>NC_092639.1:50006851-50334956 GCF_039555335.1 Amphiura filiformis | reverse complement strand
CCGCTGCTTTCAGACAGAAATTCACCACGGCTCCGATGACTCCCGGAAGCGCTATCAGGGCTTTGTCTCCAAGTTTCAAAAGGAGATTGGCTATTTTCTTGAGCTGATCCTTAATCCAATCGGTCCACGTTTTCGGCTTTGGAGGCTCCGGTGGCTTTGGACCAGGGTCTGGTCCTGGTCCTGGACCTGGTTTTGGAGGCACAGGCTTAGGTGCAGGAGTGACGGCTGAAATTGCTGATTTGGTGGCTAAGAGTATTCCCTCAACGATAGTTGCAATTGTCATACCGATTGCTGTAATCAACGATACGATGGTAACACCTTTCTCAACGAACAAAATTTTAAGTTTTTCACCAAGTGTTTTGTTTTCATAGAGAATCTTGTAGGTTATTTCCCGGATTTGATTAAATTCTGATCTGACACTGGGCTCAAATCCATTCAAAAGATCTTTTTGAAGATTTATTCTTTCTTCAAGATTTTCGATTCCCTCATCAATTTCATTGGTGTTTTCGTCTCTTAGTTCTCTCAATCTTTTTTCGTTTTTCAATTGTTTGAGATCCTCTTCATACTCTGATATTTTCATTTGAGCTACTCTAATCTGACCTGTCAGTCTTTTTAGAAAGCTATCAGCCCGCTCAAGAGCTCGCACATGCTGTTGTAAATCTAAATCCGTACCAACTCCAATTTCTTCCGTCTGTGTTTCCGTTAGGTATTCAACTGATTCACGCACTTGATCAGCGGTTGATGGTAAATTTTGCATCTCAATATTTTCCGTTGAAGCGGGTGTATTTTTACGGACATTAATAGCGGCAGCCTTGACAGCGCTCGTCATTGAAGTATTTCCACCTTCACCATATTTTGTCACTCCAAGAACATGTGTGACAAAATATTTTCCATCTATTTTTGAGGAGTTTGCATTTTTTTCAATTGTACTTAGCGCGTAATACTTTCTACCTTTATCACGGGTAATATATATTTTTTCTCCTTCATAGTCGACGTAAACTTCTTTTGAACGCGGATCTTTTTCCAAGGTTGCGCCGCTTTTGTTAAAAATTTCTATATCTAGGTCATTGGGACCAATTGCAAAATTTGATTTTCTTGCTATATACTCATAAAATGTATTCATTTCCATGTTATGATCTTCACCCGTTGCTATGGGAGCTTTGTTAACCACCCCCTCCCAAACTTCATTATAGGTATTGTTGAGGGGATCAGCGTAGACATCCTGAGATAATAGAGGGGTTTCTTCATCAGCATCAAAATCGCCCTCGTACGTCGGATTTTCAAATCCATCTGTTGCCATTTTGTTTTTTATTTTACACTTTTTTTGAATGAACTTTGTAATAATAAAAAGAAAGATGGCAACTGAATACGGATACAAATTGGACCCATACCGACAACTTCGTAATGCACGAGGAATCAATGGTATTCGACGCAGCATTCGAAACACACACGTTCCAAGTACTATCGATCAGGGTGGAATCCTTACAGTGAGGTTCCCAGACCTTGGAAAAAATGATGTCATAGTCCCTGGAACTAGCAGACTTTCATTCAATGTTGATTTGCATTCTGCGGCTGGTGGAAACCAAGATGTTAATCGAACGATCGTAAATAATCTCGGCAGAGCGATAGTGTCAAAAATTGAGGTCAAATTGGAAGGACAGAGCATATACATCCTAAACGATGCTGACGTTTTCCTGTGCTATCAAGATCTTTGGAAAACAACCAAGGAGCGATCAAATGCCGTCTATCAGGGTATTCAATCTGGAGCAGGGCGTAAGCACAGAATAGATGCCGGTGACAAAGGTGTCGACGCCAAGGATATTGCCGTGGACAAGGCTTTTGACAACATGTTCTGCATCCCGTTGGACTTTGAAATGCTGAGTTCCCACAACCCATTTTTCCAGTTCGAGTTAAAAGACAGACTCTCTTACGAACTAACTTTTAACAACTATGGGAAAGTGATAGTTTCCACAGACACAGCTGCCAGTTACTCCATTTCTAACATTCACCTGGAGTTTGATGTGGTAAGCTCACAAGAGACGGCGATGATGATCAAAAACATGTACGATGGAAAAAGCGTGGTTATGTATGATAGAGTTATCAGACACAGCAAGGAGTCGCTGGACAAATCAAACACCGTCTGGAATATTGTCCTGGCACCACGAGCAAAGTCCATGAAAGGCATTTTGATTCTTTTCGTAGATCCCGCGGATGGAGGAGCCGATTATGCTCGAGATTCCGAGAAATTATACAACCCAAAAATCAAAAAAGTCTCAGCCACTCTAGACGGGAACCCAAACCAGCTGTATGCGAGCGGAATGTTACCTCACCACCATTTTGAAGAAATTCAAAAGCACTTTGCGGATGGAAAACACAGAACCGTTCCACACACAATCAAGGAAGCGGGATTGGCCGATGTGATTTTACCAGATTATCTCACGACCAAGTATGGGCTCTGGTTGGACATGAGAACCACGGATGATGACACGTTGCATGGATCTGGCAGGAGAATTGAGGGAGCTAGTCAGAGTATTCAAATCGAAATCGAAAAAGAAGCCGAGGCTGCAGGAGCGTTGAACGCTTACGTGTACTACATACAGGATGCGCAGGTAAATATCGAAGCCGGAAGAATGCAGAGCGTAAAAAACTAAAAAATAAAAGATGTTTCCAAAACACGCGCACTCGGCGATAATCTCGGGCGAAACCATGTCCGGCAAAACCGAGCATGTTTTAAATCTATTAGAAAACGAATATCGTGGATTTTTTGCTTACATAGTGATTATCTGTCCGAACTGGGTTAATAATTCGACTTACCGAGGTAGGCGGTGGATTTTTGATAATCCTTACCAAGTATTTATGATCGATCCAGAAGAATGGTTTCCTGACAAAGACGATCAATTTCAATTATCGATCAAGGTATTTTGGGAAATTGTCGGAAAATGGATGACTCCCAGGTTCTGTTTTTGATCGACGATAGCATAACCGAAGAAGGAATCGACAAAAAAGAAGCGTTTTAACAAAACTCGCTTGTTCTGGCAGACACGACAACTGCTCTCTTTGGATGCTCACTCAAGCTTACGTGGCAGTTCCCAAAACTATTAGAAGACAGATCAAATGGCTGTCCACCTTCTATTGTAAAGATGAAGATGATTTTACCACCATCATGAAAGAGAACAAAGTAGTTCCCAAAGAAAAGAGGGAGGCATTAAATAAAAAACTAGAAAAAATCAATATTCAAAATTAAATCTTTTTATGTCCACCCAGAGGATTTGAGTACAGATTAAAAAAGCTCGTTAACATGAATTTTATAATCAAATAAAGAAAATCATGACTGAAGTTGAAGATATAGTTAACGAGGCGATGAATATGGGTGTTTTGTCTACTTTGAACAAAACGATGTCTATGGTAGATATTCTGCCTAAGGTAGACTGTACAACTACACAGGAGGAACCTGTAAACACGGACTTTACCAAAACGGAACAACTACGGGAACAGTTGATCGGTGTAGTAGAGACAGGAAAAAGCAAAGAGTATTTGGGAAACAATATAACCTCCGCTGAGATTGATAGGCTTGATCAAAAGAGTCTGACGAGACTCTACGGCAGATACGAGGCTCACATGGGTGGGATAGTGACCAAATCGATGAAAAAGTACCTTGTCACCACTTATATAAATTTGATTGGACTTTTTCTTCCAAAAAATTTTGTAATTACCGATCGCGATGCTTTGGGAGAGTCTCTGAACGAAGGACCCTTTATCGATTTAGCTTTAAACAAATGGACCAGTGGATTGTATCATAGTTTTGAACATATGCTAGCTCCGTTGGAGGCTATTCTGTTAACTAGCAACAGTATTAAAAAAGTTGACCCTCCTCCAGAAACGGAGTGTACGACGGACGACTCCCCAACTCCTAAAAACTAAAAAAATCAAGAGGTTCTCTTGATTTTTTTATTTATAGCACTTGCTCAGATGGTGCTCAGATATCTGAGCAAATTTGCTTAGATGGTGCTTAGATAGTGCTTAGATATCTGAACAACTTTGCTCAGATGGTGCTTAGATGGTGCTCAGATGGTGCTCAGATGGTGCTCAGATGGTGCTTAGATGGTGCTCAGATGGTGCTTAGATTTTTTTAATAATAAAAGATGAGTGATCAAGAAACCAAACCACTGTCCAAGGTGGAAATGTCAACAGTGACAGCAACATCTGCGAAGCCGACAAAGGTTATAGCAAAAGTGAGTCAAGCAAAAGTCAAAGATCCGAAGAGGGTTGCTGCTGGAAAGGCATTAGCCCTAAAAAACAAAGAAAAATTAGCAAAATTAAAAGCCTATGAAGCAAAAGAAATAACACAAGAAAACTTGCCTACCGTAGACGAAACGTTATGCACACCTCTAGAAAAAGTAACCGCATCAAACTGGTTGTTAAGTTCAGTTCTTGTTGGAGCGGTTACCTTCGTTGGGGGGATAGTAACATATAAATATTCTACCACGGACAAAATGTCTACCACAGACAAAATGTTTACGACTAAAAACCCACCCACAATGACCACAGCGGACAACCGTCAACCAAAAGGTGATCCTTTTAACAATTTTTAGTTACAATAAAGAAGATGGCAGAAACCAATCCAAACGTAAAAATGATCGTAAACGGCGCGTATCACGCTGTAATGATAAGTCTCGGTGTATGGGCTAACTCATTCGTTATGAACAATTTCATGAAAATAAAGCCAGCTAATCTCTCGCAGCTTGATGTAAAGGATATTGGAAAGTTGACTTTGAGCGTCTATTCGGCTACGATGCTCAGAGATTATATCATAAATCGGGGAATTCTTCCGGATGAAATTATAACTTAGTCATGCCGTTTATAGTAGTTAGGTGTATTAAAAAAACCCTGTTAGCACACAGATAGTGCTAAGAGGGTTTTTTTTTTTTGTAAAAATAAAGAGAAAAATGGCGTCGATCGCATTCATGGTTGGTGGAGCCATGGTTAACGCTTTGGCATTTTCAGGAAGCAATTATCTGTTCAACTCTCTTAGTAGTTCGGAAGAACGCAAAGACACGATCTCGCTCTCGAAAAACTTCAGCACGACCGAGATTCTTGGAATCTAGCGCGTCTTTCAAGAATAGATTACATTAACGATCAATTAAAAAAACAGGGTCACGCGGAGAGAACCTTTTCGGACGTCGATGACGCGATGAGACAGTATTATAATTTAACGGGAATTTTGATGGATTCTTTTCCACCCGAACCACAACTTTATGATGGAGAGTATCTCGACGAAGATCAAACAAAATCGATCCAAAATGGGGAGTTAGCTTTGATCGGACTGGGATTGCTCGGAACCGGTGTGGTCGCTATCAAATACTTTGGATAAAAGTATTTGGGTGGGAGCTGAGCCTCTAATCTCTGGAAAATCATCGAGAGTTACGAATAATTTCTTCGCTTGAGTAAGTAAAAAAGAGTGTAGTGGATGTTAAAATTATTTCTCTTGGGTTTATTTTGTAGATAAATTTTCAGTATATTATCAAGATCGCATAACAAATTAATGCGATCATGACAAAAATCAACGGGGAAATTACCCGTAACTTTGTAGTAAATCTTGTGAACGGCGTTTGAAAAAACTGGTCTGATCTCAAGACTTTTAACAAGTCTTTTTTACTCAGGGACTCGAACAATTTTTATTTTTTAAATTTTTTAACAAACTCGTCGATCAAAATCTCAGAAGTACTCGTAACATTTTCACTGTATTTTGAGTTACAATTTTCACATTTTGGTATGCTTTGCACTCGCGCGGGTTCTTTAAACAACTGATTAAATTCAGTACCGTATAGACAGATCGGTTTTTGTTCTGTTTTCGGAGACGAGTTTTCTTTTTACACAATTTGCAAAAACAACGCTTATATTTACTCGTACACTTCATTTTTGTAACAAACTCGTCGATCAAAATCTCAGAAGTACTCGTAACATTTCCACTGTAGACTTCGATGTATTCTTCAAACTGGTTGATCTTGGTTTCGCAGTATTTTATTGGTTGTCGAATTTGATCAATGTCAACTCGTGGTGAGTTCACGTTAAGAGGTGTGTCGTTTTCAAAACCACAATCATAGCACACGTCACCCACCATGTATTTTGAGTTACAATTTTCACATTTTGGTATGCTTTGCACTCGCGTGGGTTCTTTAAACAACTGATTAAATTCAGTACCGTATAGACAGATCGGTTTTTGTTCTGTTTTGGAGACGAGTTTTCTTTTTACACAATTTGCAAAAACAACGCTTATATTTACTCGTACACTTCATTTTTGTAACAATAAAAAATCTCCTTTAGACTGAATGTCTAAAGGAGATTTTTTTTGTTGGTTACGGTAGACTGTACGACTAGTCTGAGTCTTCGTCATGAATGGCAGGCTTTACAACATGTTCAAAACTGTGGTACATGTTCTCCGACGTTTTACTCATTTTTAGACCCGTAGGTTTAACATGAAGAGTGGAGAATTTATCTAGGACCAAGTTTTCTAGCGTTTTGGTTAGAAGTGAAGGACTCCAAACCCGGTTGTTATCGCTAAGGGTGATGACACCGGATTTTCCGATTCTAGTCTCTATAAACTCAAACTTGGTAACTTCATAAATTCCACCTTCTTCTAGTTCAACCCATTTCAAAATATCTGGCAATTTTTGCTCTTCATACAATTTTTCAAATTCTTGCTTCGTTATGCTTGATTGTTTCACCATTTTGTTCGCTTTTTTATTAATTAGGATTTTCTTAAACTGTTTTTTATTTTTTTATTAGCCGGGATTTTTTCTTAAATCAAATTTTTTATCCGATTTATTTTTTACGGGGTCTGTGCCGTCTTGGTGACGGAGCACGCGGTTCAATGCCTTCGCGGTGGATCCTTCGTTCCACTCGTTGGGTTTGTCTTTCTTTTCTCGACTCCGCGTGCTCTGCATGCTTCGCTTCGCCTGGTCCGACCCGGTCAACGGTGAAATGGCCTGAAGTTCGTAATCCTTGTACGTTCCTTGCAGACCTTTGATTATGAACCTATCAACACCCATTCTCTCTTGAATTTCGTGCACGGTCGAAGACCATTTTGGCGCACTGCCTTTCGTGAAACCTACTCTGTTAACGATGTGTCTAACGTCGGTGCCAGGAGTTAGATTAAGTTTATCCACGCGATTGGCAACTCTCATCGCTCTTGCCTTGTCTTCTAGACGAACTTGCTCAATGTGATCGGGGTTGTGTTGGCTGGGGCTATTCCTATGGCGCTGTTCACACGCTTGTTGTAAGATTCGATGATTTGGGGTAAAGAGTCGACCCAATTGTTTTTTCCGGTGTGGAGAAACCAGCGTTCAAATATTGTGCGAAGCGTGAGATGGAAACGATCGATTCGGCCAAGAGGGGCGTGATTTTTAGCGCCAGAGAATTGATGTTGAATGTTGGAGGCCTTCATCAGATCCTGAAATTTTTTCGAGGTAAATTCCGTTCCCGGATCGGTCCATAGGGTTTTGATCGACTCTCTGGACTTGGCGTTATTAATGATACGCCGCATGGCATCGGGTGTGTCGGATTTTTTCTTGAGAGGCTCGGCGTACACGAACCTAGAGTTTGCGCTAATCACGGTCAGGATACTCTTGTGGCCGCGGTTCACTCTGGATATGTCCTCGAAGAATACTAGGTCGCCTTGGTAGGTGCCTGGAGGTCCGCCGGTGGGAGCGTATTCTTTTGGTTTAATCGCACGCTTGGTCATCTGCTGCGAGGCTGTGGTTTCTTTTTGGTAGCAAGAAGTATCGGCTCCATTTTCTTTATCTTTAGCGATGACCTGATGCGTTTTGACAACTGCGACACGAGATCTGGCAGTTGTCTTTGAAATGAGCTCGGGAATTGTCAATTCTGTCGATGCTCCAGTCGAGGTCTAGCGGCTCGAGACACACGGCGCAGCTGTAGCCCTGCGCCTTAACTTTTCCCCGAGCGCAGCATTCGGTAACATAATCTTTTGTATTAAACAACCTACCCTTCCTTTTGTCCGCTATCTTATGATTAGATATCCTCTGCTGAATCGTCTTCAATGCCATATAGCACGGATTCTGAAACACGACCAAGACAATATCCAAAGTTTTGCATCTAGTAATGGCCGTTCGCATCCATCTCGCGGTAGCAAAATGGCTGTCAGAATCATGAATGTAAAGTTTGTTACCGACAGTCTGACCCTGAACGGAGTGACCAGTTCTGCACCAAGGTCTCTTGAAGAGTTTGGACACTTGATCTTTTTTCACAGTTCTAAGGACTCCGTCACGTCCCTTCACGGTCATCTGACTTTGAGTAATTGCCATGACTTTGTATTCCGAATTGGAACTGATCTTATGCTTGCCAATCTTCTTCCAAATTTTTCCGATGGCTAGATCTCCAACTCGCCATTCGAGGGTGTTGTTCAATTTGGTCTGAGCCCAATGGTTCACTCGGTCGACCGATTCGTTGGTAAAGGCAACGTGAGGGTACTTCGCAGCGAGCGATGGCAACGTGGTCCATTGGACAGATGGGAGGTATTTCTTAGCAATAGCAAACGAATCATCTTGCGCCCGAAGCAGTTCGTCATAAAGCCTCGTCATTCTTTTACGATCTTTCGGGGCGTACCGTTTTGGAATTTGAAGATCGAGTCTTCGAGGAAACACTCGCAGCATTATTTGATCATAGTAAGCATCAAAGTCAACACCGAGTTTTTGACCCACTGGTTCATTCTGAGCTGGGTCACCGTTAGCGATGAAAATTTTGTCCGGATTGAAAATCATAAAATCGTGAATCCACTCAAGCTGAAAGACGGGGTAAAAGTAGACCTCTTCAAACAGAACAACTTTGTATTTTGACACATCAAACTTGGCGTAGTTTTTTTCCTCAGAATCCCTCGGTTTACGACCCAGTAGTTTGTGCATGGTTATGGCGGTGTAACCTTGCTGCAAAACAGAATCACACAGAACATTCGTGGGACATACAACCAGCATGTCATCTCTCTTGTTCCCCCAATGCAGGGCTAGTCTGCTTTTGCCACATCCCGGGTATTTGCCAGTAACCAGTAGGGGCTCTGGAGTTCCTTCGCAAGGACGTTCGATTTCACACTCCTCATCCTCGTCAAAAATGGTTTCGGTCCGCCGTTCAATTATTCTTTTGGCTTCGTCGTCATCATATTCATCCTTCATAAGAATTCGAGTTTGAGGTTTGGATTTTTCAAGCAAGAACTCAGGGACTTCAACGATATTGAGTTCTCCTTCCGGTAGAAGAATCGGGTCTTCGACAAATCTTAAGTTACCAATCCGGCTGCCAAAAGTAAACAATGGGGTTAATCTTTGCCTCGCATCTTCTTTCGTTAGAGTCGTGAACACACAGTCCGTTCTCACGCCAACGACGGAGTCTCCCAACGCAGACACGATCCTGTGAAGGAGAACTCTCATACCATTTAGAATGAGAGCGGCAACCGGTCGATATCCTTCCGAAAGTTCACGAATGAATTCGTCGACGACGAGATGAAGACCCGGAGCAATCTCGATATTTAAACGATCTTCTCCGTACGCGTTTGCTTCTTCTTCATCTTGAAACAACTGACCAAATGCCGCCTTGTTATTTTTCCTAGCCGTTAGACCGTACACAAGGTTGGCTACGTACTTTTTATCTTCGTCTTGAAGATTACTCTCGTACATTTCGTCAATTACACCGGCGGGATCAACCTTGATAACCCTGTGAGGTACTAGGCGTCCTACGACAGTGTACTGGATACCGCAAGAATCGGCGTATCGCAGTACTGATCCGGGTACAAGGTCTTCATTCTGCGGGAAGAGGATCAGATCAGGCTCGTCGACACGCACCAGGTAAAACATCTCATCGCGAATGTCTTCGGATTTTGGTTGAAAGTCGAGGCGATCAAACGTGGAAAATACCGGAATTGTCTCGATATTTTGAATGAAGTGAGTGTAAGCTCGGACTACGTCTATTCCAGATAAACATAACCCCTTCAACCGAGGGCGAATTAATCCGCATCTTGGACCCCTCCTGAATTGGTTAAACAACGCTAAGGTTTGTTCGTTGTAACGCGAGAGTCCAAATTTGGGAGTTATTTCATCCGACAGCTTCTTAATCCAATTCATAACGGCGATGTGACGATCCTCTGACCAGGATCTTCTATCGTCCGGCTGATCGCCAACTATATCACCGGGAATCGCCCGTTTCACTCGAACGGTAACCTTGGAATCTTTGAGATGGTTGATAGAGAACCCGTCCACGACACCATTTCTGCAAGTCAAATTGCCTGGCTCGATATTGTGGTCTTGAACCAATTCTCTGATGAAGTCTTCGGGCTCTTCTCCAGTAATGGCAATAATTTGACCAGTACCGTCAAGCTCGATGTTCAAAATTTCATTCACATCATCGACGAAGTAAAGTTTTTCTTTATTCTCGCGGGGTCGGGGCCATTTATCGGAAAGTTTCATCGAATTTTGCGGGCGAGGAAGTTGGGTTTCGGGTTGCTTTCCGAGTATTTTGTCCAAACTCCTGAACGTTTTTATTCACAATCCAGACGTGCTTATTATGAAGGAGAATATAAAATTTAGCGCAATTGATATGCATATTTACATGGTGTGGTGGTGGATCGTACCTGCATCGAACTTTACCTCCAGCGTCAATCACTAGACCCGGGATACGGAATTTTTTTAACCAAACTTCGGCATGCGTCCACGACAGGGGCCATTCTAAATTCTCATCGGGTACAGGATCGTCGGGTCTGGCTAATTTCCAAAGACCTTCGTAAGTAAGCAACGGATTGGGTGTGTTTCTACGCTTATTCAAAATAGGTTTAAACTTTCGAAGAAACACAGTTGCCATACATCTGCCCGGTCGAAATTCCGAACTGTCCCATTCTGTAGAGTCCGTCCAATGAGAAAAAACTTGAGGAGCGGAGTTGTCCGCAACTCCTACGACATTATGATCGAAGTTGACGGGAGCATTACCAGGCTCGATTGAAACAATTCTTACGTAGGAGTCATCGATTCCCTATTTGCCAACCATTCCATCATTTCTAGTTTTTGAAAAAGATCCCGAACAATATTGGCGGAGCTGTCCGTCGGAACTCGTAGGTTGTTTTTATATTTTCTCGCGGTCAACCGGTTAAGTTTAACGTGTACTGTTTCAGCTCCACAAAAGCCCTGGTGTTTTTGTGGAGTGTAACCTCTAGCTTTATCCTGTAAAATCGCGAAGAATTTAACGAGCGAATGAGCTCGTTTCTATTCAGATACTGGTAGCCGTTCACACCCTTTTCTTTCGCCAGTGTTTTCAGCCTAGTTGCCGTCATGTTCTCAAAAGCATAAGGGTCAGCCAACAATTCTACGAGCTGGGGTTTGGCCAGTTTTGAATATTCTCGGAGACCGGCATTTTTTGCGAGCGTGTTTAATTCCTTTTTGGTGTACTCTCCTCTTTGTCGTCTTTCTTCATTTTTTGCTTCCTCGATCGCCTTGTAATCCGGGGGAGGCTTGCTGATTAATTTTCTCAACTCTTCCTTTTTCAGTTTAGAGTATCCTCGATATCCGTTTTTTCTAGCGTATTCGCGAAATTCTTTCGCGGTTGAAATTTTACGAATAATCATTCTAGCTTTATTCTTTATTATATTCTTTTTTTAAACCAAAATATTTATTCTAGCTTTATTCTTTATTTATAATCTTTTTAAACCAAAATATTTATTTTTCTAAATTGATTTTTTCCGCTTTCTTTTTAGCATAATATTTTTTAGAAGCCTTTATATATGATTCTTTGTGTCTCAAATATAGCTCTTTCGAATATTTAACCGGATTACACAGTCCAAGTTCAGTACACAAAATTCCATCATATCGATTAATCATCGTAGAATAACCAAAAAATTTGTCTGGATTTTTCTTATGACTAAGCTGAATCCACTGATCCTTGTAAAATACAAACAAATGCTTGTTTTCAACTTTTGACTCAAGCGTAATTTCTTTTTCGATAATTTTTAAACGATTCCATTTTTTTATTATAAGATTTTTTAATAAAATATTTTTTTTTTAATCAAAAATTTTTTGATTTTGATGAAGAGGTTAAAAAAAAATGCAGGGGAATTTTTTCCCCTGCATTTTTTTTTTGGATAAGTTGAAATGCAGGGGAATTTTTCCGTGTAATTTGGATTGGGGTGAATTAAAAATACAAGGATGTTTTTCTGTGTAATCCTGTGCTGTTGTTTTTTCTGTGTAATCCTGTGTTGTTGTTTTTCTGTGTAATCCTGTGTTGTTTGTTTGTTCTGTGTAATGTGTGTGTAATTTTTTTTGTTACACTTTTCCCTGCATTTTGCCCTGGAAAAATTGGTACTAAGGTCTATGGGAGGAGGTCCACCCAATTGGGCAGTAACAACTCTTGTTTGGTGCAGAGGTGACGAAAGAATTCTGACCATCACTTGGCTCGTTGGATTTGTCTGTAGCTCGCCATGATTAAATCAACACCGAAGTAGGTGAAGTACCAATGTGACCATATTGAATTCCAAGCGCGACACATGCAATCGTCGATGTTATCTGACTCCATCAGGTTGTAAGCCCTTTTTCGATATCGTTTTTTTTATTCCGTTGCTGCCAAGATTTGTTGAGATAGATCGACTTTGGAATTAGACATATTAAAAAGACTTCACACTTGTCGATTAGAAATATTGAAGCCGGGGACATGGTAGAGATTCTACTGCAGTTTATCCAGGACTGCGCACCTACAACACGATTCTATTTAGTTCACCGTTTTGAATTCAGGTGAAGCCCGCGGACTGGGTCTTCAAAAATACCTTCCTTTAAGCATGGCTGAATGAATCAAGTTCATATTCAATATACACATGATATAACTAAATTAAATTGAATTAAAATCCCCAAGTGATAAGACCTTACGTTTGACCGTATTTTAGGAAAATTGCACTATTAAATTTCCACGACTAGTTGAATGAGTTAAGCAAGCAAAGATTATCGTGTCAAAGCGTTGCATGTGTCCATTAAGTACTTCGGAGGAAAGCCCACTTAACGGCCAGATGTTTTTCACAAAGAAGCGCATATTTACAAAGAATACCGAATGTGCACTATTAGTACTTCTGATGTAATTGCTATTTATTATATATCGTATCTGATATGACTCTAATGTAAGTACTAATGTAGTTTGAAATGTTTAAGTTGCATTCAAAGATGGGTTTTCAACTCATGTTTCAGAATATCATTATTTTGATTTGTTTTAGCAACATGGTAAAAAAGATAGATAAGTGGCATTAAAGCTTAGTGAAAATGTCTAGGTCGGGCTCTTTTTAAAGTTTCAAACGATCTTACCTTACCACATACATTTAATGTATGTTTGTCTCTGTGACATAGTTTTTGACTTTTTGTTTGAATTTATTTCATTCCATTCGAGTACACTATGTAATATGTACAAGAATAGTATAATAAATGGTTACCATGTACGGGGTGTCCCAAATAAAGGTTACATGTAGATTAAGTTAATGTTAACATATATTTATAATGGCCTTTTCATGATATAATCTATGTACCCTCTACTAATAGCACTGTGAATGTCAGTTCACAACTTGCGTATTTAGCCCGCATTCCACGCATTCTTGCGTAAGCTGTGTAGCATGTTTACGTGACATAATGCAACACGAGATTCACTGCATGCACATATACCCACAGTCCGCACGGTGCATTTGGCGGGTCATTTGAGTAGGTCCAGCCATAGCATGGCAGACTCAGTAGGCTTATTTTATTCTGTTGAAAATAGAATTAAACTTTTCAGTTTTTATTTGAGAGTTCAGTCAGAAAAATGACACTCTTCTTATACACACAGCAGCAATTTTATCTCAACAATGCCCAAACAAAACCTGAATGTAAATTAATTTCATTATGTTGATGGCAGGAGATACAGCATGCAAAAGGTTTTCCTCTCTAATGACCATCTTCCCTTAGAAGCTCTAAGATGTGCAATATTTAAGTTGTCAATATGGTTCTTTAGAGCAATAAGTTAAAAGATTAAAAAAGAAATAAGAGAAAAATAAAAAGTAGGCTAATAAGAAAAAATATCAAAACATATACATGTTTGTGTTCAATTTCGTTGTCCGATATTTTGATGGTTAGTCACTCTTGACACCCTTGTCATCTGGCGCTCATAAGTTAAGATATGGCATTGAAACTTAACAGACTATTACAAGAAGGATGAATACAGAATATCTGAAAGAATGACAGTGTTTTGTTGCATGTACCGTAGCAAAATACGGTTCATTTTCTACATGTAACCTTTTTATGGGACTCCTTGTATGTATGGATCCAGTAATCATGCTTCTTCGTCTTTCGTCAATTTGAGTGATTTTATGTGTATAAAAAGCCTGACCGCTCGTGTTCGTTCCATCACAGATGTCTCAAAACAGTAAGAATACAATCATGTTAAAGTCGTTCCATTATAATTATGCTACCTACGGACATTGACGAGCACATTTAAGTGATGGCTTATTATATACTTTTAGCAAACTTTTAAAAACGTAGCATGTTACATATTCAAGGTTAGAACGAACACCACAGTAATATTGTTATTACTTTTGAAATTAAATAATATCAAAATGTTTTAGATAAAAGGTTCAATATCATTCAAAGCATTTTGAAAACTTGCTGCAAAACATTGTAACATAATATTATTTAGGTGTTGACAACATATCAATTTGTAAGCGCTCTTTTGAAAACTTTTTGCACAATATTTGCAATTTAAAGAAAATTGGCCATTGCTCATTCTAGTGACTCTAGCGTATGGACAATATAAGTATGACATAAAATTTGACAAATATTGTAAGGAACACTTGAGGTTTTGACTTTTAAAACCTACATTTTGGTCCAAAAATGTGCTTGGATAGGTAGTTTTTCTTCCATCACTCTTTTGTCTACGCATCATTTACCACATTCGCTTTGCTATAACATTGAATTGCGTAATCTGTTGACCTAGTGACTAAAAAGTGTTTTTAGGGGGAAATGTTAGCTTTCGTTTGAAAAAAAAAAAATTCTTATTGGATGAAGGGAACACTTGAGGTTTCGACAAAAACCAATCAAAGAGGCCCATTTTTCAGCTAGAAACTGTACAGCTCTCACATTGCTATGCACTCAACCGTGTAGTGTAATCAAATACTGTGGTGGAGACATTAACTGCTTGTTGTTCTCTGCTTGGAGGCTCTCGGAGGAAAATGTGTGCTCATGTGTATCGAGGTGGAAACTGTGCACATGATGGTTTATAAGAGAATCGTTTTGTATAGAAACCTTTCCATATGAATATTTTGCAATAATGTTGGCCAAAAAATCTTTTACAATAACATTTTGACAACAGTGTTTAAAATATTGACATGGTATTTTTCATATAACATGTTTTAATGACCTTTATATAGCCGATATTTAAATGTTATTAAAATATTAACCGAATTCATAAAAAAACAAAAAACAAAAAATCAAACAAACAAACAAAAAACAAAACAAAGCAAAAACTACAACACTCGGATTGATTGGAAACCGTATACAGTAATAACGTCATACTTATATTCAGCATTTTATACGATGAAAGACCACATTCATATAGCATCTAGCTTGTCACAGATCACAAATCTTGAGAATTTCAGTACGACTACATTACAATCGAACAATTAGGCATTTGATGATAGTAGTTGCGGTATTAACATAAGAATTATATAGCCTTTGGCCAGACTGATGAACTGATGTATACATTATAATAATACAATCTTAAAGGGAAAAGGAAAACATATGTCACTGGGCAACTCGTGGAACAAATTACGGTTTCCATGGTAATATTACTTCTACGCATCAATTCGATTCCCTCCCTTATACAATTTGCAATTAACAATGACTTGTGTACGAAATAACCAAGGTCACCTAGGTCTGCATAAGAGGCTAATTTGAAGGAGAAATAATGTGAAAAATCAATGATCCACCATTTTTGTCACCAATGTACACTCTGATTTTATCATGGATACATTGTCTTCTTAAGGTAAGCTTTTGTTGTGTAAATATGTATAATATAGTATAGGAATATTCAGTATCACTTGAAATTGTTATCGTGACCCATGGCCATAGTGTCATAAATAATGCAAGTGTTTTCTTTTCTTCGCTCTCCATTGTAAGCTTATACTGAAAATTTATCACTACCGTTACGATACTAGACTACGTGTTATAACATTATTATTTAGAAATTCATTATGTTGTTCGTACATATTTAACTTGGTCCAGTGGTAGTAGAGTATCATTATAGTATGACAATTAGGGACCGGTCACTGTTTACGCCAGGGGAGTGGTGGATTTCATTTTTTCCAACAACAAATTTCACCTCCCCTCTTCACTTTTGTTCAAAAAATCCGCATTTCCTCTTGTTTTATGACATTTCTGCATTTAAAATTTCACATTCCCCGTTTTCCAAGCAAAAAATCGGATTCCCCCCTCTTGCTCACATACGAAAATCACATTCCCCCTTCCCCCTGGCGTAAATAATGCCCGCTCCTTTATATAGTTGGCAAAATAGTACGTAACACCAGCAGTATTGTCAAAAACCATCGTTATGTAGTTGGGGAAACTAAAACAATGCAAATGTAGAGATAATAAAACAAATTGGGGATGCATGTATAATGCATTTAAGCAAATGTTTGCGGGGTGGGTGGGTTTGTTCTTTAGTGTGGGGTCGTTAACCCCTCCCTCACCCCCCCACTAGGGGTGTTTGGGTATAAATTTATGCTTGTGTGGACGATTTGTTCGTCGTGTATTATCCTCTTATTTGGCATTGCTTTGAAGAGACATATCCACCTTTTTCGTATAATTGACCACTTCGTTGCCGTTGTCGGCGGTTGACTCTGCTGACTCTAATTAGTTAGCGAAGTTGAAAACTGAAAGCGAGGCCAAGGATGCAAATTACATACTCCCAATTATGCAAAGCTAATTTGCTACAAGGACTAGCTAGCTGGGACTCGGTACATGTAGCACATAGAATATAATAGAAGTTTATTGTGTTTAGCATTTTTCTAATTTTAATCTACATAATTATTTAGGGTTAATTTCTTGAAAAAAAAGAACTATACTTAATACTCTGATCAATTATGCAAAACAATAACAACAACAATAACAACAACAACAACAACACCTGTTTTGTATATTGTCAGACGGTTACACAAACATATTATTTTTTCCTCTTGCTTTCTTTCTTTCAGCAAATTTCTCAACTATTAATATGTCTCGATATGTTATCTTCATCCCAATATTTCCCGTGGCCTTCATCGTAATCTTCATCTGCGCCTGTATGCGTAAGAATCGTCAGAGAACATGTAAGTAACAATAAGTACTACTAGTATTAAGTCTATCCTAATGCCTTATTTATAATAGACAATTGTGTTAAAAATAACATAACCAACATAAGATTTTTGAAAACCAAACTCATGCAGACAGAAATGTGAAAACTAACAACAGTTAAAATCATTCAAACCATAACATAACATGACATGACATGACATGACATGACATGACATGAAATTGTTCTCTATGTCACAATTACAGAGACATAGAGAACAATTTGTAACATTTTTACTTGAAGTTGAAGCAATTTTACGATGTTTTCCTTGAAAGTACAGCGATGGTAATTGAATACTTCAAAAATAGTTTTGGTATTTCTGAAATACAACACATTTTTGAAAGCTTAGTAAACCTTCATAAAAAGTCGGATCATGCTCATTTCTCATGGACAATCCAATACCAGGCCTTAATGCCGTTTTTCCTTTTTGAAAAACAGGTTTTTTCCTCGACGGTACAGGAGATGCCTATTTAGTGATGTGTTGTACACTCTTTGGATTGCCTATCAATTCAGCAATTGCCATGTAAATCCAATTATTTGTCCTAAATCCAAACTGCGTTTTTATTCAGTATCTTATTTCTTTCTAAATGAATAAAAACAAAAATTGTTTAAACCAATAATTCAAGTATTTCAGGAAAAAGAAGACAAATTTGAATGCAGGTCATATTATGATAACAGAAGAAGAGTTATAATGTCTATGAAATATGAATCAGATATTGAACACTTTGAGCCAATTAATTATTTTATAGCAGAGTAGAAACTCTAAATTACTTATGCTTATATCTGTATACGATATACTTATACTTTTGAAAAGTGTGTTAAATTTTACATCAAGTATTTTCCCATTTAAATATTCCCTTGCAGCTTTCTTTCGCATAATGTAATACTAATCCATGCACTTTATAACTCATTTTATTTCAGTGTTTGAAGCCAAAATATGATATTAATACAATTTTATATTTTCTTCACACAGCAAGACAGACACCTAATACTGTGACGATTCCAAGCCAATTTGAACCAGCTCATACGTCAATCATCGCAAATGACGCCCTAAACATGCAACCACCATGGCCACCTGAACAACCAACGGTATCACCAACAATACCATCATTGCATTCTCCATCGGGAGCACCTTCGGGGCCTCCACCACCTTTAGATCCTCCTCCACCTTACGATTTTTCAAACTTTCATCGGAAAAACTTGTCGCATCAAACAGGATTTATGAAAGATTAGATAAAACGCCGCCACTTGGAACAAACATTATAATTACATTCCGTTGAGAAGGACCCCCGAGCTCAACAAATCTTGAACTTGGCGGTGAGAACTTGTGCTCACCGACGGACTAAGGTAATACAACCGTCATTGGCCCGGATGTTAAGTTATATACATTTGAGCCTCCTGTTAGTAAAATTTGCATATGGATATTTATTGCACCAATTCGCCGTATAAGTGATGATGTAACAGGATTAACTACCATAGCAACCGATTAAAACTCTTATTGGATATATCGCCCTGCACTAGTACGTTCACGTGGTACCTCTGTATTGAACCATAGATGTCAAAGAACAGGGATAAAGTCCTGGATCGTAATTCTATAGAATATTCATAATTTATCATGCTGATCACGCGCACCTGTACGATTAGTATCTTTGAATTGTATTCAATCTATGTTTTCACACATAGGCCCTACACAGGTGATGAGTGCAAACTGCTGGTAGTGTAGGGCGATATATTCTGAAATTTTTTTAACCTTTGATATGATTAAGGGGCAGAACAAGCTATTTGAAAATAAAGGCAATCAAAAAGTACCACCAAAGCAAAGAAAGGAATACTCAACTGCTTTTCTAAGGTCTTGAGTCTTGAGTTCGTGCACTCCTGAAGTAAGCTAGGCTTCTTCTAGGAGGATTGTGCCGTGCATGCGTGGCAGAAGGTGCTCAAACATTTACAATGTGCAAGTAAAAACCGAAGACCGGCAGGTTATAAGGTTTGATGGGTTGTTGCAGTAGCCATATCCCTGAGTGCTGGTAGTGCCAGGGTCTGGAATGGGCTGAATGTTGTTGCTGCAATGACTGGTTGTGGTACACAGTGTCATCGCCCCGATTTCTTCATGGCAGAAATCGCCATGGTAGGTTGAATCCACAGCCACGCATGGCCATTTTGTTCCGACCTGTTTAATAGTCTTGAGACGCATAATGAGCCGAGGGACATCCGACTAAGGCTATTGACAATAGCCTGGTGACTGACCTCTGTAGATGTCAGTGAGCATGGTATACGTCATGACGTCATCTGCTTTTAGACTGCCTCCACCATTGCAGTGGCCTACGCTGCGCTATAGTTCGGCACATATAAAATCAGAATTTTTGTCAGTTTTTGAGCTCAATACGCACGGTTCTTTCTCAATACGCAAGCTAACGACTATCTTATTCTTTCAACACATATATTCAAGTGCAAGCCTTGAAATCGGCTTCATTAGAATAAAAAATTACGGGACATATTCATCATTTTCTACCCCGGTATCCAAAGATTTATCGTCTTTATATCAAATCGTGCATAGCACATACATGTGTATCGATCCCGGGTATTAATTTTAGAGTCTCTGCTGTACAATGTAATTATTTACCAAGCGATGTCGGTGTGTTGTAGTCTGTTCCAGATTGGGATGGTGTGAACAAATAAGGAGTATCTGTAATTGTTTACTCTCGACTGAATGGATTGGGAACTCAAGGTGTTGGTTGCTCTTCCACGACGAGATGATGGTATAACTACAGTCGGGAAGGGGATGTTCACTAGTCCATGGTGGATTTTGAAAAACATAGTGCCCTGGTTGAGTAGTCGTCTAGTGGCGGGGGAATCTCATTCTAGGTCTTGTAGCATATGAATCACACTTGCGGTTCGCTCGTAGAAAGGTGGGCTAAAGGGCCGCACTTTGAAATTGATCAATGTTGTGGGACATGAGAGCACATCAGACATAGGCCTATAGAATACGAAGAATGTCCGTCTGATATCAAATAATTGAAATAATGTTGATTTTGTGAAATTCGCGATATAATACACATTTGATGGCAAATGATTAATTGATATTTTTGATATTTAACAGTCCTCGAAGTAAACTTATGGTATGTACTTAAAGTGTATGTTAGCTGGGATGAAAAGCCGACGAAAAATTGAGAAAAAATGTATATCTTCAAATATGAACGGTCAAAATGTTCAATTGATCGTCGGCTTTTCATCCCAGCTACATATACATTAAGTACATATCATCATGATCATTAAATTTAGATAGTTTACTTCGAGTACTGTTAAATATCACAAATTTAAAAGATATTAAATTTAATAATTTGTCATAAAATTTGTATTATATCGCGAGTCAAAAAAAATGGTTTTGTTATTGTTATTGTAGTTATTGTTGTATATATCGCATAATCGGGGTAATAGCAGCATTGGTTTATTTCACCAAAGATATCATCCAAGGTTAATTTAGAAAATCCAATATAATAGGAAAATTGCCGAAAAACGGCTGCCCCATCAGCCCCACCCCGAGTCTTAAATAACTATAGAACTGGAAAGGAGGCAATATTATTCTGCAAAAATGTAGTGATTCTACAGCATATCACAGCTTAAAAGCCATGACCCCTTTTATATTTTTCTGTAAAGCAAAAATGCAATATTATTGCTAATCATGAAAGTCGATTTTACGCAATGCAAGCTCGATATATGCGCGAAAATGTCAACTCGTTTTCTGGACGATTTAGTTAATTGAGGATAGTGTTTGAGCAAGAAAAGTTTTCTGTTAGCCAAGATGTTATTGCTTCCACTGCATATAACATTGTTGCCATGATCTCTTTTATTTTTTTCTTTCCGGGGCCGGAAATGCCAGTCTTAAAGTTTGACCTTTGACCGTGAAATTTTGACCTTTGGAGGTCATAAATATTTTCAACATGTACAGTCTGTATATACAGATGATGCAAATGTCATGAAAAAGTGTAAATCAAACCCAACTATGACTAAAACAAGAAGTCATGCAATCGCATTGAAAGTAAGCAGAATACGCAGCAGGAAAGTTAATACACGTCGAAAAACATAATACTGATTGACATTTATATACAGCCTGTCTCAAAAAAATTTGTGCAAGTGAAAAGCGCCCTCTCTGGCAATTAGAAAATACCGTTGTGACATGATGCTTACATCAACGTCAAGGGCGTTGTCTCAGCTCTCAAATGCCGTTTGTTCTGTTCAATTTGCTTGTTTTAATCTCGAGGTATGTTTAGTTAAAGACGAAAGGGTAAAATCACAATTGTGCCACTTTTACTACATGTACTACGGAAGAGGGCTTAATATGTAACAGTGATAGCATCAAATTTATCAAGAGTTCCTTCGTAAAATCAAAAGAATGCATCAATTACCCAATACAAAAATTTTCTGACTGTTTTTACTGTTTATCATGATGCAGGAATGATGATTCTCTAAATAAAAGAGATTAAAAGATAAATAAATATTTCACATTCTGCTGTAAAAATTAAATACATGTACGTGCATGTCAATGATTTTATCATGGTAAATACTGTTCTCTTAGTCACTTCAGACATGTTAAAAGGCAAACAAATATTGCGCACTTATACATGTTATAGGTTAATGAACGCATATTACTTGTTGGGAGAGATATTAGACAAAATATGCACGCACGCGCTGATGTTGATGCGTCTAATGCATGCGCCCCGAAAGGGGAGTGCATTAGACGCATCAACATCAGCTATTATTGATTTACATGTACAGCTCTCTTCCCTAGTAAAAGTGGCACAATTGTGATTTTACCCTTTCGTGGTTAAATAAATATATCTCGAAACTGGAACAAGCAAATTGAACAGAACAAACGGCATTTGAGAGCTAAGACTGCGCCCGTGACGTTGATGTAAGCATCTTGTCACAACGGTATTTTCCAATTGCCAAAGAGGGCGCTTTTCACTTGCACAATTTTTTTTTGAGACAGGCTGTACAGGCAGGAAATGCAATAATATGAACGGAATAAACAAAAATAATGATAAAGTCGATGACGAATAAACACTAAAATCATCATATTTATATGGACTCCTAAATGTTATGTTATTGTAGATGAAATATGTGTAATGTGTTATATGTTAATTACTATAAATATGCAATATTTATGATTGAGTTCACTTGTCTCGGTGGGTTGGAGGGGTCACACCCCTCGGGTGATAGTGTTCGCGCTCCTGGCTCCTATAGCCTACCGGGACAATCTTTTATAATTTTTATTTAATGACATGCTCTGTATGTGTATTTATGATGTATTTTAGCCAGTTATGTAAATAATTAAATAAACTATTATTTTTTTCATGTGTTTTATCATTTCTATGGTTAAAGCAATAGTGTACGATCTTATTTATACAAAATGGCTTAACTTCAGGTTCAGACATATTAAAATATGTCTGAAACTTAAAGTTTTGGTATATTTCTATAATGTTTACACATAATCCAAACTTACACCTATGCCGGAATGGAATCAGCCAAATTCGTTGTGTTTGTTAGTTCAACAAAAGAAAGTTTCACATAATGTCATGTACAGACTTAAAGTTCCCCAGTAAGATAACCCCATGAGCACTACCTGCCGATCTACATTGCCTCAATTACATGATATCTTTACTTTAATCAACAATCAGAATGGAGCTTTGCAAATAATCACCCCAATTTTTTTTTTTTGGGGTGAAATTATTCTAACAATGTTGTTGATTGGTTCGATTGATAATGAAAACTTCTTTTTGGCCAATCGGCAGGTAGTTCTCATGGGGTTAAATAGCCAAAATAGCCAGTGGTGTTTCTCTTTTCTTTTATCTACCTTAAAAATTAATAACAAAATTGAAATTTTAGTGTTCGCCTGAGCTCAAATTCTTTATTTAAAATTGAAATTTAATGGAAATTATACATTAGGCGACGTAAAACTTTTTTGCTTAAGTCATGTAAAATCAGTTTTGGGGCCAACATTTATTAATTTTGGCTGAAAATATGTTTGCAAATATCTTCAAATTTTGTTTCAGATTTGTCAGTTTTAGGGTAATTTCTGCCCCTAGAAAGAAAAAAACAAACAAACAAAAACAAAATAACATAAACAAAACAAATAAACAATAAAACAGCAACCACAAAAAAGGGCCCAACCGATCGACCCTACTTGAAAGGTCCGTCCGCCCGTAGGACAAGCTCTTTTTCGTCGTCTTATGTCCTTAACTAAAAACTAACTAAGAAGGTTATAAAAGTATAACTTTTAAAATGTACAATAATTATACTCGTACATTTTGCGAGGTTTTGATCAAACCACAACCATGCAAATGATCTTTCTAAAGTACCATAAGTAAAGTACTAAACCGTCCCGACTTTGTCCTGAATTCACTCAAAGTTGGTCGGATAACTCATTTCCGTAAACAAATTAGTATCATGGATGTGAACTTCAAGAATCACAGTTGTATTTATAACACGGACTGAATTGCACGATAAGGAACAAGCCACACAAGTTTGTATGTAGCAATACAGCAAACTTTTCGCAACGAAAATTCGTTTAACATTAAAGGTAAGTTTTCAGTTGTATGCTGGGATATCATACATAGAGAATGTTTTTTGAAACTGTTCAAAAAGCATTGCAATGTAACTACGGAATCAAAACATGACGTCATATCGTTATGAATACGGCAGACGGCCGAATCCAGATTCGTCTTTTGGTAAATTTATTTTACGAATGCATTACATTTGAATTAGAGAACAAGGGATCAATGCTGTACATGATAGAGGGCAGCATATCAATTTTTTAACGGAGACCAGATGATAACAGCATAATAAGTAATCAAAAGAGGGCGGCATACAGGGTTAGTTGACGGTGCATCACAGTACGGTCACCGACGGCAACCGTTAAAAAATCGATATGCTGCCCTCTATAGGTATAGCATTGATCCCTTGTTCTCGAATTCAAATGTAATGCATGTGTAAAATGAATTTACCAAAAGCCGAATCCGGATTCGGCCGTCTGCCATATTCATAACGATTATAATTAAAATGTTTGTCAAATAAGCGTCAACGTGACTAATCAGATACAAGTTTGTTGTTTCAGTAAAAATGATAAAAAACATCAATTTTGTTCGATTGCATTTTCCCGCATCTTCCTTTAATCATAATAATAAAAACAAATTAGTTGCGAACATTCAGGATTTAGAACATATTTAAAAAATTTAGCCAGAAATTGGAGTAGTCTGCCATGTTTATTATGAGGTTTTTAGCCTAGAAATATTTATAACATGTACACATTTTATGGTGTAAAGGAAGGAGAAAGATAGGCTTTTCCATTTAATGTTGCATTTTGGGTCACGCTCTTTTTTTCTTCTTCTTCTTCTTCTTTTTCAAAATTTCCTCCCATTTCTTAGCAATTCATTTTGATTTCGTCCTAGAGCGCATTGAAATCGTCTTACCTGATGCATGTACTTGCACAAATATTAGTCTTTGTTCATTACTTTTCGTGTTTTGATCAAAGCAATTCGTCCTCCACATGTTATAATAATGCATTGTAGGCCTTCATTTAAGATCAAATATATGGTCCATGAATGATGCAAAGTTTATAAACATCTCAAAAAAGTAACTAACCCCCTTAAAGGGGCATTTCGTGATCCACAGCCTCATCCCCCCACTTTTCTCAAAAAAAGTTGAGATTTTTATATCACTAGAAACCTCTGGCTACATAATGTTTATGTACAAAATATTTCTTGCAGATTAATTCGTTTTGCAAAGATATCGTGAAATTTGAATTTCGTTCTGGTGCACCAGAACGAAATTACAACGCATTGTCTATGGAGCAGTGTAATACACATAATCATGCATAACTCGCAAACGCAATATCGGAATCAACTGAAATTTTGGGAATAGGCTTTTTTTGTGGAAATGTACTGAAAAATGTCATAAAAAGAGGATGCTCGGATCACGAAACACTCCTTTAAATAATGACCATTATTACAAATCTGAATTTATCTCTGCACATTCTGACACCTCATTTGTAGCAATTGACTAAATATTGACGTCACAGCGTAAATTTAAATCAATGTAGCCCAAGATTTGAAAGTTGCAGTAAATTCTATTGATTTTGCATTCAGTGTAATGGAAGGAAATCTGTGCAATGATATCTGAGTGTTTTTGTATTGTAAAAAATTGTAAGTGCAACTTTCAAATCTGGACCTCACTACATTAAATTGACCGGTGTTGTATTGTTTTCTGGGCTATCGTATCAAATGAGGTGTCAAAATACGTAGAAATATATTCTGCTTCCTACGCATTTTACAGATTTGAAATACAATAGCCCCTTTTTGAATAATGGCCATTATTTAAGGGGGTACGTCGTCCTTAGGACTAGACTCGTTAAACCGCCGGTTTATCAGACACATCAGACATATATAATACGAAGAATGTCCTTCTGATATCAAATAATGTTGATTTTGTGAAATTCGCGATATAATACACATTTTATGGCAAATGATTAATTGATATTTTTGATATTTAACAGTGCTCGAAGTAAACTTATGGTATGTACTTAAAGTGTATGTTAGCTGGGATGAAAAGCCGACGAAAAATTGAGAAAAAATGTATATCTTCAAATATGAACGGTCAAAATGTTCAATTGATCGTCGGCTTTTTATCCCAGCTACATACATTAAGTACATATCATCATGATCATTAGATTTAGATAGTTTACTTCGAGTACTGTTAAATATCACAAATTTAAAAGATATTAAATTTAATAATTTGTCATAAAATTTGTATTATATCGCGAGTCAAAAAAAAATGGATTTGTTATTGTTACTGTAGTATTGAAAGTAAGCAGAATATGCAGCAGGAAAGTTAATACACGTCGAAAAACATAATACTGATTGACATTTATATACAGGCAGGAAATGCAATAATATGAACGGAATAAACAAAAATAATGATAAAGTCGATGACGAATAAACACTAAAATCATCATATTTATATGGACTCCTAAATTTTATGTTATTGTAGATGAAATATGTGTAATGTGTTATATGTTAATTACTATAAATATGCAATACTTATGATTGAGTTCACTTGTCTCGATGGGTTGGAGGGGTCACACCCCTCGGGTGATAGTGTTCGCGCTCCTGGCTCCTATAGCCTACCGGGACAATCTTTTATAATTTTTATTTTATGACATGCTCTGTATGTGAATTTATGATGTATTTTAGCCAGTTATGTAAATAATTAAATAAACTATTATTTTTTCATGTGTTTTATCATTTCTATGGTTAAAGCAATAATGTACTATCTTATTTATACAAAATGGCTTAACTTCAGGTTCAGACATATTAAAATATGTCTGAAACTTAAAGTGTTGGCATATTTCTATAATGTTTACGTGCACATATTCCAAACGGAATGGAATCAGCCAAATTCGTTGTGTTTGTTAGTTCAACAAGTGAAAGTTTCACATAATGTCATGTACAGACTTAAAGTTCCCCAGTAAGTTAACCCCATGAGCACTACCTGCCGATCTACATTGCCTCAATTACATGATATCTTTACTTTAATCACCAATCAGAATGGAGCTTTTTCTGCGGTGAAATTATTCTAACAATGTTGTTGATTGGTTCGATTGATAATGAAAACTTCTTTTTGGCCAATCGGCAGGTAGTTCTCATGGGGTTAAATAGCCAAAATAGCCAGTGGTGTTTCTCTTTTCTTTTATCTACCTTAAAATTAATAACAAAATTGAAATTTTAGTGTTCGCCTGAGCTCAAATTCTTTATTTAAAATTGAAATTTAATGGAAATTATACATTAGGCGACGTAAAACTTTTTTGCTTAAGTCATGTAAAATCAGTTTTGGGGCCAAAATTTATTAATTTTGGCTGAAAATATGTTTGCAAATATCTTCAAATTTTGTTTCAGATTTGTCAGTTTTAGGGTAATTTCCGCCCCTAGAAAGAAAAAAAAAAAAAAAAAAAAAAAAAACAAAACATAAACAAAACAAATAAACAATAAAACAGCAACAACAAAAAAGGGCCCAACCGATCGACCCTACTTGAAAGGTCCGTCCGCCCGTAGGACAGGTTCTTTTTCGTCGCCTTATGTCCTTAACTAAAAACTAACTAAGAAGGTTATAACAGTATAACTTTTAAAATGTACAATAATTATACTCGTACATTTTGCGAGGTTTTGATCAAACCACAACCATGCAAATGATCTTTCTAAAGTACCATAAGTAAAGTACTAAACCGTCCCGACTTTGTCCTGAATTCACTCAAAGTTGGTCTGATAACTCATTTCCGTAAACAAATTAGTATCGTGGATGTGAACTTCAAGAGTAGTCACAGTTGTATTTATAACACGGACTGAATTGCACGATAAGGAACAAGCCACACAAGTTTGTATGTAGCAATACAGCAACCTTTTGTTTAACATTAAAGGTAAGTTTTCAGTTGTATGCTGGGATATCATACATAGAGAATGTTTTTGAAACTGTTCAAAAAGCATTGCAATGTAACTACGGAATCAAAACATGACGTCATATGTGATGCAATCAAGCAAAATCAGTCGGAACTCGGAAATATTGATTTTGAGATACAGCCAAACAAAGGAAATATTTCCTTTTGTTTCCTCTTGTTTTGGAAAGTCTGTAATTGAAGACCTGAGCGCAAGAAGACCGTAAGTCCACTTGGCCCCTCAACATGTATACACAAAAGTTACGTAGGCCTATAGTTTCTTAGGGTTTTATAATGTTCAATACATGTTCCAGGGTGAAAACATCATAAAAGGTTGTGAAAGAACATGTATAAAACATTACCAAACTATACGAAACTTTAGTGTATACATGTTGAGGGGCCAAGTGGACTTACAGTCTTCTTGCGCTCAGGTCTTCAATTGCTCATATCTCCGGAACTGGTTGTTCAATTTCAATGGGATTATCTGCAAAATCCAGCTTTGTATATGCTTTTTACTATCATATCACTGAAGATTTAATATTTTCCAGTTCCGACTGATTTTGCTTGATCGCATCACATATAATAATGTTTGCCAAATAAGCGTCAATATGACTAATCAGATACAAGTTTGTTGTTTCATATTTTCATAAGTTTCAGTATAAAATGATAAAAACAATAAATTTTGTTCGATTGCATTTTCCCGCATCTTCCTTTAATCATATTATAAAAACAAATTAGTTGCGGACATTCAGGATTAACGGATGAGAACATATTTCAAAAATTTGGCCAGAAATTGGAGTAGTCTGCCATGTTTATTATGAGGTTTTTAGCCTAGAAATATTTATAACATGTACAAATTTTATGGTGTAAAGGAAGGAGAAAGATAGGCTTTTCCATTTAATGTTGCATTTTGGGTCACGCTCTTTTTTTCTTCTTCTTCTTTTTCAAAATTTCCTCCCATTTCTTAGCAATTTGACCAAAAATTCCTCGACCCCTTAAATTCATTCAGGGGTCATTTGATTTCGTCCTAGAGCGCATTGAAATCGTCTTACCTGTTGCATGGACAGTACTTGCACAAATATTAGTCTTTGTTCATTACTTTTCGTGTTTTGATCAAAGCAAATCGTCCTCCACATGTTATAATAATGCATTGTAGGCCTTCATTTAAGATCAAATATGGTCTATGAATGATGCAAAGTTTATAAACATCTCAAAAAAAAGTAACTAACCTTCCTTTAATGACCATTATTCAAAATACGGGTGATTGTATTTGTAGCAATTGACTAAATATTGACGTCACAGCGTACATTTAAATCAATGTAGCCCAAGATTTGAAAGTAGCAGTAAATTCTATTGATTTTGCATTCAGTGTAATGGAAGGAAATCTGTGTAATGATATCTGAGTGTTTTTGTATTGTAAAAATTTGTAAGTGCAACTTTCAAATCTGGACCTCACTACATTAAATTGACCGGTGTTGTATTGTTTTTACAGATTTGAAATACAACAGCCCCTTTTTGAATAATGGCCATTATTTAAGGGGGTTAGTTACTTTGTTTATATAAATAACAAGAGAAACTTGTTTTCAAGATCCTAACTTTTTGCATGGTTTTACAATTAGAGCATGTTCAAACAAAGTTATCACAATTGTCCAAGGTCCCATCCAGTCATTGAATGGCACATTAATGATATGATAATTATGATGATATAGATATGAGAAGGAAACAAAAAAAAAGTAAAAGAAAAGAAAGAAATATGAAATATATATAAATAGAAAAAAAAGGCAGAAAGAAAAAAATATATTTAGGCCAACTTCTCCTACATGCTTTATGTTAAAGACGAAATTAAATGACCTGAATATGAAAAGATTTGTTCAAAGACGAAATAAATTGACATATGTGACCGTACAGCACGAATGAGCCGTAAATGTCCTCAATTGTATTCTGAGTTACAGTGTAAAATGGGCATGAAGGTCATATCCATAGGTATTTCAATTTGGTGCTACGTATATCTCATTAAATGAGGTACACGTAGCACCCAATTGAGGTACCTATGAATATGACCTTCATGCCCATTTTACACTGTAACTCAGAATACAATTGAGGACATTTACGGCTCATTCGTGCTGTACGGTCACATATTAAGTTGATAACCCCTGCATTGAACGAAATTAAGATTTGGACGAAATTAAATAAATATTGTATGAATCTTTTTGATCAAAATATGAATATGTTTGACCAAAAACGAGTAAACAGACAGTTCCAAATTTATGAACGAATTCAAACTGAACGAGATATTAAATATAACGAAATATTTGATAAATTAACTGAGAAAACTTATTAGCCTATAATATTTTCCGTAGAAAATGTTTTCACGTGAGTATCTAATTTATTTCAAACGCAGCCGTCGTGACAACATTGTGACAACAGTGTTGCCAACTTCCTTGCCAGAACCAGTGGACGCAATGCATATACGGAAAGAAAGAGAAAAAGGTAACTATGAATGGGTTACGGGTACAGGGTTGTGGTTTAGGGTACGGGATGAGGTTACGAAATTACCAAGATGATTAAAAGAGTAAGGATACGGGAGGAAGCAGGAATGTAAAATAATGAAAAAAATAATAAATAAATAAATTATTAAATAAATAAATAATTCATGTTATAATTCGGGAAATCACAAGCTAAAAATGGGAACAAAATGTAGTAAAAAAGATTTAAAAAAAAGAAAAAAGAAGAAGCTAAAAGGGAAATGTAAGAAAGAGTTAAGCAAAGCAACAAATATTCGTTGGGAACAAAATAGGAAGAAACAAAGAAAGAAAGAAGCTAAAGGGTCGGTAGACCCTCCCTCGGGTCCATGGAGAACGGCTGGTAATGTAGATAATATAACATTAAATAAACCCGATACGTGGACCCTACCAATCTGTAGGCAAGTTGCCTTCCAGTTCCCAGCATTTTGTGGGAATTCACTTTTACCGATCATGGGTCAGACGAGTTTTCAATATATCACGTCACTGGTCTCACTGTCTTGCCGTTTGTGTAAGCGGCTACTTAGCCTGACCAATCAATGTAGAGCTCAGCAAGCAAGGCGATATTTGAAGTGGTTTTCATTGATAGTCTATTGATCATAAACAACGCGCGCGCAAAATGACAATAGAACTGGGTCATGCATGTTATGTGGCTACCATATTTGAATTCAAGACAATGGGGCGGGGCTATCATAATTGACGCAACAGTCACGTTACATAGCTTGATAATTATTTGGAAGGGACGTCTCTATTCAAACTGTAAAAGTCTTGGATTCGGAGAGCTATAATAAAAAATAAACAAGTTGGTCAGTTAGATTAATTGAGTTTTCGTCGACACACAGTGCTCCAGGAGCACTATAACTACGTTGCTGGCAGTTAGGGCTTAGTGGTGTGTTGATATTATTCTGTGGAGTCAATGAGAAGGTGGTTTTAGCTCTAATTATTTACACTGAGATAGAACAGAGACTGTGGGACAGTCTAATAAATCGGCAAGTACTTGGAATTGAGAAATCGGCAATAATAAAGTATCTCTACTCCTTTATATAAATCAAAGGAAGTCCTTCTTGATTTTTACATCAATTTCAATAAGAGACATGTGTTTTCTATGGGTAACTTACGTTACTAAGGGTTATTAAACCATTTACTGGTTAAAAGCAGTAAAACAATTAAATGTAAGACAATTCATGTTGTCACAATGTAAGATACATGTCACATTTTCAAAATCACTTGTTTGTCAATTCTTGATACTTTTATTTAATATGAAAAATTCAAGTCAAGAAACATACCATTAGATTGAAAGGAAGTACTGCAAGCTCTTTTGTTGACAATGCATAAAGTAATTGTTTTGGCATAAAACATTGCAAAAAATTGTTAAAGGGGAATCGATTGCTTCAAAAAAGAGTTGAAAAATATGAAACAGAAAGAAAAAGAAACTATGTAGGCTTTCATGCTCTATGTTAATGTTTTTCCGGAAAAATTCGGTGAAAATCAGATTTTTTCTCAAAATACCATAAAAAGTCGGAATAAAATTTCAAACCACTCGTGAGCTTTGAGACAAACCTTTATTTTTGGCCTAACGTATGATACATTTCTTAACCATACGGTCTGAACCTTGGAATTTCCTAGGATTTCTTTCTCAAATACATAAATCATGTGGACTTGAAATATTACTATCATATAACTGTTTCTTTAAAGTCTTTAGCAATAAATAAGTCCACAAAAGAGATGAAAGTTTCTCAAATATTAACTTTCTATTCAGTCAAGATGGCTGGTCCATAACAACAACACTTCCCAGCATGCCTTACTTCATACTATTACTATCGCCCATAGATGGCGCTATTACTATTAATCGCCAGGGGTAGTTATCCATCATAATATTGTAACACCTTTCCTTTCATAGAGAGAAAACTAACTTTATCCTTTGGGGATAATTTCTTCAACACTTTTGAATACAAAATACTACTTCAACTATAATAGCTGAAATGGCTGTTTTCTGTGCAAATCAGCTGGGTCCAAAATTTTGACCTTTGAACATTTTTTTTCCTTTAAAATACAAACAAAACAAAAGTAACTTATCCTTTTAGGAAAATCTTTAAAACACCTTTCAACACCAAAAATACTTCACTATAATAGCTGACATGACTGCATACTGTTTTTTGTGCACTTTTGCTTGGTCCAAAACTTTGACCTTGGAATGATTGCATGTCATGTCAGGCATAAAACTTGTCTCTGAACAATAAACAAATTGTCACTGTCAATATGTACACATGTATGAGTCCTTTATGTTTTTACATAGTCTTTCATGTACTGTGGTTCATTTCTGACACGAGTACTGCGTCTCACGTTGTCTGTCTGCATTTGTGTCTGTTCTTCCACAGCGGTTTGCTTTTCTTGTACATGAACCGTTGCTGGCTGTTTTAGTTGTTCACAATTTTGATCACCGGGATCAGTTGCGTGATTGTGTTCAGGGGATGTATTACAGTCTCGCGCTTGTACCCTTACAACTGGGTCTATTGATGGAATGTCCTCTGGCATGAATGCATTTCGCGAGTTAGTTTCAAATGCTTTCTATTGCGCCTGTAAATGCGTCCATCCTCTGTTATGATACTGTACGACCTGATGTCAACCTGTGCTTATACTTTTGCTTTCACCCAACGCTTATCGGTGCTGTTCTGTCTTGGTTTCATTCGCACAATGTCTCCTGTCTTTAATGGTGCAAGAGATTTTGCGTGTTGATCAAACTGATGTTTCTGCTTTGCTTGTTTTCTTTCTTTCTGTTGTTTCACTTTTGTCTGAATTTTAGGTTTGAGCAGTTCTTTTGCTGTGGGTACAAGTGTCCGTGTACGTCGTCCAAACAGTCTTTGTGCTGGAGAACTGTGCAAACCCTCTGTCGGAGTATTTCTCCACTCTAGTAGAGCTAAGTCTAGATCTTGATTGCTCTTGCTGGTTTTTTGGATGAGTCTCTTTGCGATTTTTACTGCGCTTTCCACTTTGCCATTACTTTGTGGGAACTCAGGTGAACTGGTCTTGTGAACAAATTCGTATTCATCAGCAAAGTTTGCAAAGTCTTGTGAATTAAAGGGTGGTCCATTGTCTGAGAACACAGTATCGGCTATGCCATGACCAGAGAAAAGATGCTTCATGCGTTTGATTATTGTCTTTGCATCTTTCTTGTGAGGCAAGCGATCGATCTCAAAATAATCTGAGAAATAGTCTACTGTGCATAAGTAATCCTGGTCGTCAATGGAAAACAAGTCGATTCCAATCTTTTCCCAAGGACGATCGGGTAGTTTGTGGTTGATCAGCGGCTCTTTCTGCTGTTGTGACTGGTAAGAGTTACAAATGTCACAGTTACCCAGGTAGTCTTTGAGATCATTTGACATACCTGGCCAATATACAGTGTCTCTAGCCCTGCGAAGTGTACTCTGGAGTCCATTATGAGAGCTGTGTAGCTTCTCGCGAATCCTCTGTCGCGCAGCTCTAGGGATGACGATTTGCATTCCGCGAAAAATGATACCATCTTCGTATGACAACTCATCTCTAACATTATAATATGCATGCGCTTCTCGTGATACTTGGTGCTTGTGGTCTGGCCACCCATTCAAAATGTATTGTATCACTATCTGCAGAGAGTCGTCATTGGCAGTTGCATTCTTTGTCTCCGTGTGTGTGTTCTTTGTGATTGATACTGTATCAATCATGTGTATGCTCTCTGTTTCCTCTTCAACTGACGATCTGGTACTGTCTTTGAGGAAAGCACGCGATAACGTGTCTGCAAGATACATCTCTGTGCCCGGCTTATAACGGATTTCCACATCATACTGTTTGAGACGGAGCAGCAGATTCTGTAATCGCTTTGGTGCTGCAATCAGTGGTTTGTGTACAATATTGACAAGGGGTTTATGGTCTGTCCACAAAGTTATCTTGCGACCATAACAGTATTGGTGGTTACGCTCCAAACCGAAAACCTGCGCGAGTAGCTCCTTTTCAATCTGTGAATATCGCGTTTCGGCTGGCGTCAGTGCTCGACTTGCGTACGAGACGGGCTGACCATCTTGGAGCAAGGCAAATCCTAAGCCTTTCTCTGAAGCGTCTCCCTGTCCCTCAGTGTCTGTGTTAGGGTCAAAGTATCTGAGTATAGGGGCAGTTGTCACACGCTCCTTGATGCATTCAAACGCTTGTGATTGTTCGCTGGCCCACTGCCATTCTACTCCCTTGTGTGTCAACTTTCTCAATGGTTCACTGATCTCTGATAGGCCTGGCAGAAATTTTGCTAAGTATTTGATCATACCAACAAATCTTTGCACTCCTGCTACATCTGTAGGTGGCTCCATATTTTGTACCGCGATTACTTTGCTTGGGTCCGGTTTAACTCCAGACTGTGTAAGCAGATGGCCAATGAACTTGACTTGTTCACTTTTGTACTCAAACTTGTCACGGTTTAACTTAATGTTCATTTCTCTGCATCGTTCAAGAAATTTCTTCATGTTCTCATCATGATCATGATAGGCGCCCTCAAGGGTTTCCCCTTGCCCTGATCAGGATGTCATCCGCAATAGTATAGATGCCGCTTAAACCTTCTAGGCACTGATCCAGTCGGGCCTGGAATAGTTCTGGTGAAGGTGCCAGCCCGAAAGGCAACCTCTTGTAACGATACCGACCCCACGGTGTCTGAAACGCGGTGAGGAGTGATGAACTTTCATCCAACTCGCACTGGAGAAAACCTTCCTTACAATCAGCTTTGCTGAACACTTTCACTTGGGACAACTGGGGTAGTACATCCTCAATGATGGGGAGTGGGTAGTGTTCCCGTTTTAATGCTTTGTTTAAGTGCTGTGGGTCAATACATACCCTAAGCTTCCCACTAGGTTTGACTACATTTACCAAACTGGAAACCCAATCTGAAGGTCCTTTAACTTTCTCAATTATATTTAGACCCTCTAGTCTATCAAGCTCATCCTCAATTTTTGTTTGAGTGCAATTGGCACTCTTCTTGGGGAGCATAACAACAGGATCTACCCTCTCGTCAACTTGTAGATGTACTACTCCAGGCATGCACCCAACACCTTCAAATACATCATTGTAAGTTTGGAAGATCTCTGACTTCACATCTCCTGTATGTGTCACTTCATGCATTTCAACTAATTGTTTTTTCACTGAGTGTGATTCACTTTGACTGTACACATGTTCACTTGAGTGAACTTCATTTGTAGGGAACTCTATGTTTTCATACTGAACAGTAATTAACTTCATTTGTTGACTTGTACTAGAACCTAACAATGGCAACATTGATTCTTGCCCTTTTACAACATGAAATGGGACAAGATATTTCTTTTTGTTCTTCAGGTTGATCACATGAATTTTCACTGTACCTTCAACTTCCATGTACGCTTTGTTGTACATTGTCAACCTACTTTCACATTTCACAATCATGTATCCAGCTGGGAGAAATCTCTCAGGGAGTACATTGCATCCGGCACCGGAATCAACCTGCATCGTCACCCTAGATGAGGGGCTCCCAACTAGTTCCATAACTGTGAGTATCTTTTTTGCAAATCTGGGTTGTTTACCTGTAGAAACTGAATTACATGGAACCTCATTGACTATGGTTACCTGATCAGAAACATCACCTTCTATTTCTAGTCCAAGACATTCTTCCTCTGAAGTTACACTTTCATTTTCTAAGGTTATTTCATGGGCATAAGCATGTTTTTTCTGCTGGTTTACTTTACATTTTGAAGTGCCAGCAAAGTGATTTGGACGTTTACATGCTTTACATGTTTTCCCAAACGATGGGCATTTGAATTTACTCCTTTCATGTTCAGTCCCACAAAATATACACTCTATCATTACTTTTTTTGGTGTGAACATTTTCTTTCTACCCACTGCATTGATCGAGTGTGTAGCCTGATGTTCATTTGACATATCTTTCATGTGAGCTGTGGTTGCCTCTGCAGCACGACAAATGTCAAGACACTTATTTAGTGTCAACTCTGGCTCCTGTAAAAGCCGTTTCCTGACTTTGGTGTCAGTAACACCGCAAACTATTCTGTCACGAATAAGATCATCACACAAGTTCCCAAAACTACATGTGGCTGCAAGGTTACGAAGCTTCACATAGAAATTGTCAAATGTACTGTCCTGCTGCATGCAGTTGTTGAACTTGAATCGTTCGTAAATTACATTTTGTTTACCAATGCAGTATTTTTCCCACAAGTCCAAAATGACAGTCATTGATTTTTTGTCCTGTTCATTTTGGAATGGAAGACCATTGTGTACTTCTAACGCATCTGACCCTATGGCTGTAATAAAATGAGCCACACGAATTTTGTCCAACTGTTTATCAAGACCTGTTATTATCTCATAGCTTTCCCAGACTTGTCTGAACGTTTCCCAGTTCTTTTTGAGATTGCCCTTTACATCTAAATTTTTGGGCAGAGGCACACTAGTGCGTACTTTCTGGGTAGCACCGCCACCATTATTGCCACCCCCAGCACCAGCTGCAGCACCACTGTCAGGCTCAGGCTGATCAGGCATGGTGCTTGCTGGCAGTAATAATGTGCAAAATACAGAACGCAATAGCAAAATGAGGGTACAAATCTGGTAAAGCTAACACAGTGTACACTAAAACACACAATTGTGACTGTATTATTTTGTACTCAACAAATATTGACAGTAATGATTGTAGACTATTATGAAAATGAAGTACTACCACTGACTATTATTATTAGTACCGGGTACCTACATGTACTTACTGTAGTAGTCTATACTACTGATCATGACGACTCGACACTAGTGATTTTTATGTATTTTTAGTATGACAACAATTAGCCTACAACATAAATTTGTTACACCACCTGTAAACAATTCATTACAAAATTTTTTTGACTGTACATGCAATTTTACTCGTCAATACGTAAGCCTAGGCTAATCATGTACATACTCAACATAATTCATGAATTATTTATGGATTTTGTCATATAAAAATTGTCACTACAGCAAGTCAGTGCAATAAAATACCCAATTGTTGCACTTGGAGTTGGAAACACTATAAATGACTGTTTAATCACCCGTATGAGTCCTTAATTGTGAATTTACACACTCAGTAGCTTTGACGTATTATCATATTTATTCGGAACCAAGCTTTAAAACGCTATAGTTTACCGTAGTCCGTAATCTAATTTGCGATGCGAGAACTGAATTCGCCAGTCGCGAGTCGTTCATGTGTTGTCCACATGTGCGCAAAAGTTCACAAACACGACGGTAAGAAAATGTCCCGAAAGTCACTTTAGCGTACCTATAGCGACGCAATTTCTGGTTGCTGGAGTTGTGGAATCGTTTCCGCTGATGACACCATGTTTCTTTAAAGTCTTTAGCAATAAATAAGTCCACAAAAGAGTTGTAAGTTTCTCAAATATTAACTTTCTATTCAGTCAAGATGGCTGGTCCATAACAACAACACTTCCCAGCATGCCTTACTTCATACTATTACTATCGCCCATAGATGGCGCTATTACTATTAATCGCCAGGGGTAGTTATCCATCATAATATTGTAACAATAACTTGCATGATAAACCGTATATTTAATGACACGCTGGTTAAATTTCAGTGTTTGCAACCACTAAGGTAGGTGTTAACATATCGGGGTAAAGTAGGTTTCACGAAACCGTGTGGACATTTCGAGGTAGGTAGGCTACTATGATGGGTTACGGGTTTGTGGTCTAGGGTACGTGATGGAAACGAGATGGTGACGAGATTACCAAGATGGTGAAATCGTAAGGATATGGGAGGAAGGAAGGAAGCCAAAATAAAGAATAAATAAATAAATAAATAAATAAATAAATAAATAAATAAATAAATAAATAAATAAATAAATAAATAAATAAATAAATAAATAAATAAATAAATAAATAAATAAATAAATAAATAAATAAATAAATAAATAAATAAATAAATAAATAAACCATGTAAAAATAATTCATACACAAGAAGGAAGCTAAAATAATAAGAACAGAATTAGACACGCAAACGGAATATCACAAGCCAAGCAGGAAATATAAAAATTGGGAATTAACTGTAGCAAAGAAATTTTGTATTTTGAAACTCGAGCTCATAACTCTCCTCAATTTAGCTAAAATCATACGCGGTACGCGTGTGCAAAACGGGAATAATTACGCGTTGTTTGCGGAGCCTAAATCTGATTTGATTTTATTTCACAATATTTCTACAATGTGAATCTTGGCCTGTCAATACGTGATTTTTGAAGCCATTCGGATTTTAAAATATGTGATATTTTTGAACAAATATTATACAAATATTGAATGTTTATGAGTAGATGAGTGATGAGTAAGAATATTTTCATGAGGTGAGTTATGGACTGTTCCATTGGAACAGTGGGCAAGATTAGTTGAAGTAGTGGTGTATGGGGTTATTATCATATGTATGTTTGTTTGTTTTGCTTTTATCCCTGACTATAGACAAATAGTGTTATCTTTTTTACATTTCTCATCCAAAAACACTCACTGAATGAATTAAGTGCGCTACCATTTATATATTAACGAAAATTCCTTTTTAAAAAGCGAAATACCAGATATCCATATAAGTCGAAATAAAGCGAGAAAATGTTACAAACGATCATCAATTGTATTGGATAGATTGTCAATTCCTTTACAGCCCTAATTTGTTTTCTCTTATTTTTGTTCTCTTTCAGACACTAATGTCTCAAAAATAAATATGAAGGGATATGTAATCTGTATCTCCTTATTTCTTATATTGGCCTCTATCGTAATCGTCATCCTCGTATATATGGAGAAGAGTCAGGAGGAACACGAAGGTAAAAATATACACTATTTGTCTGTGCCTTGCTTATAAAAGACAATTCGCTGTAGAAGTAGTGATGTAACAGGATTAATTACCCTGCACTAGACGTACGCTGTATACGCACCATACATCAAAGAATAGGCACATATACCGGGATCGTAATTCTATTCGCCGTAGAAGTGACATAATTAATCCGATTAACTACCATAGCAATAGATGAATACAATTTTGAATATATCGCCATGCACTACAACGTTCACGCGGTACCTATGCATTGCACCATAGATGTCAAAGAACAGGGATAAAGACCTGGAACGTAATTCTATTGAATACTCATGCTCATCACTCGCACCTGTATAGATTAGTATCTTTGAAAAGAGGTTTATTGTATTCAATATATGTTTGCTGACATATAGAGGTGATTAGTGCAATCTACTTGTAGTGCAGGGCGATCTATTCAAAAATTGTATTCATCTATTGCTATGGTTGTTAATCCGATTATTGCGTCACTTCTGTGTCGAATTGACATAATAATCGGATTAACTACCATAGCAATGGATGAATACAATTTTTGACAATATCGCCCTGCACTACAACGTTCACGCGGTACCTATGCATTGAACCATATCATTCTGATCACTGTAAGATAAGTATCTTTGAAAGCGGTATTGTATTCAATCTATGATTGCAGACATACACAGGTGATGAGTGCAACCTGCTTGTAGTGCAGGGCGATATAGCCAAAATTGTATTCATTGATTGCTATCGTAGTTAATCCGATTTATTACGTCACCTGTACGTTTCACTCACACTTGTACGATTAGTGTCTTTGAAAAGATTAGTATTGTATTTATTCCTCTATTCGCCAAACGCCAAGAGTTTCAATAAAGAAAATATGAATATTAACTGCATATAATGTATGAAAAAACTATTGTGCATGTATATGCTCATTTATTGACGGATTTCTGTATATAGAACACGCAGTTATCAACAATTGAGCGCTATTAATACACATTAATGTTTTTAAACAAATAAAATTCCAAAATATGGTACGTTTTCTGTCTTTGCTTGTCACGTGGTATGTTGAAGTAATGAAGTTTAAATTTTCACGATGATACCAACAAGTCTTTGTGGCCGAGCGGTCTAAGCCGCTGGTGATATGTCGATACTGTATAGGCCTAAATAATAGCGGCTCAGTGTAGCGTGGGTTCGAGCCCCGCCGGTGCCTTTGCCGAAATAAATTTCCTTTATTTTTATTTTTTAAATTTCATATTATGTTAGGGAAATGTGGCTGGGAGAATGTATGTATGGCGAAGAGTGGTGTGTATTGTATTCAATCTATGGTTGCACATATGGCACACAATAAATGGCACACATACACAGGCATGACAGGTGATGAGTGCAGCTTTCTTAGTCATGAAGTTTCTAGAATACCATTTTGTCATCTGTCTACCCATAGCAACGACAAAGAGCGGGGTACAAGCAACTGAAACCCAATGAAACCTTTGGCAATCTTATTTACTGGAGAAAATGTGGTTTTGTACTCAGAATTGGTAAATTCATAAATAAAACTTTGAAGGTGTTGACACACTTTATTTTTATGTCAAAACATATCAAGGCATTAACAGCTGGTATCGTTACAATAAAGCTGACGGGTTGGCGCCTAGACAGCTGTTAACCTCCTTTTTGAAGCTGGTCCGTTTCATAATTCCTGGAATGTGAGGCGGGAGTGCATTCCATGTGCGGGCTGTAGATGGAATGAAGGACCGCTCATGACTATTAAACAAGGTTAGGACTTGGAATTTGAACTGCGAGGTCGTGCGAAGAGCGGCGAAGACGAGGGTCAGTCTGGAGCTGGTCAGGAAGTAGTTGGCATAGTAACTCAGGAGCATTCCAAAAGAACATTCGATGGAACGAAGTAGACGTACCAAATGTTGTACGGTGGGCAAAAGGCAGAATTTGAAGAGAGGAAGGTTCTTAGGGAGATCTATGATGCGGATGGCATGCACGCCTCTGAACTGTATCTAGTTTTGACAGTGATGTATGAGTTGCTCCATGCCATGTCGTGTTAGCATACTCCATCTTAGATCTGACCATACTCTTATAAATAATGGCTCTCTGAGCAGGCACCAGGTAGTGTGCAGCACGGCGGAGGAGACCAGTGCGCTGGGCTACTGTGGAGGCTAGAATGACTACCTAGAATCTCTGTGGTTGGAAACCGTGATGGATTGGCATGATACGTTCCATGTAGAGGCCCATGTTTCGATATCTAGTAGGTTTTTGTTGAGAGATGCAGCAGCAGCTTGTCTGTTTTCTCTAGACTCGATAAAACATATCATTGTAACATCGTCAGCATGCAAGATGGAAGTATTTGTCAGCCTCTGAGAGATGTCATCAATGACTATTATAAACAGGAGTCCGTGTGGGACACCAGCATTGATCCACTTCAGACTGGACGATTTTCCATTTATTATAACTGTCGTGGAGCGGTTCGAGAGATAGTCAACTAATTATGCTTTCCAGCTTTCCAGAGAAGCCAAGAGCAGAGAGTTTCTGTCCCCTTTCATGGGACCACATCAGCCACTTTTCATTGGGCTGACATGTGTCTACTGTTAAAACAGAACTAGACGAGCCGTGTAAGAGGAGTGGCCAGTTCAGCAGCACATCGGGCCCAGATCTTTTGTTGATATCCAGTGTGGTTAGCTCTTTTCTTACTTTCATAGGCCAGAAAATCACACTGGAGCATCTGATGGTTGTCCTCGAAGGAAGGTGAGGGAATAGCTTGCTACTTTCAGTTTCAGTAATGGTTGACTGGTCACTGAAGAAGGAGGCAAAGTACTCCGCCTTTTCCTTAGCAGTGATGGAAGTCTGGCCTTCAGATTTCAAGACAGGGATTTCAGATTTTCCACTCTTTTTCATCAGTCGGGGTACTGTCCGTCCACCACCAAGATTTCGAATCGGTTTGGAGCTCGTCTGTCATCGTTCCTCTTTTCCTAGCTTTGTGAAGAGAGCAGGCCCTCCGGGATATTGCAGTACTGGTATGTACTCATTCCTTGCTCTGTTATTATCAAGGCGAGCTTCAGTAGACTGCAGAGCTTTCCATCTTCTCCATGTTTTGTTCTTTCTCTCTAGAGCCTTTTCGCAACATTTATTTCACCACGCATGATGGTCAACAAATGAGGGTGCAGATTTCTGTGGTATAAATCGGTGCATGGCGTATGTGATTGTGTTGGTGACATTACTGCAATCCCTTCGGGGTCATATTTGGTGATAATGCGGTACTAGGGCGCACCAGCCAGCTCATTTCTTAAGGCATCCCATTTGCTTGCTTGTAGAGCCAGACACGTCGTGAAGGAGGATTTTCAGAGTGGAGAAGCTTTCAACATGGTCTGGACGAGGTAATGGTCTGATGAGCCAATGTGGTGGTCGATGCTGATTGGAGTAAATTGTTTGGTGCATCAGTGATTATGAGATCCAGGCGGTTTCCAAGTTTGTGGGTTGGCTTGTCAACAATTTAGGTAAGGTCATGAGCACAGCATAGGTTGAAGGCTGCTTTCCCCTCGGCATCAGTGATAAGGTCTACTGGCAACTCTTGGTAAGGATAGATCTACTGTGCCACTCTTGGTCAGGATAGTGAAGAGCATCGATCATGCTTCGTGGGCTCTAGGTTGGTTTCCATAACTATGGGGGGGCATTTCGATGGTAAATCAGACAGCCACCCCATCCACGGTTATCAGTTCTGTCTCTTCGCATACATGAATGGTCATTTAGTGAGATGAAGTGACTATCATCAGTCACTGAAGAATCCAGCACGGTTTCACCAATAAAAATAATGTCCGGTTTAGAGTCTGATGGAGTATTCCAGATCCTCGCTTCCAGCTGTCCATTGTTGGAATTCTCATGCCTCTAATGTTTGTTACTCAGATGGTCATTATGTGATGTGATCAAGCAAAATCAGTCGGACCTCGGAAATATTGATTTTGAGATATAGCCAAGCAAAGGATATATTTCCTTTTGTTTCCAGCTGTCTTGGAAACTCTTTAATTATTGCTCATATCTTTGGAACTAGTACAATTTCAATGCGGTTTTCTTCAAAATGCAGCTTTGCAAATTACTATTCTATAAGAAACTGAAAATTTAATATCTCCGAGTTCCGACTGATTTTGCTTGATCGCATCACATATTCGTATTCGGTAGTCATTTACAGGGAGCCCATTTGGTCATTCTCGTTTAGGGGGCTGTCATTTTCTTCGGCAGGGGGGCATGAATATGTCGGTGACCGGAGTCAATTTTTTTTATGACCCCCCTATCGCGGGCTAAAATATGTTACGACCCCCCTATCTCGGGTCGAAATTTGTTATGCCCCCCCCTTTCGCATACACAGTCTGACGACAAATTATTCATTGCCGGAACTAAGGCGCGGAGTGTGCAAAAACTTTATTGTGAAGAAAGTGCGCGGAGCACATTAAAGTTCTGAAGTTCACCAGCGCGCGAAAAATTTGGGTCACCAGCCCTTAATAATTCTATAACCCTATTTTGGATGTAAAAAAATTATACGACCCCCAGTATATTCATGACCCCCCTCCTACCGAAGAAAATGACAGCCCCTTACAACTTTTCGCGACATGTATGCAGAACGGGGGATTTTTTTTACATTTCTCATCTAAAAGCACTCACTGCATGAGGTGTGCTACCATTAAAGCTCATTAACATATTAACGAGAATTCCTTTTTAAATATCGAAATACCAGAGCTCCATTGTAGACAAACAGATTTTTATGATAAAAAAATGCATCTTACGTGATTCGCATCCCATTATTTCAAATTTCACACCACAGTCTATACAATGTCGTGGCAGGATTCGAATAACGCTGCTAAATACGACCTCATCAAACATCACAAGTGATGTTGAATTATTGGCAATACCATAAAATAGCTGTTAACAAAAATTAATGATTATCTTATTTATTTGAAATCCTCAATTGATAATATCATATTATTGATTTGAAAACCTTTAAGAATTACCCCTCCAATAATCTACTTTTGTGGTTTCTAAAATGAATGATTTCTTTAAGGGGGTACTACACCCATTGATTTTTTTTGCATTTTTTTGCATTTTGTGAAGAAATTACAAAAAAAAATTGGACAAAGTGGTATGCAAAATGAAGGGCAAATCTTCTCGTTTTATTGGTGGCATCGGTATCAACGTAGCTTACATGCTTTTAAAAGTAGAAGCCAAAAGGTGGTACATCACTGATGATTTAAATTCACTTCATTTTGGAAAGCTTACTATCAACGGATTTCGTTAAAATTGTGGATATGTGTTGCTAACACGCTAGGGAAATAAAGTTGATATGTAAAATGGGAATAAGTGGTTCCTGATTTCTTTTATGACTTCATGAACTTGGTGCTCCACAACTATCAAAAAAGGAACTGGTTAAAATGCTTCTATTTTCAATGTTGAGCTATATTTTGTATTTTTAACTTGCGACATTATTTCACTGAAACATAATTAAGCCCCAGGTAACAGGTTACCACAACCATACTGCAGCAATGTTGAAAAAAATTGTATTTCTTGTCACCTATACCACCATATTGGGTAGTTTTCCGTAAGCTTAGATTTTGTGATTTTGGTAACTATTTTATATTTATTTGTGAAATCCATGTCAACTAGGCATTCTAAATTGTACTCACCATTTACATCCCAAGGTATATTAGTATATCCACCTTGCACTTCTCGATATATATCCAGTTAAAGACAGAATATCAAAATTATTCCTCATTATGATATCACAGACTCTTACATGTGTATTCAAAATTGATGCTTAAATTTGACCTGAAGTCCTGAACCAATTGACCTATAACCTGACATACGGTGACCTAATAGCCTTTTCTTCTCCTAACAACACATTATATAATTAAATTGACTAATGACTATTCATCCATTGTGTAAGTGTTTATTTAATTTATTCAGTGTTATATATTTTGCATGCACCACTATAGATTTTCTATAGAGAGTATAACAAAGGATTTAATGTATTCTATTCATGTACCCTACTTGAACATGTTGAAAAGAATAAATTATAGTTTGTTATGAAACACAGATCTGAGTTACTAGGATACACAGTAAACAAAAAATATATAGGGCTAAAATGACTTACTACAATGTGTAAAAGCATTTTTTTTCTTCTTTTTTTTCTTCTTTTTTTTATTTCACATTTTCCGTTCATATATCTCCTAGCTATAAATGAAAAAATTTTTTTTTTTAGACCAATCAAACCAATATATGGGTGTAGTATGCCCTTAAGGTTATTAATTATTTTAAACTGTTGTGATTTGGTAGTTCATCGCATCTTACGAATGGTAGTGAGCTTTGGCAAAAACTGCATTGCTCAATTCATAGCGAGCGTGTAGAAGAATTAATATATCACAGTTATACTTTTATAGGTGCTGCGGTTCTTGAGTTACGTTGTAAAGAGGGCTGAAACAACAACACTTTTGTAAAACGTACATAACTCATTAACTACAATAAATTAAGCAAGTTTGCAAAGTATACGATTTGTAGAATGAACTTTTGCAAAACATCAAGGTGTTAATTTTCAATAATATATTGATCCAGATAATGCCAATAGATTTTTAGGTTGCTTCGACCAACAATACCTCGTCCACCCTTAAAGCCTTTAGTTACAATATTGCTATCACAATTAATGGTCCCTCTATTGGACAGTAATGTGTACGGGTAAAACATCGCACGTGCGGTTTTCTGTCTGTGCCTGTAAAATCATGCAAAATGCATTCCCCAGTGCACTGTGCATTTTACATGCACGGCGCGCTGCAAAACGAACCTATACTGCCGAATCATTTTCTGGCCCCATGAGAGGGTTTTTTCAACATATTGTAGACGTTTATAACTACTATACTAACTATAACTTACTTTATGACTTTTGCCCGTGCTGCTGTAATTCGATGAGGACTCATTGATATACCGGAGTACGACATCATCGATGTCGTTCACCATGACATAAAACGTAATATTTGCATCGTCATGGCATCCTTTAATGATGATTCCACTAAGGAGCTGACGTGTAGGAAAGGAAACTTGTATCCATGGGTCAGGGTGAGATTCAGGAGGTAACCAACATCTTTCTGACGTAATTCTCGCTTCGGTTATTTCGTGATTTGTTTCTCCAGGGTGTGATGCTGAGATCTGATCATCTTTTATCATAGATTTATCTTTCATTCCAAGTTCTATTGAACATGATACTGTGAAATGGTGAAGAAAATACTGATGTTACTTAAACAAGATCCTAACCGGGCCCTGAGGATCGCATCTATTCTCAATCCCCCAGTATTCTCAATCCCGTAGCTTGAGTCATTTTATTGAGAGGGTGCACCGAATCTGAATGAGGGACCACAGCCGATTGTCGATAATTTTTAATGGACATTTCACTGATTTTGAAACTGCAAAGACCAGACATATTCGATGTGTGGTGATAATGCTACAATTCAGGCACTGTGGATGTAAGATTGTGAATTACGATCAAAGTACGCAGTTATCCCACAAGAAGGATTTATATTGACCTCCTTTGACAAGTTGAGCTCTGGTTTAGATTCTGTTCTATCAGATTGGATTAGACTGAAGCAGATTGAACTATTAAATTGATTAACTGGAAAATAACTGCCGACCTACTAAAAATAGTATGTCTAAAATTTTGCAAAGATTTTAAATGCAATACGGAATGATGCCCCCCCCGCATCTTCCCAGCCCCTGACTCAAACTCAGTCAAAACACAAAAATATTCTTAAAACGTTATAAATATTCTTAAAACGTTTAATTTACAACGTTTTAACAACACTTGAATGTCTAGTTATACAGAGGTCATGAAAACGTTTTTGAAACGTTTAATTTATTAATTATTACATAAAAAACCACTGCAACATTTCAAAAATGTTGTCAAAATTTTATCGTTTAACATTTTAGCAACACATTTGGCAAAACATTTTGTCAACTCTTTAATAATAGTATGTTAAAATGTTTTGCATCTGGTTATCAAATATTATTAATATTAAAACGTTTTATACCCGACAATAAAACGTTTCCTGCAAAACATGCTGTGTTTGCTGGGTACTTACCCTTTGAATTAGGTATGAAATCAAATTGAGACGCAACTTGTGGCAAATCAAACCATAGAGAGAAGAGCAACGTTAAAATAATTGAAATCTTCATCATTGTCCCTTTTAATAATTCCTTATTGTTAAAACAATCATCATTATGTGAGCTTTGTTTTGTAAATTAAAACAAGCAACACAGAGAGTATTGACCATTTGGTTGACGCTACCAAGATTGAGTGTTATCCAATTGTTCACCAGTCCCGGTATTCAAATGGACTCACAAAGCTTCACAATCATATCAAAATACAAAAGCAATGAAACAAAGTGTTTTCGCAAACTGAACAAAGCGGTAAACAAGAACTACAAACTATTAATTAGGCATAAAGAGCTGAAAACAGCAACCCAGAGAGTATTGACCACTCGGTTAACGTTGCCGTTATTGAGTGTTATGTGTTCAAATGGGCACCAATCTTGAAAATCAAATCAAATCGATACAATTAAATGCAATTAAACAAAGTGATTTCGCAAGCTAAACGAAGTGGTATCCTGGAAACCTTTTACAAACGTCAATCATGTATAATACAGTGAAAAGTAGATAAAATCTGTTCTTCGTTAATTTGTTTAAATTGACAGTGCTTTTGGAAATTTATCAGTTTTAAGAGTTTCAATTATTTTATCACTCGGTAATACTGTATTATAAGTTTCCTTTTAATAAATAAATAAAACAATAAATAATTAATAAAGCAAAATTGAGACGCAACATGTAGCAAATTAATTTATTATATAGGGTGAAGTAACGTGGCTGCCAAAACAATTCATCATTGCTTTGAAAGCATTTTGTAAGCTTTAACAGGAAACTTCATTTGGTAAAATTGATCAAGGCAGTCATATTATATAAATGAATGAAATACCATCCCAAATTCTTACTATTTTCCTTATTTTTCTGTCTGCTGAAATTTATATCTCGAAAAGCACTTAGCCGCACACTGATAGAAGTGGTATTTAAGAAACCGTTTAGAAACGTCAATCATGCTTATACAGTAAATAAAAAGTTTTAATCGGCTCTTCATTTCAGATCCGTCTTGTTTTTCAAGTACTTTCACATCCTGTTATTATCTTTTGCTTTTATCTTTTTCTTTAATCTTTTTCGTTTGTTTGTTTTTGTTTGTTTTTTGGAATTTTCTATTACCTCCTTCTTCCTTACTTTTTGTTTCTTCTTTTGCCTTTTATACTTGATCAAATACAACCAGATCTGGTCCAATAGTCGGCAATAATAAAACTGATATATAATCAAAAAGCGAGGACAAAAAACAATTAAAACATCAGAAAATCGACATATAAAAGGATTATAACTTTGAAACCAAGTATTCAAGGGACCGGAGGATTCAACATCAGTAAGTGTAGGTACTGAGCAAGTGAGTAATAACTAATTTTCAAAAGTTCTGATCTGATTGGGTCACAAATACTCCAAAGTATAAGAAAAGAGAAAGAATAAAGATCCATGTTAATAAGTATGCCAAAAAATAAAGTTCACTTAAAGAAAGCAGAAAGTTTAAAAAGTCCCACATGTCTCACTTTTTTTTAAACATGACCCCATTTGTAAAAAGTACTGATTTAAGGCTACATGCTCTTTTTGGTTGAAATTTTTGGCGGGAAATAATCCCGCCAAAACATTAAAGTAATCTTTTCCCACAACTAAATATCATAGTCAGGAAATTAATGATGCATCTGGTAGCTTAGATCATAACTTTCATTGCACTTAGTTGCAATTATCCCAGAAAATTCTTGATTTGTTTTTACAGAGTCTTGAATTGTCGATGTTTTTGATCAAAAAAAACATCACTCGGTGTATTTTGAAACTCGAGGCATTAACTCTTCTCAAATTAGCCCCAAATCATAATTTATTATATGCACGTGTAGCAAACACCAATGGGAATAATTGGACGTTGTTTGCGGAGCCTAAATTTGGTTTGATTTTATTTCACAATGATTCTAAGGTGAGAATTTTGACCTGACATTTACTTTTTGGATTTCAAATTTAAATTTATTGATATACATATTTTGAATAAATAAAGAGTACGCTTACCTTTCTGCAACACTTCCCGGTATCATTAAGCATCTGCTGATAACCAACATTTTAGCTGAAAACAGTCCCTCCCTATCATTTTTGAACAAAATATGGTTCAAAGGTCCGTACGCTGCGTGTATAAACTAGCACAGCGAGATAACGAACAGAGCTATTTACGGTGGGGTATCTATTGTAAGCTATTAGGGTAGGCCTATAGTATATCTTCCCGCAAGTGACAAGATGTGTCAAGCAGGGCGGTATATTCAAACGCTATTGTCTGGATCATTGAGTATCGATTGAGCACGTATACATGCAGCACGGATGTGTGTGGTCCTCCCCAGGTTTTGACATAAATTACAAATGACGTCGTGAATGACCCAGCGTTTTCATTTTATTATTACTAAATTAATCGTCGTTTATCACGAGTGCTAAGAGTTGTACCAGTTCAATTCATCAAAATTAATTTGTATTAAATGAAAAACAAACAGACAAGTAGAGTCATATGTCTTTCTATGACCGTATTCCTACCAAAATCAAAATCAAAATGATTTTCAATACACTAGAAACGTGTTGATATGTATATCTTTGAAAATCGCCGAATGTTAACCACAGTCACCGTGGCACAGCATAGGCATCTTTAGCATTCAGTGAAATTGGCAGTGGTTCGAACCCCTGTGAAAATTTTAGTATTTTGTATTCTTTTTACTAATGCGCTGTGCCGTTTTACAAACACGCCCCTGAATGAAACTCATGGGCATGTACCCTTAACTTTACCATATTAATATGCATGTTTTTCCTAGACCTATGCCTCCTTAACCCTTACCCAACTAGGTCTCACTAAAGCTCACTATTAAAACCACTCTGCGTGTATGCATTCCACTTGACTTGATGACGCAATCAGCCCAAGTCATATACACACAAGGAATCGTTGGCCGGGCCAACGTCACTGTGGCTACATGCTGGGGATCTTCTGCGTGGCATGCGAGGGGTCCCAGGCTCGAATCCCGGGGGTGCCAAGTGACTTTTCTCCTCATTTTCTCTCCTTTTTCGTTTCTTCTTTCCCTTCCGATAGCACACAAACCACGGGTTAACATGATTAATTTAACATAATTCCAGAGGTGTTATGTATCTTTCACGTGCAGATGCGATTATTAATTTGTAAGTTTTATGTAACGACCAGAAAGGTTATTATATTATTCGTTTTTTTATAGGTTTTTTTGCATAATAAGCCTATGTTCGACTGTGTTTTTCTCTTTCTTAATTTTCAAAGGTTTGTGATAACTTGAAAGACAGAGATATGGCGGATGCACTACATGCTTCAAATGTCGCTCGGACCTTAAACACGGTTGCTACTATCTGGGGAGTAATAAACCTGGTTGCAGCTATCATTTTAGTATCAGTACAGCTATACCCCTTGTAATAAGGAGCAGTGTCAGTCGTGGATCCATCACTAGGATCCACATGTTCATCTATCAGGGCACAATTCTTTAACCTCAATACATCTGTACATTCTTTTAACGACCTTTGAAAATTTGGGTACAAAAAATACTACGCAACTTGAAGTCAAATTTTTCACTATGATTGTTTAATTGAGATTATTAAACTTTTAAGGCGCACGGGGATGAGCTACGGTTTTCATGGTTTTAGGGTACCTTTTCAGTAATTTGTGGTATATCGGTAGATGAATTTTCAGTGGAGACCAATACGCCGAATTGAGTGCATTGAGGCAGAAGTTCCCCAAACATATCAATTTGTAAGCGCTCTTTTTTAAAATTCATAGTCATTGAATTTACAACTGTATGACAAAACAGGCGAAACTAAACTTTTTGCACAAGATTTGCAATTTAAAGAGAATTTGAAAATTATTGTAAGGAAAACGTGAGGTTTTGACTTTTTAAACCTACATTTTTGTCAAAAAATGTGCTTGGATAGGTAGTTTTCAACATATTTTCCATAACATTGAATTGCGTTATCTGTTGACCTAGTGACGAAACGTGTTTTTAGAGGGAAGTGTTAGCTTTCGTTTGATACAAAAAAATCTGATTGGATGAAGGGAACACTTGAGGTTTCGACAAAAACCAATCAAATAGGCCCATTTTTCAGCTGGAAGCTCCACAGCATTGCATATGAACGCAGATTAACCCGAAACAAATAACCATGGACACACAGATACCATTGCTATTACAGATTTCAGTAAAGGATTTGACCTAGTGGACCACAACATCCTCATGAACAAGTTAATTACCTTAGGAGTTCGCCCATCTGTCGTTACCTGGATTGCTAGCTTTTTGGATGGTAGGGAACAATGTGTACGCTATCGCGGACAAGCTAGTGACTGGAAAATATTGAATGGTGGCGTGCCTCAGGGTACTCGCATTGGCCCGCTCAGTTTCGTCGACGTCGTAAATGACGCGGCTATTGATACCCCATTGGTAACATTGAAATATGTTGATGATCTATCAATTATAGAACCTAGATCGCGTGCACAAACTTCAGTGCTGCAGGATCATCTTGACAAGTTTGAGCAATGGGCTAAAAAATAATCACATGCAATTAAACCCAAATAAGTGTGCTACAATGAAAGTGTCTTTTATGAGGAAGCCCCTTGATGAGGCTCCTCTTACCATTTCTAATGTTCCCCTTCAAGGTGTTGAATCCGCCGAAATTCTTGGTGTCAAAATCAGTTCCAATCTGAAATGGGACATTCAAGTGTCTGATATGCTTAAGAAGGCTAATGATAGACTTTATATGCCCAAGTTATTGAAGCATTTCAACTTACCCCGTGATGATCTTCTCTGGTTTTGTAAGACTGCTGGCAGAGTATGCGGCTCCCGTTTGGCACCCTAATCTCACGGTTGCTCGAAGTGCCGATTTGGAAAGAATTCAGAGAAGAACCTGCAAGATCATCATGGGGAAGCAGTACACATCTTATTTTGAAGCTCTTGAGATCTGTGGTATCAATGCATTATGTGTCAGAAGAGATCGATTATATTTGAATTTCTTTAAGTCACTCATGAACTCAGTAGTGGGGTCCCTCCTTCCCGAGGCAATGTTCATCGAAGAAATTTGAGGAATTCCAACAAAGTGACCATACCCAGGTGTAGAACTGATCGTTGTAGGAAGAGCCCAATCTTGTATATGACTGATTTGTGGAACAAAAAGGAGCCAAGTCCTCTGTTTGTGCAATTTTGTCTTATGACATAAGCTTGCCTGATTTTTAGGAGTGTTTTTAAATTATATTATTATATCAAGTGCAATATCCTTTTTTATGTAGTTGCCGAATTCTATTTATTATTTTGGCTTGGATTCAAGTGTAGGGTGTGTGTTGGGTGCGTGGGTAGTGTTGGAGTGAGTGTGGGCCTTTAAGGGTGTGTTCAGTGTGTGTTTTGTTTGTGTGTGTGATGAGGGTGTGAGTATGTAGATGTGTGTGGGGGGTGTGGTGGGGGTGCGTTCATACGAGTGTGTGGGTGGGATGTGTAAGAACTAGAAACACCGAAGTGTAAAGACGTACTTTTGTTTTCCTCTCGATTTCGCTAACAAAGTTACAAGGATTTTACCATAATCTACGCTGAAATTGTTGTTTTGAACTCATGAACATAGTCATCTAAGGTTCCGGTTCTCATGTATGGGTTTTTAAATTGGATTTGAACTCAATGTCTGGTTAAATCCGGTAAGAACATTTTTCATCATCTAGCATACTTGTATATAAAGTACGCCGAATTCAGCGCCTTCATCATCACCTAATTTCCATCAGTTGCCTTATTGATTTTTCGTCCAGTCGCTGGTCTCCGCTCCGGTAATCACCAATTCGTGAGGTGTGATAAACAATCACATTAACCACCATCTCAAGAACCCTTAGCGACGGTGATCATCATGCCAGCTTGTGAAGATTGTAAAGCCACTGGTTCGAAAGTCAAATTGTGCCAGGGTGATTTATCACTGTGCCCTAAATGTAATGAAAAACGCTTCCCCTCTGTAAAACCAAAGACAAAGAGCCAATCAAAGATTTCATCAATATTATCAACACCAAACATGTTAGTAAATGGTGCTGCAAGCTCTTTACTAATGGCTGACATTCCTGATTCCAGTACAACATTGAAACCTGAAGTTAATAGTAGTAGGCCTACTTTGCTTACAAATACTATTCTCGCTCCAGTTGATGTGAACTGCAGATGTGCAAATCCCCAGTGTAGCGTAAATGATCCTGATGAGCCCAGTTGCATATGTGCTATTTGTACTGACTCTTATCACATTGTCTGTACATCCCTTAAAAAGCAACCCGCTAAGTCTACTAAGTGGATATGTGTTGTCTGCAAAGACTTTCACTCTCTCATGAAAACACTAAAACAATCTGTTTGTGGTCTTCAACATCAAGTGAAAACCATGCATTCTGAACAACAATCTATGCTAAAGAAGCAAGAATCACTTTGCAAAGAAAATGAAAACTTGAAAAGCGAACTTGACAATCTGAAACATGAGCTATCTGAGATCAAAAATGTCCAGATTGAACCTGAAAGTGTCCATCAAGATGACACACCTGAAGCTGAACCCTCAGGCACGTTGATCATTGGTGACTCTATGCTAAGAGATTTTGATAATGAAACATTTGAAAATGCAGAAATCAAATCTATCAGTGGCGCTAAAATACTTGATGTTTCTCAAGCATTAAATCGTCGCACTGATCTGAGCAATTTCAAAGATGTTGTCATCCATTGTGGCACCAATGATATATCAAGCAAAATTCCCACAAAAGACATTGTATCATCTATGGAAGCAGCAATCACCTACATCCAGATTGAAGCTCCAGCAACTAGAGTTCATATATCAGCTGTGTGTCCACGTGACGATACAAAGCTCAACATAAGCATCCAAATGTTGAACGAAGATCTGAAGAATCTGTCCAAACGTTTGGACTTTGGATTCGTCGATGTAAGTGTGAAGATGACATACAGAGACGGTACAGCAGACACGTCGCAGTTAAAAGACGGCTTGCATCTAAACCAACGTGGCTTCGAAAATATGTCACAAACTTTTGCTGAATCCATCCCGGAACTAGCTTTGGCAAAGGAAAAGTATTCAACAGTCACCAAGAGGAAAACAAATCCAAGTAGGGTCAATTCAAGGTCCGGTACCTCGCGATCGCGCAACATTAATCATAATCACCACCGAACACTATCAAGCAAGGAATCGTAGACAAATGAACTTTTCGCGTCACAATCAACATAGGCATGACAAGGACAAGCCTAAATTGCATTCTCATTCAAGTCGGAAACTTGAATCGCGTGATCGTGACTCGTACTCAGGTTGTTATAATAATTATTGTGGACTCTCAAACCATAATAAGGACACTTGTTATCATAAGCAAAGAATAAGATGTCATACTTGTAACCGTCTTGGCCACAAATCTCAGTATTGCAGAATTAGTTCATGGGATTGATTTAATGGCCATGTTAAGGGTGCCGAACATTCTTGTTCATGCTCCAATTGTGTTAATGATACCTTTGTGTCACATATTGATATGTCCAACTCTGATGTAACAACGAATGTTAATGAAAATGTTATTTGTTCCACTATGTCTGACAATGTTGTTGCAAATGATGTCAGTATGAATATGCTTGATGTTTCTACTGGTAGTAATAATTTCAGATCTGCTGATGAAACTGTTTTTAATTTTGTTTGCAATAATGATTATGTTAATAAAAATATGTATGAAAATTGTAGTGTTAATAATACCTTTGTGTCACATATTGATATGTCTAACTCTGATATGACCAATGTTCATGAAAATGTTGCCTGTTCCACTATGTTTGAACACGTGGAAAATGATGTTGCAAATGATGTTAGTAGTAAAAATATGCCCAAGTTAGAGATTTAAAATTTGTGTGTGATTTGTATCAGTTGCAGCAATTGATAAATCTTCCAACTCGTGTGACATCTCACAGCAAGACGATTATTGATTTGTTTTTTACATCAAAAGATGAGCTTTTTACTGAAAGTGGTGTGATTCAAACATCGATTAGTGATCACTATTTAATCTATGCCATAAGAAAATCCAAGCCAAGTAAGGGTCAACATAAAACCATTGATTATCGTTGTTTTAAAATGTTGATGATCAAAGTTTCATTAATGATCTCTCCGAACTGCCATGGAGTGATATTGAAAAAATTGACAATGTTGATGATGCTGTAAATATGTGGAATTCGATGTTATTTGATGTTGTAAACTGTCATTTACCTAAAAAGACCAAGCGTGTTAAATCAACTCCATCGCCTTGGTTAGGTAGAGAAATAAAGCAGTGTATGCATCATAGGGATAGCCTCCATCGCATTGCAACTCGTTCTAATAGTGTAAATGATTGGAAAGCCTATAAACTTGTTCGTAATCAAGTTACTAGTATGATAAGATCAGCTAAATGTAATTATTATAAGGGTCTAATAGATGAGAGTTGTAATGATTCTGGTAAGCTCTGGCAAACACTTAAAAAAGTTATTCCATCCAAAGTTTCCCCAACACCATCAGCTGTTGGGTTTGGAGATAATGTAGTTATATCTGACATTGATATATCAAATGTGTTCAACAGCCATTTTGCAAGTGTTGCAACAAATCTACTTAATGAAAGTGATGAAAGAAATGTAATCAATGTTAATAATATTAATGATGTTAATGTGTTACATACATGTGAAGATCTTAATGACAAACCTGTTCTTAATATACCATGTATTCCTTATGATTTTGTTGACAAAGAAATTCGCTCCATGAGCATTAAAAAGGCGGTAGGTCTGGATGATGTCAGTTGCAAGATCCTGAAACTGGCTCGTCCTGTCATTGTTAAAAGTTTAACTTATATAATGAATCTTTCTTTGTCAAAGGGGATATTTCCTACTTTGTGGAAAGAAGCCAAAGTGATCCCTTTGCATAAAGGAGGTGACCTTGATAACACCAATAATTACAGGCCAATTTCCATCCTACCTGTAATAAGTAAGATCATTGAAAGGGCTATGCATAATCATGTTTACTCTTTTTAAATCGAAATGGTATCTTAAATGTTCATCAATCAGGTTTTCGTCCTGGTCATTCTACCGAGACTGCTCTTGTTGACATGGTTGACGATTGGCTGACGAGCATCAACAGCGGTGAATTGACTGGTGTTGCCTTTATCGACCTTAGAAAAGCGTTCGACACCGTAAATCATGATATTTTGCTTAGAAAGCTCCATTATATTGGGGCATCTGAAGATACAGTTAAATGGTTTGCATCGTATTTATCTTGTAGAAAGCAAAGAGTTACTTTTAAGGGTATTGTCTCTGATTCTCTTGAAATAAAAGTTGGTGTTCCGCAGGGCAGTATATTGGGCCCATTATTATTTTTGATTTTTATCAATGATATGCCAAATGTAATATCACATGGGAAAATATCTATGTACGCAGACGATACCACTCTGTCTGTCAGTGGTACTGATACTGATATTATTTCTAAAAAGCTCACTGACGATCTTTCTGCAATTAAGGCATGGTTAAATGTAAACAAATTGTTTCTTAATACTGATAAGACAAATATTATGCTCATTGGTAGTGAGCCTAAGTTACGTAATGATAAATGCTCTGCTTTTGCAGTTTCCATTGATGATTGTCAACTTGTAAGAGTTCATAGTGCCAAATGTCTTGGTGTAAAGATAGATTCTAAATTACTTTGGCACGATCATGTTAATTCAGTCATACAGAAATTGTTTTGTAAAATAGGACTCTTGAGACGTCTAAAACATTCCTTGACGTTCGCACTCTTAATGTTTTATATAAGGCTCTTATCCAACCGCAGTTCGACTATTGCAGTGTAGTTTGGTTTGGTCGCTTCAATGAAGATGTACGTAAATTATGTGTTTTACAAAAGCGATGTGCTAGAATAATATTGCGTGCCAACTACCTTACGTCTTCTGATATAATGTTTCCTATATTAGGTTGGGAATCACTTCCAAATCGTGCAATGTATTTCAAATCACTGTTAATGTTTAAATGTCTTAACGATATATCACCACAGTACCTTATCAACAGGTTTTCTTATGTACATGAAAAACATAATGTGAACACCAGACAAGCTGCGTCCAATTTATTGGCTCTACCGCCTTGCACAAATGGTTATGACACTGGGTACTTTAAATCATCTTTTTCATACAGTGGGGTTGAGGTTTGGAATAAACTGAGTAATGATGTAAGAAGTTCTATAAATGTGCAGATTTTCAAGCAAAGATTCAAGTCTTAAAAAAATTGAGCATGTACTTGTTAATGATGTATTTCTATTCTACTTTGAAAATTGTATATATTTCTGTATTTTAATTTTGTAACTAATAGTTGTATATTTTATATAAATTGCATGTTGAAAATTGTTGCCTTTTAATGTCATGTAAATGTATTGCAGGGCCCCATGTAAGACCAGCTATCGGCTGAATTGGGCTACCCTGGATAAATATGAATAAAATAAATAAATAAATAAATGTGCGTAGGGGTGCTTGGGTGTGTGTTTGGGTCTGTATGAATGTATGGGGCCTATGTACTGGTCAATGCTGTTTTGATATTTTTCGTAATTTTCTCGTATCGTGAATATGATTATTATTATGTTGTTGAATTTGTATGTAAAATTGTTGCAATTCGGTTTTTATACTGTGATGACAATATTTTGATAAACTTTTTATGAATGAATGAATGAATGAATGAATGAATGAATGAATGAATGAATGAATGAATGAATGAATGAATGAATGAATGAATGAATTGCTATGCACTCAAACATGTAGTGTAATCAAAGACTGTGGTGGAGTCATTCACTGCTTGTTCTCTGCTTGGAAGTTCTTGGACGAAAATGTGTGCTCAGGTGTATCGAGGTGGAACCTGTGCGCATGAAGGTTTATAAGAGAATCGTTTTTGTATAATATAGAAACCTTTCCATATGAATCACCCAAGTTGGACTAATTTGCTTTTGATATACTGATGGGTTATAAAAACAGCAAACAGTAGAAAGTAAGCATCCGAAAGTCTGTGTGGCACATCCCGGTACAATAATTTTCGAAGAAGCTCCAACATTACTTCACGGATTTTACACCATTCACCTCACCCCAATACAAAGAGAAATCTTCGCCACTGACAAATGTTAGGGAACAAACCAGCTTGATTTCGTTCTATAAACAAAAATCCTTTCGTTAGGCGAGGGTTCACAAAGTGTGATTGCAATAAAAACAAGTTCGCCGGGTCAAAATATCGGTCATCATTTCACACTTACGTTGACAGGGAGGAAAGGAGGCGAGCCTTCTAATGCATGGACTTTCGTTTATAGGATATCAGCAAACCTTTGATTTATTCCCCTTAGTCTTAAAGGTCCGTTACCCGATCAACAGCATCATCCTCCCGATTTTTCTCAATTTTAATGAATTTTCGATATCATTAAATAGATAGTATTTTTCTCATTAGGCCTCCCATTCTGCAATTTGACGCTTCCAAAAATCGATGTATTCCCAAAGAAATATTGAAAAAAAAACCCAGCCTGCTGGTGGTATAGCAATCAGGCTAGCGGCACTCTGCACAAATTCCCTATACCGATTCCGAAGACAAAACCTGTGGCACAGTTGCATCTCCTGCTTTGTACGTGTTTCCCAGGTCACGGTCTGTCTACGTGACAAACAGTCAGGGTCAGAGGACAGCGCAATCTGTCTGCTGCCAAGAGCCATAATATATATCTATCAGTCACCTTTTTGTACCGTTCGCAGAGCGTGACGTCTGCACAACAACAACGTAATGGCTCCGCCAAATGAACCAAATACATCCAATAACATCGCCTTTTCGTAGCTACGTCACATTTAGCTCATTCATATCATTACATATTCACAATCACCTTTCAGGATTTGCGGCATGACGAACAGACTCTTACACAGGTACCGAGCTCACACTGTCCTCACATTAGCGATCGATGTAACGCTCTCTTAATTTAGTACTCTCAGACTTAATCAAAATTGTACACGAAACGGGGAGTTTTGGGTAACCATAGAATAAAATCGGGATTAATTAGGAAGGTTTCACCAAAGTACTAGTTCGTCCGCAAAAATACATCAAATGTATTAAACTATAGATGGGGTTATAATATCTTAGAATATAACAATACTTTACTCCGCTCATATTTGCACTTTCACCCGGGAAGGACAGATTATCAGAAGAGTAATGAAAGTTGTCAGAAAAAATGTAATTACAAATTGAACAATCTAATGATAAAAGGAAAATAATAAATAACACTAGTGGCAAATGGTGGTCATAGACCACAAACCTAGCTGGGGCGTGTTGGTGTTGTGGAGGTATCTGACACCTGCAAAATGTCCCAAAAATGTTCCACTGGTCATGAGGTTTGTTGTCACCGAGTTTGAGTCCCGTACTCCTTACAGATGTCCAGAAAATGCAACTCTAAGATCTTACCACAGATGACCTTTGACCTGACCCCTGCAAAATGTTCCGAAAATGTTCCCCTGGTCATCAAGTTTGTTGTCACCAAGTTTGAGCCGTACCCTTTACAGATGTCCAGAAAATACATTTCTAAGATTTGACCTCTGCATGACCTTTGACCTGACCCCTGCAAAATGTTCCCCTGGTCATGAGATTTGTTGTCACTGAGTGTGAGTCCCATACCCCTTACAAATATCCAGAAAATAAAATTATAAGATTTGACCCCAAATAACCTTTGACCTGACGCTTCTAAAGTTTTCCAACATATTCCCCTGATCATTAAGTTTATTGTCACCATGTTTGAGATCCGTACCCCTTACAGATGTCCAGGAAATGCATTTCTAAAATTTGACCTTTGCATGACCTTTGACCTGACCCCTGCAAAATCTTCCCTTGGTCATGAGATTTGTTGTCACAGAGTTTGAGCCCCATACCCCATACAGATGTCCAGATAATGTCATTGTAAGATTTTACCCCTTTAATGACCTTTGACCCCAATTATGTATGCACGTTATACGCGTGTGGTATAGCTGATGCATATATGCAAATGACATCATTGTACTATATAATGTGTGCCAGAAGAAGCATTTTGAAGGTTTTTGGTTAAATACTGGAAATGCCCCCCTTAATGACCTTTGATCCCAATTCTGTTTAGACAATATGGGCACTGGATATAGCCGATACATATGTGCAAGTTACGTAATTGTAGGGTGTATCGTGTAGGAGGAGTAGCATTTTAAAGTTTGTTGGCAGAAGAAGAAAGAAAGAAAGAAGAATCGGATAGAAAAACAGTACCTAGCTGGGGGTTGAAAACCCCCCAGCTAGGTAAATATCGCAAGTGCAGTTTCAGTAGCTTAGTGTCTGATGTCTGACATATTCAATTTTCAATTTCTTATATGAATCTATGAGCCTAAACAGCATTTGCAAAACTACATTTGACAGAAAACCACATTGAATTAAAATTCCAAAACAATGGTAAACAAAAGGATATACTTCCTTTATTTGGCTATATCCGACTGATTTTGCTTGATCACATCACATATACAGTACTATACAATTACTTATCTAAATTAATTTATTATGATGAACTTTATTTGCTACAATATTCCAATAAAAGTATCCAAATTAACTTTGTAAATTAGCAGCTTTGTAAAACAGACCGAAAAATGGCGATGGTCTTGCATTCTGTCCACGAATTTGAGTATCTTAGAACTTGTATACAGGCTGTATCAAAATAGTTGGTATGTACCAGTCCAGACAGACAGTATGATCAGTAAGAATCATATTACTACTGTCTGTCCAATTAACTTAGATACCCAGTTTTTGATACTTATTTGAAAAAATGCCCACTTTCAAAGAAAGTCATGAAAGAAAAGTGTTAACATTTGCAGAGACCTAACAGGATCTTTATGTTTCCAAAGCATTGAGTGAGAGTTTACCTGAAATTCTATTGAAATTTGAAGGTTTTTCATAACACTTTAAAAATAATCCGGTGGAGGTTGGGTACCATTATTTTGGAAGATCTCATACAGATTTGTAGGTATGGTGTTTTTGGATAGTGAATGGATGAATAGTAAATTAATTATACTCCTCACCAAAAACACTTTGTTCAATATAATTCAGTTCATAAAATGCAGACAGTTATTCTTATTGGCATATTTTATTCTTAGTGTATTAACTCAGTGATCCCAGCTGTCCCTCGACCATCTACAACAATTCAGCGCGATATTCGAATCTTCTTCTGTGCATGCTTGTGGCCTGGCCCAATTCTGGTCTGACAGTGTTTTGCAACTTTTCTTTCATGACCTTTTGCCAAAGTGAAAACCTTTCGAAATAAATTATATAAACCGGGTCTCTAAGTTAATTGGACAGGCAGTACCATTAAACAACCTTTACAAATATGACTGGTTGTTTTAGTGTTTCAGTAATTTGATAAACTTAGTTTTACTTATATAAACTTAGTTTTGAAATTGAAAACTTCGAGAAATTAACTCTCGACGTGATAAACTCAGTTTATCTGAGAAAAACTGAGTGTATCTCAGAAACAGCAAGTTTATCTGAGAAAAGCCAAGATATCTTTAAAATGGAGGCAGTGGTCAGAATTTCAGAAACAAGCAACTTAAGAAGTACTTTTTTCACCACCATCTCATATCAGACAGACAGTGTGGCTTTAGACCTCATCACAGTACAGCTGACATCCTAACCATCTTCTCTCAGCAAAGGTCCAACGCTATAGACAGAGGTCACGAAGTGTGGGCCTTGGTGGAACCTGAATTCACGTGGACTCAAAGTAATAATAAAAAAATTTAAAAAAATTTAAAAAAAAACCATGGGAGACAATCAGTTAGGTGCGTCACGTTCAATACAACCGAGAGATCATTTGGTTTTACTTAGAAAGAATATCCCTTATATTATTCTCATGAGTGAGTGAGTGAGTGAGAAAGAATATCCCTTATATTATTCTTATCTTATACTTGACTCGATGTAAAATGCCCTACGGAGACAGGAACATCCTCCGCGCTTGTTCTTGTCTCCGAGAATGTCCCTGTCTCCGTAGGGCATTTTACATCATATTCAAGTATAAGATAAGAATAATATAAGGGATATTCTTTCTCACTTCACTTTCACTCACTCACTCATGAGTGAGTGAGTGAGTGAGAAAGAATATACCTTATATTATTCTTATCTTATACTTGACTCCATGTAAAATGCCCTACAGAGACAGGAACATCCTCCGTGCTAACGGAGACAAGAACATCATCCGCGATCATTTAAAGGCATTTTATGGAATTCTTATCATTTCTATTGTTATTGTTTGATTTCATGGAGAAATGCCCCAAACGTAGCCAGAGAGAACATACCGTAATCAACGTTAATTGAAAGGCCAAGTTAGACGTGAGATTATTGTGTGGTGGATTTGATAGAAATAATATAACAGCGGTACAAATGAAATTTACTCTACTCCAGCGGGAATAACGCCCAAAAAGCAGAGGAATTTATTAATGCGCGCGAGGGTTTCGAAACAAACTATTGAATTAAGATGGTCTTTATTAAAACGTACGTTTAGGTTAAAGATTTCAAAGACGATTTCTGAGTCGGTACATACATATGAATACATGAATACAAAAGCCACCCAAGTCCATGGGAAGTGATTTTGAGAGAAAAACCTGTGTATCATTTTAATTCCTTCAGTTAGATTTACCTGGTCAGTATGGTAAGTTTTACGTGCAAATGAGTGGATTAACCTGTATTAGGTATGACGATTAGCATTTCAGGGACTTCGTGGGGTTCATTTCAAATTTTGGACTTGGGTGGTTTTTGAATCATATACAAAGACAACAATGTTAGAATGAGAATACCACTAGTAAGATAATACAAAATAAAGCACACAGGTATGTATAATGTTGATAAGCATTCTGCCATGTAATATAAACCACACACTTTCCTTTATTAAACCCATTTTTTGTTCTAAAGTCACTCTCTAGCAATGAATGTGTTACAAGTGGACTTTTATACATACTGGATTTCAATCAATGTGTTACAAGACTCAAATCATGGAATTGGGTGATTCTTTCATACATGCTATTTTCACATGCTCAATAGACACAGAGGATGAATTTGAGTTGTTCTTTCATACATATGGCAGGCCTATGTATAGCAACAATTTCCCATGCTTAACTGAATTTGGCCAAATTATGGACTTGGGTGGCTTTTGTATTCATATATTCATATATTTAATTTAATCCGTCAAACTGAGTCGCAAACTTATGCAGCTGCCTTTAAAATATTATAACGTACTATTATACATGTAGATTATGATTTTAAAGACGATTTCGAAGTTGGTGCAGTAACATTATGCTTAGAAATATAATTTCCCCCGTCAAACCGAGTCGCAAGCTAATTATGTTGACAATATTATAACGTACGTTTATAAACTGGGCTAAAAAAAAAGAAACTTATAATTTTCATAGGTCATATCTTAAAATCCTCTGCTTAAAATGAACCAAAGTTGCACATAGAATTACTCCAATAATCTACTCAAAACACTGTTTAGAAACCAAACAGGTGTACAACCGACATAACAGCAAAATGCACTGACATGGAACAGCCTTCTGGACCATATTCACGGCCCAATAATTGGCACAAGAAATCTGTATGTGGAATAGTGTGGAACAAGACATGTACAGGTGTGTGAAAAAGCAGAAGCAGCACCGTTCCACACTATTTCACTTACTTTTTGGAAATTGTCACCTGTGTAAGAATCATGTACGCATTCTCACAGATTTCTTTTGCTGGATGCCAATTATTCGCCTGTGAATGTGGTCTAAGAAGCTGTCCCGTGTCAGTGCATTATACTGTTGTGTCAGTTATGAAACTGCTTGGTTACTGCCATGTGTTTGGAGTAGAGTATTGAAGTAACCCTGTGTGTAATTTCGGTTCATTTTTATGGACAGGATTTTAAGATCTGACCTTGTGAAAAATTATAAGTTTCTTTTTGAGCCCAGTTTAGATTAATACAAGTATTTGTACGTAGCTTAAAGATTTCAAAGACTATTTCGTGGTGCAATAATATTTAATATAATTTATTCAGTCAAACCGAGTCGCAAACTGATTAAGTTGACTTTACAATATTATAACGTACGTTTATAGATAAATACAAGTATGTGCACGTAGCTTAATGATTTCAAAGACGATTTCGAAGTTGGCGCAGTAATATTTGATATAATTTACTCCGTCAAAACGAGTCGCAAACTGATTAAGGCGACTTTACAATATTATTATAACGTACTTTTATAGATACGATTTCGAAGTTGGTGCAGTTACATTATGCATAATATAATTTTCCCCGTCAAACCGAGTCGTAAGCTGATATTGTTGACTTTACAATATTATAACGTATGTTTATAGATTAATACAAGTATGGGCACGTAGCTTTGATGATTTCAAAGACGATTTCTGAGTCGGTACAGAAATGTTGTGCATAATTTAATTTACTGCGTCAAACTGAGTCGCAAACTTATGCAGTTGACTTAACAATATTATCATGATTATTATAACGTACTTTTATAGATTAATACAAGTATGTGCATGTAGCTTAATGATTTCAAAGACGATTTCGTTTGAGATAGCATTTTGACTTGCTACATTAGTCATGTTAGTGGAACATTTTGGCATTCTTGTGCCCGGGGGGCACATCAAAAAATTTTGGTGGGTATGCTCCCCCGGAATTTTGATGTGGTGGGTCTTTGGGAGCTGACGGCGTACCGGTAAAAGGGGTCTTTCGGAGCTGCGAACCGGGCTGTGAACAAGTAAAATGGGGTCTTTTGGAGCTGCGAAAAGTCAAAATCAAGGGTCTTTCTTGGCTTTTTGGTTGAAAAAAAAAAAAAAACAAGAAATATGAGGAATGAGCAATTTTGGGGTCTTTTAGAGCTGAAATTATCAAAATCAAGGGTCTTTCGGAGCTTTATTTTGGTCAAATATAGGGGTCTTTCGGAGCTGCGAAACCCAAAAGGGGGGTCTTTCCGGGGAGCATACCCGTATGGTCATTTGTGTTGAGTGCCCCCCGGGTTCTTGTGATACCTCAAATGATAAACTAGAATAATACCATTGCCATACAATGCACTACGGTGCATAGTTCCGGAGTTATATAGTTCAGTAGGTCAACTATCAAATATCTCGCACAGGGGATACATTTTCAAAATGCTCCGATTCAATCGTAACAATCTGTGATCGTAATCTGTATCAAATTACCCCTCTCGGCAAACAAAGTAGGAACTATCTATAGGAAAACTGTAGATTTTAAGGGTAAAGGTTACATCTGTACATATTCATATTGGACATTGGCTGCATTAATTTGCGAAGGGGGGAGGCATGACATTAAAAATTGAACCAATATTGCGAATTAAGTATAATTATGTTTGATATTGCTAATGTTTATGGGAGCGATTTGAGACCAGTTTCGAAGAAATCAGAATATGTTTAAATATTGACATCTGTTTATGAAATTTTTGACATATGTCCTATTCAATGTTATTTATAACCCCTGACCTAAGCACCGTATAACAATATTTGTTTTATTCCAGGTGATGAAGGAGCAATTTGAGACACATTAAAACAGGATGGGGCCATAAAGTTTTAGCCCATTTTAACCTTCGACTCATCCCAAGAAGAACTATAAATTAGGTGTATAGGTTTATCGTTTTAGGCGTATTGGATTCCAAAAAACATTAGTTCAACTAATGTTGGAATAGAACATTCCAAATACATAAAATCATACAGTAAATGATTTGACGATTTCGAAGTTGGTGCAGAAACATTAATATGTTAATTGTGCTATTTGTTCAGGCTATTCTCAATTATGTACTAATATTTATCAGGACATAAGTCCATGCATCATATAATTTACTCCGTCAAAACAACGTGGGCTGGATTAATTTCATTTGTTATGTTTAAGAGACCAAGTTATCCCATCCACAGCTGACGAGTCTTTTCACTGAATCCAAAGGAGACAAATATATAGACGCCTTGAAGTGAAGAAAACACAATAGCAATCCACCAGATGGCTTCAACATCTGCAGCACTTGCAAAGAGCATCACAACCCAACAAAGCCCTAGAATTGATGAAACCTGGATCAAATTGGTGAAAATAAAGACAAACATATTTTTGACGTTTCGTATTGAAGATATGGATTTTTTCCCCAAAACCCCAAAATATCAAATTTGTATAATTTGTCATAAAATTTGTATTATATCGTGGTTTTCAAAAAATGAATTTTATTTAATATCAGAAACACATGCTTCGTATTCAAAATGCAATTCGATACGTCTGAGGTGCTCTCATGTTCCATAAAAAATACTGTCGAAACGCTCAAAACAGATCCCTTAAGTTAGTAAGCACATCAGAATTGTTCAATTTTACATTATACTCTTTGTGCTCCAGCTCATTAGGCCCATGAAAGTCAATTCCGAGTTTATCGTCATTTTTTCCAGGTTGAGGTGACTTTTTCATTTTTCATTATTTCTTCAGATTTCATTATTGACCTAAAATGTGTATTGATTTAAAGCAAAATGGAAATAAATGCGACAAAGAAATTTTCACGAAAGGTAGGGACTAGAAAAGTTAGAAAAGAGCCTGGTTTTGCTTCCAAGTTATTAAATTTACATGTATTACAAACAAAAATATATGTTTCCAATTGCTAAAACTGGTGAAAACACTGATACTTTGAATATAATGAATTATTTTGGCTTTTTTGACGCGGGTATTTTTGGTTTCCAAAAAGTGACGCGGACGGGGAACGATAAACTCGGAATCGACTTTCATGCGCCTTATCCTGGTCAAATGTGACATCAGAATAGTCATCCTTACTCCTGTCTACATTGGCGAATTTTGTCTACATTATCAGCACGTTTTTACTGACACACATGTTTTGTAATGCCACTGTCACTTCTTTCAGCATACTCTTTGAGCATATTTAATCGGCATAACTGCCTGCTCTTACATCTACAGGAGTCTTGATATTTTAATCTACCACTTTTGACTCTACCTCACAAGGGCCATGATATCTGGCTTGTAATGTGCGTCCTGGAATTGGAAATAGTATTAGAACTTTGTTACCTGCTTTGAACACTCTTTTTCTGGCATGTTTATCAATATCATACCATTGTTTCATTTTGGCATGACCCTGTTTCAAGCTTTCTTTGGCGATATCAGTTGCTCGGTTAAGCCTATGCTTAAAATTGGAGACTTATATAATCCAATAAATTAATATCTGATTTCTCATTGAGCTACATTTCTTTCAACAATGTTAAGCATACTCCTTTCTTGGAAGAGGTACGTACTTTGACGTAAACTAGATCTTCTCAGGCATTACTGGCAGGTAGTAGTACATTGAATATATGAAATATTTCTGGTTCGCAATTTCCTTTCTTTGAAGGAAATGGGCTGTCAGCACATTAGCTAGTCCACAACAACACTGGTAACTGTATCGAATTATGTTTATATGTTTATACCAAGCACTGGAAATCCCATTATATTAATAGCCAATTTATATTTTACACGCATGATGTAATCTTGGAAATTCCCAAGCCTTAAGTATAACATTAACCTTTCTCATAACATCACTACCTGGGGCTTTCAAATATGATGTCATATAAATTTCACAATGAAAGTGATTTTCCCAATGATGCAATTTAGATAATGTTCTAGAGAAGAGGGGGTTCCCAAACAATCCTAAATTAGATATGATTCAGTTTGTTTCTGATCAACTTGATGCAAAAGGGATTCCCCAAAATGATCCTTATTATACAATAAACTTAAGGTCTGCCCCTTAGTACCTCTGCGAGTTATTTCTAAAATGAATTGCTCATAATTTCGTGGACGGATTACTCGGAAAAACATTGTGAGATATGAATTGTGCTGAAAATATTTGTGCAGATTTTACGAACAATTATGAATAATAGAAAACAATAATGCATGCACAATATGCCTTCTTTATAAGTGTGATATAAAAGTGTAATAAATAAATAAATAAATAAATAAATAAATAAATAAATAAATAAATAAATAAATAAATAAATAAACAAACAAATAAATAAATAAATAAATAAATAAATAAATAAATAAACAAATAAATAAATAAATAAATAAATAAATAAATAAATAAGTAAATAAATAAATAAAATAAATTGATATTATTATCGTTGACGAACCTGTTGAATTAAATCGAAAACTAGAATCATAAAGAAAAAAAAGTCCAGAGAATTCGCTGTAAAAGTAGTGATATAACAGAATTAATTATCATAGCGATAAGTGAAAACAATATTTTAATGTATTGCCCTGCACTAAACGTACGTACGCTAGAACACTGCATCGCACCATTGATTCGAGAGATTGCGATGTTACATACGTGGTGCGTGGCCCGTGAGTTTGCTTTTGTGTTTATACGACGTTCCAAACGGCGTTGAATATTGCTAGTCTCGGTTCCAAACTTGATTGTGCTCATTCGTCACAAAGGAGAACAAGGCGGCTGGAAAAAAGTCTAACATCAGATCTGGTCACTCCAATGCTTGAGGGCGATGCGTATGAACCTCGCGTTTGAATTACATCGCTGTAGCTTTATTATAATGATTTCTTACATTATTATAACGTCCGTGTACTTACGATTAGTATCTTTGAGCTTCTTTATAGATGAGTACACTTCTGACGTCAGTGCCGGGCAGTATGCGCACACATCATTTTTTACAAACTACCGCCACATCACAATAAGTCTTGTGGTTGCATGGGGTTTACTCAAGCATAAAGATATACCAGCCCCTTGCCTTTGCTGATAAACATTGAGGTCAACTTAGCTATACACCAATCCGACTTCGCCATTACTGCGGTGTCCCCGATGTAAAACTGCGGTGTCCCGAGGTCGGGGGTTCCACCTTCCACCCATTATTTATTGCGTGCTACACAGAATTGTATCCGGGAATTGTACACAACAGTGATATTCAATACACGATCATAAGTATTGAATTACGAATTAAATATCCCGCTCTGGTACATCTGTGTTACCGTCAATAGAGGGCCAAATACAATAAACGCTTCTCGGATTGGTGTATAGTGAGGATGTTTATTCGTTATTTACCACATACACTATGAAACACGTTCTTGGAAAAGACTGGTATAGTATTCAATATATGATTGCTTCTATGCACAGATATGGCAGTTGATGAGTGCAGTTTACTTATAGAGCAGGGAAATTCATTAAAAATGGTTTTTAGCTATCGCTATGGTAATTAATCCTATTACATATTGCGTAGACGACATTTGTTCGTGGCTTGTTTAACTGTGTGTATTCAAACTTCTTGCCACTATTATGAGACTTAGTATGGAACCAACGAGGTAAATTTTAAGGATAGAGCGCCCTGCTCGCCAAACCGATGAATCGTCTGTTCAAGGTTTATTGTTTACCGGTTCGTTATAAATCAAACCCTGAATTGCTCGCTAAAACACGGTTCCAAAAGCAGCACCAAATATTACCAGATTACTACTCTTTTGTGTATATGATAGACGAAGTTGAACAAATTAGGTATTTAAACGCATTACATTTCCCAGTGTGTCCTCACTTCATTTCGTAACTGGTTGCTCAGTGTGTGATTTTCAATAAAACGGCAAGTCTGGGGGGGTTCTTACCTTGCCAAAGAGTATGAGCTCTCTCCATTCATTTTCATTTTTTGACTTGTGTTGCAATACGTTTGATCGCTGCCTGGCTTCACGAAGCTTAATTAGTGCGAAGGTGACAATTATGATATTGGTAACTAGGCAGAGACATACTGGCATTCCAAATGCAAGCAGATTCACATTACCTACACGAAGCCAGCATGTAGTGTTGTCGTAGACCGGACCCAAACTTGGCGGCAGACACTCGCAGAAAATGCAGGATCACCGTCAGTGCGACAATAAGCAGGGGTAATCCCCAACCTAGCAGCTGCTGCAAGAGGCGAGTCTTTAAACCCCCGTCAGATGTATTCGTAATATTCAATGCAAACTTTTGCAGCAGAATCGCGCCTAAGATGGTCGTCCACATGAACGTAGCCAGCCAATAGTAATGAGTTATAGCGCCAAATATAACGCAGTGTGTATCCGGAAGGAAAACAGTGCTTGATAACACTGTAAATACTTGCGCCATAAAAAGCGCAACGACAAGTGATATGATTCCATATCCAAACATATTTCGAAGTTGCTTGAATCTCATGTACGTAGCAAGTGTTCCCAGGGAGCCACAAAGCGAAAAACAAGTGGTAACCAAACTAACAATATCAAGTGGCTTTAGGAAGAGCGAATTTAGCATTTCCTTCTTAACCTCATCTGATATTGAATCAATGCAAACCTGTGCCTTTCCATCAGGCAACTGCAAGAAGTCACTTTTTTTAATGTCTTGCTGCTTGTAGACCAAAACCGTCTTGTTAATGTCGACAGTATATTCGTGTTTCTTTAGTGTGACGAAAACGCATTCAAGAAAGTCACGCATTTCGTAACCACAAACAAGTAACATCTTGCTTTGATGAAGCAGATCCCGAGTCTCTAGTCCGAAGCTTTCATAGTAGATAATTGATTCTGAAACTATGTATATATCTTTGGTAACGTAATACAGCACATTATGTCGTTGTTTAGTTGAGATATCCCAAAATTCAAACGGAGTCCCTGAATACCAGCTATCTCTGCATGCATGTGTCGCATTAATGGAGCGTTTATCGCAAGATATGAATGCTTGTACGTCAGTAACACCACAAAAGTACCTCTCTTGTTTAATGAATTCCGGTTGCATTTTTTCTTTAATCTTCGGCAGGAACTCAATACTGTATATGCTACTAAATTCAAATACTGTCCACTTTATTCCAATGTCATCAAACTCCATATCAGAGGAATCTAGAATAATCTGATTTCCGACATCTAAATTGGCTAGGTTTTCTTTGATACAGGCACTACTATAATCCAATGATTGACTTTTGAAGAAAATCATCATTTTTTGCTGAGTGCAATTCCAGTTGTTGGTTGTAAATGAATTGGTGTCGTTATCTAAAACACATCGTCCAGAATACGACACAGAAAATCCAGGTCTACATGTTACATTACGGCATAATTGCGTTGTCGGGTCACGAAATTCACCCATTAGACATCGGATGACTGGTGCTGGCGTTGTTGCTACTGCAGAGTAAGATCTGAATTTCCACATGCTTACAGATCCGGTCAACAAAGGCAAAGAGCATATTTCTCTTTCATAGTCCATGCGTAGCTCGGTAAACTCTAATCCAAGCAAATCGTCGTCAATGCATCGGCTACAATGCAGATTTTTAAATATTTGGCAATCTCTGATTCTCCCGCGTGTTACACAAATACATCGTAAATGAAGATAGGATCTGCACGACTTGACTAAGGATGAATTTGTCAACGGGGTACAAGGATCAGCATAACACCACCGACTGCGATTGCCTATCACTACGTCATTATCTGATATACGTAAAAATGTACCACCAATGTTAAGGGATGATCGGAAACATTCCCGTGAGTCTAAAGGTATTTCTTTCCAAGGGTGTATCATATTGAGTTCGCGGTAATGGCAAATAGCACAGAAGATGTTGCGATAGTTGTAACCAAACTCGTCAAATACAGGCATGCCGTCAGTCTGACTCACACATTGGAATATAATGAAAGATTCCTTCCATGACGATGGACAAGTTGAAACCAATTGCAGGCCGCTGCGAGGAGCATACATGTGACGGGACACGCGACCTGAAGATAAGAAATTTCCGCTAAGAGCGAGGTTAGAATAGCACTTGTATGATATGGGGTGAATCCAATCTTCTGATGTTATGTTTGCAGAAACTGCTGTAGAACAAACAGAGTTATAATCTACACAACAATCTCCCAACTGTAGGCATTCGATATCACATCGGCATGACTTGTGGTCATCATGGTTACATCGCCCATCACAACTCTCAGTGTAAGAAACAATAGAAGTGTGTATTCCAAATACATCATCACTTACACCTGAATCAAGAGAAACGATAAAGCAATTAATAATTTAAAAAAAATAAAGACGAGATTAACAATTGGATTGATTAGAAGCACATGATAATTCCAATCCTGTGTCTCGGTTCAATGAAGGTCCTTGCTTCTTGATCTGGATAACTTCCAGGACCCTCCTCGGAAATTCTTTTGTTTCTTTCTACAGTACTTTTACCTTGTCCCCGTCTATTTGGTGCGTGTTTTTGCTCGCCTTTACATGTTCTTGTACAGCCGATATGAAGGCTTTAGACTTGTGTTCCACAAGTCTCTTTTCCAACTTCCTGCCCGACTCTCCGATGTATGTGGCGTGATAATCTGAACATGCAATTTTTTAGACTGTTCCCGATTGTTTCCACGTATCTACCTTGTCTTTCGGGGAGACTAAGGTCTGACGCAGTGTTTGATGTGGTTTAAATACAATTGGAACATCTGCTGTATTGGACGCTCTACGCAATTGTTCAGATATGCCTTCAGTGTAAGGCAAGGTGACAGTGAAGGCCCTACTCGCGGACTCGGACACAGCTTCTTGTGAGATGGATATATCTTTCTTTTCGCAAGCGCGTAAGAAGGTCCAATCTCTGTATCCACAACTACGGAACGCTGAATTAATGTGCGATACCTCCTCTTCCTTATACGAAGGATCCGTCACTATTTCACTTCTGTGAATCAGCGTTCTGACCACACTTAATTTGTGTTCCAGAGTGTGGTGCGACTCAAAATTCAGATATTGGTCAGTGTGCGTAGGGATTTTTTTGACGATTTTAATCTTCACACTGCCGTCGCTAACCCGCACGATTAGAGTATCGAGGAAAGGAAGTTGCCCGTCTTCCTCTTCCTCCCTGGTAAATTGAATGTTCTTATCCCGCTTATTGATGTGACTGGAGAATACTTCCACGTGTGAGGTATTTAGCACACAGAATGTATCGTCGACATATCGAAGAAACAACCGCGGTGGCTTCGGTGACGTCATCAAGTGTGCAATTCTATGCATCTATCATATTTTAAATGAGTAATCAATACACTCAGGACGACGGTTACCAGTTCTTTTGTTATTCATAGTCGCACTAAAAGTCGATCGATACATGTTAAAATCAGCTTTTAGTGTGATAATTTTTTTTTAATTCTGTAGGCCTTTAGTTCGCCAGCGAGCTTTTTTCGGAATTTATTATTAGCGCTTCAAACTAATATAGTTTGCTGAAGAAAGATATTTCCCACCTCTGTAAGGCACATCGTGTGGGTCTATATGTTATGTTGCGACTGCCCAAATGTTCAACCAGTACTTTATTTCTAATATAACCAGGAGAAATAGTCGATATTTCTATTGTGGCTTGCAAAATCATCCATCCATGTGTTCATTCGCGAGTTGATTTTGACAAAAATTGTAGTCGGAATTGAAAAATGGTGCAATCAAAACCGGAATTCTGACAAAACTATGACATATAGCTTTATGTGATGTGCTTTAGAAAGTTGGGAAATATCTTTCGTTTGCAAATTATGTTACTTTGAAAAGGAAAAACGTTGACCACCAAAAAGCTCGCGGGGCAACTTGAAGCCTGTTAAAATAGAAAATCTTACATTAGAAGCCTAAATTTCACACCTAAGGTTAATAAAGTAATACATAGGTCCCCGGTTCAACCGAACCGTCTGTAAATTGCACCCAATGATTGCTCTTTCAAACTGTCATACTTCCATCGCGTCTTGACTTAACCCTTAACCCGTGAAGACATGTCACGCCACTTATCACGCTTATAATGACTGATTTTGTCAATTTTGACATTTGACATTTGTACCTATAACTCAAGACAAGAAGAACTGTACATCAGAAATTGGTCCCCGTTGTAGGTTAAACTATACTTTACGAATCCTTATGAGAGAACTACATGGTAATGTTGGTATGGTATTTTACCAGATTTTACCAACTGTACAACCGGGGAAACGAAAGTTAAGTGCCTATGTGCCATCATACTTGAGTAGCAGGATGACAGTCGGACGCTTCCATTATCTGATTATTACAATACTTACTTTTGCTGCGGTAGAAATGACTTTGGACTAAGCCAAAGTTTGAACAGTTTCCCGGCGCTACGGTAACAGCATGATCGTAGCCTCCAAATCCACCCTGAAGAAGAATTGCTACATCTGTTACACTGGAGTTACTACAATCCGTTTCGCACAACTCGGGCTGCTCAAAGATAAAATGGCTTTGAAAGTCTGTTGCACACAACTTGAACCAATGAGTTGGTTGAGTTTGAACTTCAACGGCAAATAAACTACCCGATTGGTTATTTATTGATATTAGGCGTTTCTGCAAGTCTGCCAGTCTGATCAGATCATTTTCACCTTGATACAAAATGTAAAATGCTGTTGGTTAGAATGGGCATTATTTGCTGGCCGGTGTTGGATTCTGCTTTAGCATAATTATAGACTGTATAAAAATTTGATTTTAACGCAGAAAAATTAGTCGACATAATGGTTTACATTATGGTGTTCATAATGTAGTGAATTTGCCTAAAATGGTGTATTTAAGGGGGTACTACACCCATGTGGTAAAGACTGTGTGTGACTATTTTTGCATTTTTCTCAAAAAATAATTACACACTGGTAACAAAAGTTATGTATATTATTGGGGCAAGGAATCCAATTACTACACTGAAATTTCAGTGACTCAAGACAAGCAGTTCAGTATATATGATAGGAAACGAGGTACATCCTAGCGGTACCTTATTTCCGCTTGTCTTGGGTCACTGAAATTCCAGTGTAGTAATTGATTCCTTGCCCCTATAATATACATAACTTTTGTTACCACTGTGTTATTAGTTTTTGAGAAAAATAGACACAAATTTATCGAGGGGTGTAGTACCCCTTAAGGAGGCTGAATTTGTCATTTGTGTGGGGCAAAATGTTTGAATTAATGGCAACATTGCTCTGTTATTATCCAATTCATTGGGGTGTGAGGGATAATTCCTTCAACTTAAACCCCAACAAGTGGTTGTCAGAACTGAAACACGATTGTTTCGTGGGATCATTTATTATGTTTTCAAACAACATTAAGGGAAGGGGTATGAACGTTTGGACAGTATTTATTGTGGGACATTAGAGCACATCAGACATATCGAATTGCATTCTGAATACGAAGAATGTCCTTCTGATATCAAATAATTTTGACAAACTTGTAATGTACCAGGTTTGAAAATGGGAGAAGAGCTTTAAAATATGGTTCTTAAAAGTGGTACTTACCATACTTACTGTACAGAAACAAACAGCGTGAGTTTATTGGACAACCAGAATATACACAGTTGTTTTTGTACGGTAATCATATATTTTCATGAGATAAAAACCAAAATTTACTCACTAATTGGACGGTTTCGCTTTTGATGGTTGAAAAGCATCGTCAGAATATAGATTGATGATCACTTCTTTAGGTTGGACGAATCCCGACCACAGAGGGTGTAGAATTATCACTCATGCAGTTCAACAGAACCACGTATTAGATTGGGACAATTCAAAAATTCTTAGCAAGGTGTGCAACGCCCATTTAAGACGCATCAAGGAATCAATCTGGATTCGTAGAAGAGGACCCAGTGTCATGAATAGGGACGACGGGGCCCACTATTTAAGTCATGTATGTGATCCTCTACTGAGTGACAATTCCGTGTTGGGAGCCAAATAACTTTATGTCTGATTAGTGAAGATGAACTGTACATGATTAAGGGGTCGAATATGAATTATTCATAACCGATGGATAACTGGCCTCATTTTCTAACTAGCAAACCAGCGGAATTTGTCATTCGGTTTGCGTGCATAATAGAACAACCGTGAATTTAGTGCCACCCCTTGATGTTGGGCTCGCACGTAATATGATAGCGGGCTCGCACGATTGTGACCACTGATTATGGCTTTTTGCCCTCCCCAATATGGCGGCCAAGTGGTTTCACTTTTGCGGTCGCCCTGATTAATAGGGTATTTGATTGATTGATTGATTGATTGATTGATTGATTGATTGATTGATTGATTGATTGATTAATTGATTTATTATTTATTTATTTGTTTATTTGTATATTGGTTTATTTATTTATTTGGTTGTTTGTTTGTTTGTTTGTTTATTATCTATTTATTTACTTATTTATTATTTGTTTGGTTGTTTGTTGGTTTAATTATTTATTTTTTTTGTTTAGTTAATTATTTATTTAATTAATTATTTAATAAATAAATTAAATTTTAAGAAATTCACTTCATGAACGTTTTATTATTGCTCCTATTTGTTGAGCACTCTTCCAGGATGATATCTGCAAACATAAGTTGGAATTTAAATGTTTATTAATATATCTGTTTATTTATTAACTTGTCTATTCTATTAATAAATTGCGTATTTATTGTTTATTCATATATTTATTTAATCAAATTCTTGAGCAATTATCTTATGTTTATAACCTTTAATTCAGCATTTTCTTCTATACAAGTCCAATTGAAACACTTACTGTATGGGACGTTTTAAGAGCTAATGTCTGCTCTTTTCATCAGCCAGATGATGCACTGATCTGCTTGGGTTGCCAGTTGACTTCTTGTTGGTATTGATTGAAGTAACACTGTCATCACCAGAAATCAATACATCATAAAGGTGGCTTAATTTGAATCTATTTTACTGCTCAAAATTTTATTTAATGATTTTTTTTCTCAGTTTCTCACTTTGTTCATTATTTTCTCTGAAATTTCTCCTTATTTGTTCATTAGTGATCTGTTTTGAAAATAACAATATCCTTTTGTACGACAAAACCTCTTTATTTTTTACCTTATATTGAGTGAATTTCAAGCCGGTGAGGTGACCACGTGCACCGAAGTGAAAATGCTCGATATATGTATTGTGTACTGTATTATAGGCTCCTATTGTCGTATTTTCTGAGAAACACACAATTATCAACAATATAGCTAGCGCTATACACATTTTTAAGGTTACAGGTTTTCAAAATAGGTTGCGTTGTCAAAACTTAGAATTCACCATTTTTACGCAATCTTCTGTAACTTCTACTAGAAACGTCCAATTTTTAAAATCTAAAAAATCTGATAAAGCTAAATATATGTAAAACTTAAAATGTAAAACAATATGAACATTTAACATGCCCTTCATACCTAAAAAATTCCATCTTTCCCGGTATAGATCATTCTGGGACACCCTGTATAAAAGCGGCAAGGTGTGGCATGGGTTCGAGGCCCTCCCCCGCCAAACTAGATTCCTTTTTTTGAAAAAAATTGATTTTAGGAAAATGGTGCTTAGCGAATTTATGTATGGCGTAGGGTGGTATACCTCTGATGGGCGACTTTAGCCCCAGCCTTGGACCAAGGCTAAGTGACACATGGGCCTTATTATAGTGATAACAAATTGAATAGCTAGAGGAAAGTGACGCTTGTACTGCAGCACCATTTGAGTTTCGCCCCAGGAAATGACGAAATGTGGGCATTTTGGGAAGTCGAGACCAGCATTTAGCAGATAACAATGGGTGGCTATATTTGGATTTTATAACTCGGGAAATATGTTTTCACTCACGGCATGTAACACCGGCATTGTCATTCCTGCAGTCACAATATGTAGTCACCGGGTGTTTAATACAGGAATCAAGAGTGTCTCTACAATATTCCGTTGAAGGGTTGTAAATCACTTCCTTCTGCTCATCTATTGGGCCTTCATGAGGAATGGTGAGGGCCACCAATGCCCCATCGTATCCAAAATGTCTACATACAATATCTGCATGTTTATGATTCCAACTTTCAGTACAGATTCTACCCCAAGATATGCCATTGGAGACTTCCACGATGGCTCTTTTGGTTGCGTTGCCGATTAACCTCAATGGTATGGTATCATCTACCAAAGAAATATGAAAGCATCCTATTAATTTAGTTACAACTCATGGACTATAATACCAGCTCATTTTTATATTCTTAAGGGAGGTGTAAAGAGCAAACCGTGGTTTGGATTCCAGAGGAGGGTGTCTGTAAGAGGCACAGCTATCAGAAAATGAATAACTGAGATCGCGCCAAATAAACTTACTGCAATAATTTTCCAAGTCTTTAAAAAAATTAGGCATAGGTGGGAATCGAATCCGGCATCTTTCGGTTCTGAATCAACGGATAGTACCACTAAGCCAACTTCCTATCTGCACTGAAACCTGTGACATTAATTCTTGATAATGCTTCAACGGAAAAAAATCAATACTAATGTACGTTGTCATTCAAAATCAAATAGAAGTCCCACAACTAAAGTAGCAATCGATACATCTGCTCACTCAATCATCAAATAATCAATCGATAAATAAATGAATAAATGTGTCCGTTCTCTCGACCCTCAAAACGTCATTAAATAAATAAATAAATAAATAAATAAATAGATAAATAAATAAATAAATAGATAAATAAATAAATAAATAAATAAAATAAATAAATAAATAAATAAATAAATAAATAAATAAATAAATAAATAAATAAATAAATAAATAAATAAATAAATGAATGAATGAATGAATGAATGAATGAATGAATAAATAAATAAATAAATAAATAAATAAATAAATAATACAAAAAGAAATTACAAATTAGTTTTTCTAGGCCCAACGTTGGAAAAATAAAGCAGCATAAGAAAAGCAATAGACACACGGTTTCGAACAAGCGACACTCAGAAAAGCACCCAAGAAATGACAACGCCTTAGACCGCTAGGCCACAGAATCACACAGTCTACTCAATGTCAAAGAAATATATTAACCTTTAACGTTACGCGATAGCTCGCGATATTGGCACATGACACGGGCACATGTCTGCGGGTAAAGATTCTGCATAATAGAAAGGCGCACAAAGGGTCTATCCCTGAAGTCATACTAACCAAATGGTCATTGACATGTAACCAATTCTTTGTATACCAGCTACAGTCAACATATACAAAGAAGTATATTATTAGGGGCAGACGTAATCATCAATGCGGGAAGTATAAAACCATACTCGCCACTCGTGCACTTGTTTGAGTCCAAGGCTATTCCGATAACAGCATTGAACCCTGAATTCAGAGGTAGATTTTGGGTTGTTACATGCAAATACAAACTAATTATATCATGAAAAAACCCGCCGAGAGGACTACGATACTTATTCAGAGCCAATCTACATTCTGTTATTTACAAAAGCCGACGATCAAAGTAAAATTATAAAAGGACCAAGACCAGATATCAACGTTAAATCAAGGTAAGCCTAAAATCGCATCGAAAACGCCAAAATGCAGTCACAAAATTTATAATATTACTAAATCACCAAAACGAATTGTAACGTAGGTATGCAGAAAAGAGTTGTATCAGCAATAACAAAGTATGTGCAAAAAGATTTGTGTTTGGCATGTCGCTTTTTTGAAATATCACCAAAAATATCAAATTTTGGAAAAATGCCCCAAAATTTATAACAAACATGACCCTTCCAAAATAAATATATATTAGCACTCGGCGGCCCAGTCAGTACCTGCCACTGTGATTTGGGGTAACCCGTTGCTTCCCTTCTCCAGATACCTGTACTTCAAGTTCGCCCATACCCCACGCCTTAACACAAATACGTCTTCTTTGTTTCTTTAAAATAAATCAAGGTGTTACTTTGTCTGATCTTTCAAGACAAATGGGTACCGGTGTCTTTCAAACCAAAGAACACGCTGTCTCAAGCGCTAGTCCATCCCAAGGATAAGCAACCGAAGGACAAGTAAAGTAACATCGTTTACGCAATTCAATGTCAAGACAGTGGATGCGAAGAACTGTATATCAGGAAGACGAAACAAACTCATGCAAAACGCACGAACAGATAAATTTTACATAACGTTATGTAAGTATAGAATTTACAATTCAGAATCCCGTAACCATCGGCAAATTATGTTAGATTTGCTGTATTTGGCAGATGCAGAGGCATTTCAACCTTCCCCCTTATTTGGTGGGTAAAGGTCGTTGAACCTTTACACTGGGGCAACATTCTTCGGACTTTCTGATGTGTTCCTCTACTAGTCTTAAGGATTCATAAAAAGTATGGTTATGGTGTACGGTTATGGAACTATGCGTAAAGAGGTAATATTGTGACATCATAAAAAATGTCTAATTTGGCTCCCCGGGAAGTGAAAGTAAAAATTGCTCCAATTTTGTTGAAAACAGTCTCAAATTATTTGTCTTAATAGAAAAATAATAGTTTGCGCTATGTAGGATCTTTCGTTATCTTGGAAACCCATCAGAATTGGACAATACCCATTGAGTTCTATTGAACCCATTTGATCTTGACAATTGTTGTGTTATCTGGTTACTTAAGCACCCTAGATAATTTAAACTTTTTATTCTGATTTCTTGCGTCAAGACAAATAATTTTAGATTATTTTAATCAAAATCAGAGCAAATTTCATTTTCGCCGTCAGGGGGGGCAAAATTAGACCTACGACGTCACAATGTTACTCTTTTGCCAATAACTTCATTAATGTACGTCATAGATACTTCAAAATGTAACTTAATAAAGAATGTTTTACCATAAAATACGGACTATACATCAGGCCAAAATCATAAAATTAATTTTTTTGCAAACAAAGTAAACATTTTGAAAATTGCAAAATTTACAAAGCAGTAGAAAGCAGAATTTGACATTTATAAAGCAGAAAATTTGTGACTTTAGCCTACACTTCAGCGATCTAGAAGATACCTCTCAGGTTGAACTCAAAATGTGACCTGTGATACAACAACATCCGATTCACAATGAACTTTTCCCGCCAGAAGATCAGTAGGGCTGATATTGCGTTCAGGATTGGAAGTAAAAATTTCAGTCAAGTTGACTAGATTATAATAGTTCCAATATTATTATTGTAATCGTTAATATTAATATTTTTTATTATAATCACGAGCATAGTTGCTAGCTGTTGCTATTCCTTTGTCGGTCCTGACTCTCTGTCACTGTCTAATTAAATGTTGAACAAATTTTGAAATATTGAGCAATTTCAAATTATATAAGCCTATAGACGAATCCAATTTCACGCATTCCTACTCCTCAATGACAGCCATAGCCGCGACGGGGACCCAGCTATCTCACCTAAAATGTGGAATGATGCGGCCTTGAAGGGTATTTTAAACTGAATTCTCACAAAAGAACAACACAAAAGAATCTAACATAGAATTTTGAGCAGGTTTAACTTTGTGCCTATTTTAGCATTTTTCTCAAAAATTATAGTGCATTGGTGACAAATAAGATATGTATATTATAGGGGCAAGGACTAAACTAAAACCAATGTCAGACATTTTGCCCCACCATCAACTTCAGGTATGTTGAAGATATGTCCTTGGACAACATTTCTGAGAGATATTGGCTTTGGGACTCGATGGCTTCAACACATCAGTAAAGGTTTGCATTCTCCATAGAGTTGTACACATTTTTGATTTCGCATGTATAATGACTTATGTACAACTCTATGGAGAATGCAAACCTTACTGATGTGTTGAAGCCATCGAGTCCCAAAGCCAAAATCTCTCAGAAATGTTGTCCAAGGACATATTTTCAACATACCTGAAGTTGATGGTGGAGCAAAATGCCTGACATTGGTTTTCAGGGGGGTCAAAATGTACAAAAAATGTACAATTGGGGTTTTGCATGGGTAATATCTCAGCTAAAAATATTCTAATAGGATCAATATTGGTTAAGAGTAATGTCCTACCAAAGGGCTCTGACTGGCCAAAAAAATGGACAATAAAATTATTTTTACTTTTGGAGTTTTGACCCCCAAAGTTGGTCCCGGATGGACGAAGTTGCATTTTGAGGGCCCTATATCTTTTAAAGTAAAGGAGTTACAAGTTTTCTGATGCCAGATTTGAATTCTATACAAATAAGTACCCCAGGATACATACTTTTCAAAGTTGTAAATGGTTCCTTTTATACATTTATGGACCTCCAAACATCGTCTTTCGCGTTGCGACACATTTTTTACGCTGACCCCTCTAAATTTCAAATTGATGCCACGGGAAAACGAAATGGAGTATGAAGCTCACATTTTCGGGATTTTACTTTCTCATCAATATCTACCACCACACAGAAAAAGAAAAACATTGAAGAGGTACTGCGGTGCACATCCCTGGAGTTGACATGGAATGGGCCACCTACTTTGTGATTGTTTTTGCCCGCACTCTCTCATTTTTTAACCGATTTCCATAAAAAAAAAAGGTGTCAAAATGCTCAGGAGGATGAACCACTTCAAATGAGACGTGTAGGTAAAATGTTTGAAACATTTCATTTTTTTTTTACTATGTAACACAAAGGTACCCCAGGTTGTGACACAGGACCACATACTAATTACACTGCCCCAACTTACTTGGAGAACATCGAATGTTCAGTGGGCGACATTGCTTTGTAAAATCAACACCCGCCGATTGTGTTGCTATTGGAAACGATGACATCGTAAGACTCTCAAATTTATTGTTCAAGTAGTATGATAACAAAGATTTATATCCCAGATATGAGCAAATATTATCTAACATGTCGCTGCTTCCCCGCTTATCGTGTGGTGTATAGCAGGTAGTCCTCCAATCGTCTCCATCTTCAAATCTGTGTTCTACTCGTCCTCCATATTGGTTGGTGCCATTAACAAGACGCCACTTCCCTACCCTTGAATCCCCTATCATTGAAAGGTAAACAAAAACATTTGAACTTTGATGGCATAGCTTTAACTATGAAAGACGATACTATAGACTACTCGTTTTTGTATTTTTTCGTTAAAGTGTCCATATTGAAATATCCTTACTATATACTACATTGCCTAAAATGACATTGTGTCCTTATGAGACAATAACCCTAATATACATCCGTCATAAAAACAAAATGCGCGTCTTTTCGCCGAAACAAATTAAGCTAATCGTAGATCCATCCTTTGCGCTCATTTTAGTAATATCATTGTTACCCCAGCACCTTACCCGGGCCCAGCCTGTATGTGGCTCAATCACAAACATGCTGTATGACTACGTGCGCTATATGCTAGTCACGAAAACGTTCTTACAATAAAATCCGTTTTTGAGTATAATACGAATAAATGCAAGATTTATATTACTGTCTGTCCAATTAACTTAGACACCCGGTTTTTATGATTTATTTCGAAAAGTTTTTACTTTGGCAAAAAGTCATGAAAGAAAAGTTGCTAAACACGGTCAGACCTAACAGAAATTATAAGTAAAGCGATGAAGAAATATTTTTCCTTGTCTACTTTTATTCAATTTTGACCGATTTACAGCAAGATATCTGGGTCCAGGCGAATATTCCTAATGACTTGAAACTTTTGATGGGATAATCTATTTACAGTAAGGGGTGTTTGAACAAATGTCTATGACCAATGGTCTATAATGTTCATATTAGACTTTTTCAGAAATGCCAGGATTCGTTGATACACGCATTCACGGTCTATGCGCTATAGAGTTTTTCTTTTATTAATTTGACTCAAAATTAAGAGTACAACATGTCTTATAGTGACAATAATGTAGAAAAACGATCAATCATTAACAAATTAATCATTAACAAGAAGGCATTTTATCATTGGATTCAAAACGGGGAATACCCGTCCCCAATAATATGGATGTGTGTGGTTTAAGTAACTTCTTCCTCACATATAGATGCCCAATATTTCATTCTTCGTGAATCGAGTATTTTTCTAGCGTTTAATCACTTATTCACCAAGTTTTGTTTCATAATCTCACCTGGAACGCAAGCAATGTAGACTACACCTTTTCTTGTACATTGTACATTCCTCCAAGAACCTGAAAGATCTCTATAACGAATCAAATCACTTGACAAGCTTCCATAATAATCGGGCAGATAGAGTTCACTCCATATGACAAAGCCAGATCCCTGCCCTTTCCAAGCATATATAAATTGATTGTTGGATTGATATCCAAGAGACTTGCAAATGCCCCTTATCTCGTAGATAGGGATTGTTTCGTCTATACAGATGTCTCCCCATGGTTCCGAATTCCTACGTATTTGAAGTCTTCCATAATAAGATGGTTCGGAATTATTATTTACAACTCTCCACTGAAAAGTATCTTGCTCTGTAATTATTGGAAAAGAACTTGATGATTGTTGAGGTTGTCTTCCCAGCATTTGATACTACAAAATATATATAATGTTAGTAAAATTCAATAAAAATACAGCATCTAACATAACGGACATTTGTAATACATCTTCTTACAATTGTCCACTTCTGTCCTAGCCGTGTAGTGCATTTATGCGCGATCAAATTATGGCATCAGAGAACTTAGATTACTATCCGCGAAGGTCGAGTCACGCAAAGTAACACATTCCAAGAACTTAGGTACCTAGGCACTATAAAAGACAGCCACATGAGCCAATCAGTGGTTCACATCAGCTTAGGAACAACAAGAGTGAAGGAGTACAGTAACTTAAGCGACAGACACATGAATGAATGAGATGCTTATGCAAAATAAACTGGCCTCAAAAAGAAACTTATAATTTTTCTTTCAGGTCATATCTTAAAATCCTCTAAATAAAAATTAACAACAATTGCACACAGGATTACTTTAATATTCTAATCTAAACACATGTCAGTAACCAAGCAGTTGTCCAACTGACACAACAGCAAAATGCACTGAGGAATTTAAGATATTACCTTGTGATAAATTATAAGTTTCTTTTTGAGGCCAGTTTATTATTGTAAAACGTTTCCATGACCTATAACCCGACATTTAATGTTATTAGAACTGGAAAGAAAAAAAGCAAGGTACACCAACTAGATACAGTACGTAGTGGGGACAAAAGAGGCATTAGAAGAAAAGGTGCACTAGAACAAGTGATGAAAATCACTATGCACATAAGCAGACATGAAAAACCAAACAACCAATGTAGGCCTAAAAACAGGCAAAGTTCGATGGCCAAAAATTGTCAATTCCAGAACCCACGGAAGTGTCAGGAAAACAGTACAAAAGTACACTGGAGTGATGAAAATCACTGTGCACATGGTAGACAAACAAAACCAAACAGGCAATAAATCAACCGACGTTTCGAGCAGATTTCAGGGACAGACAACAAACTATTCAATTAAACAACGAAAACTACATGCTGTAGTTTAAAACAAATGCAAGACAAAAGTTTTAAAAGATTAAGAAACATTTGATAACCTGCTGCAAACATTCTAATACAATGTTATTTAAGTGTTGACAAAATATTTGGCAAAAATGTTTGCAAAAATATTTTACAATAACATTTTGAAAACATTTTAAAAACATTGTTGTAGTGTAAAACCCGACATTTAATGTTATTAAAACGTTTTCATCTAAACCAAAATCCAAAATATAACCAGTTTAAAACGTTTTGAAAACGTTTTTGTGTTTGCTGGGTAGATGGATTAGACTTCGAATCTCTCTTGTGAATAGGGATGACATATGCAGTCTTCCATTGGCTTGAGAAAAACCCCTTGGAGAAATAAAGCTCAAACAACAGGCTGAGTAGTCTTGCAAGTTCTGCGCTGCACTCCTTTAGGACTTTTGCAGGGATTTCGTCAGGACCAGTAGCTTTATCTGGTTGCAGATTCATGAAAAGCTTCCTAACATCTTTGACCTTGAATGCTATCTTTTCTTTCCATTGAGCTCGTTGCTGAATACTGAACTTCAGAAGCAGATTCGTCTGCGCTGGCAAGCTGACATTTAGCGGCAAAGGTTTGGCAAAAATGTTCAGCTTTGTCTTTTGATGTAGTGTAGCCTTGACGGCCATCCTTAAGCACTGGTATAACAACTGTGGTGGACATACCAGCTAAGGTGTTAACAGTGTTCCACCATTTCTTGCTGCTGCTGGCTGTCATCTGAGAGTTCTTTCCTCAACTTGCTGTTATAGCTCTTTCTGGCTACCTTCTCTGTACGATTATACTCTTTTCTAGCTTTGTTAAACTTATCCTTGTATTCCTTGGTGTTATTCTTTTTTAGCTTCCTGAATAATCGGCGCTTCTTGGTTGCTGATCGTTGCAGTGGCCATCAAACCACACTTTGTCTCCAGTCTAGTCATTTGATGTCACGCCGATCTGCGCCGATGCGCACATCATTTATCGAGCATCATTACTGCGCATTGCAATTCGACAAGACGTCAAATGACGTCATCACATGTGTACTCGCAAAGGCTTATGGGATTTACCGAAAAGGTCAATTCCACTCGCCCTTCCCATAATTCAACTTCCCTGGTTGAACATTAATTTAAGTAAAGTCTACATCGAAATGCACTACAAATGTTAGAATGTGCAAAATAAGGGGCTGTGCAATAATTATGAGCCCTGGGGAGGGTAAAATGGGGGGCAAGACATTTTTGGCGAGCAAATGGGTGGGGGGCAAGCAATTTTTGGCAAGCCGAGAGGGGGGGCAAGCGATTTTTGACACACATTCTTGGGTCGTCTTTTAAATAAAACGCTCTAAAAAGGCTTAGGAAAACCGTACGGAAACGCTTAAATATGCAAATTTTCCTGCTCGCTGCGCTCATAGCATGTATATAGACCATTTAAGGTTTGCAAATTGGGATCCTAAAAATTTGGCATGTGCAAGGGGGGGGCAAAGATTTTGTGGCGGGCCGAGAGGGAGGGGCAAGCGATTTTTGGCGAGACATTTGGAAATTTTACACCCTGGGGTATTTATTATTTCCATAATTATTGCACAGAGTGATAGGCCCTATTTGTGCACATTTTCGCCCACTCCGCTCTCACTTGTTTCAAGAATTGGGAGGCGCCATTATGTATCCTTCGCCCTGGTCGCCACAACCCCTAGCTAAAATCACTATGTTTTGAACACTGTTGTTTTGAACGATATAATAAGAAATTTACACTTAATGCTAATGATACAATACAATACAATAAACGGAATTTATATAGCGCCTTAGCATAAGTATGAACAAATCGCTTTACAATGATCTTAAAAAGTACAACTTACACTACATCTTAGGCTACACTTAATGTACAACTTAATTAAAAATAAAAAACTTAGTTTGGAAACAAATATGTTTTCAGATTAGATTTAAAAGTGGCCAGACTATGTGAAGTACGAAGTTTTACAGGTAATTTGTTCCAGAGAGCTGGCACAGAATTACAGAAGGCATTATTCCCATATGTTGTGTGAGTTTTTTTACATTCAAGCAGACTGCCATCAGCATGTGATCGTAGGAACATACCATCAGAAAATGTGTGAGATTTTAGGAGATTTTGTATGTACAGTGGTGTTGTTTCATGTCTACTTTTATAAGCGAATGTGAGTAGTTTGTAGGTAATACGCTCATTTACTGGAAGCCAGTGAAGCTCTTTCAGCAGAGGAGTGGTGTGTTCCATACGGTTTGCCTTGAAAACAAGTCTGGCAGCTCTGTTTTGTATCTTTTGTAGTTTTTGTGTTTTTTTACAGTTGTTCCATATAATAAAGAGTTACAATAATCAATTCGAGAAATAACAAGTGAGCGGACAGCATGGTTGCAAGTATCTTTATCAATATAACAGCGAATGCGTCCTATATTACGAAGATGATAATTTAAAGAGCGAGAGACAGCAGATATTTGAGATGACATAGACATGGTTGAATCAAAAAGAACTCCAAGGTTGCGTACAGAATCAGATGGTTTGATAATTGTTCCACATACGTTAAGAGTTGGTTCATATATATTTCAAATTATATGCAGAGCTAGCAACAAAGAATTCGGTTTTATCTTCATTCAGTTTAAGCTTATTTACATTCATCCAATTCTTGATTTCAGCAATACATGATTCCAATTTGAAAAGAGCAGTTATACTATCTCCAGATATGCGGGGATTAAATTCTGTATATATTTGCGTATCATCTGCGTATATGTGATAGTTCAATCTGTGTTTTTGGATAATTTTTCCAAGTGGGTATGTGTAGTAGATAAACATCCCAGGACCTACCACTGATCCCTGGGGTAGGCCAAATTCCATTGTTTGAGTTTTAGAAAAATCACCACCTATACCAACTTGGCTATTGCGTCCTTTGAGGTAGGAGAGTATCCAGGATCGCACGGCTCCATTAATGCCAAGAGATTTTTCAAGTTATCATTCAAAATATCAAAGTCAATAGTGATAATGATGATGATGATGATGATGATGATGATGATGATGATGATGATGATGATGATGATGATGATGATGATGATTTCTTGTTCTTCAAAATGGAATATTTATGCAATTAAGAATAAATATAAACATTGATTACCCGAATAGCAAGAAATGTAAATATTTGTAGAGGAATCGCATCCAGGCTGTGACCAATTGCTGATTGGAAAATCCTCTATAGAAGATGCTTCAGGAATGGTAGCGTCAGTAAGCCCTAAAAACACCGGCAAAGATTCCGAATTGTCAGACTCCTTGAGTCCTATGCTGTGTGAAAGATATCCTCTGAATCCAAGAAGTTTACATAATGATCTCATTGTGTGTTTCAGATTCGAATTAATGGTCACTACATCGACGACACATATAGTGCCCCATTGGCCATTCAGTTGTCGTACTTCTAATCTGCTTAAATTCGAAGGGCTGTTCGTTTCAATTAATCTGACTTCAGGCGGCGCTGATAGATTTGAAAACATAAAAGTAAAAGTACTCGTAATTTAAATTTCGACAATGTAATATTTTGGTGAACATTAACTTTGATATACGTGGCCAAACTAAGAGGCTTGAGAGCACCAAAGGAAGTCACATACAACCTTCTTCTTCATCTTCATGTTTTACCGATACACTTATTTGCTATTTTATTGAATACATTATGCATTGGCGAGGACAGCAAAATACAATCTTTATTATTCAATTTTAAACTGAACACAACCTTGTCCTTCATCATCTTCACGTTTGACTGGTATACATGGTATACTGATTTACTATATTGTATTTACATTATGCATCATTATGCATTGGCGAGGACAACAAAATAAAATGTTTAAAATTATTCATTTTTGAATTATGTACATGTATAAACCAAGACAGTCGTCAGTCTTCATGGTCTTTGGTGTGTAAACTTCCCGAAATAATCTACTTAATGCCTTTCAGCTATCAGCTAGTCCATACAGGACCAACGCAAAATTTAGCACCATAATCAACGCCGTCAAATATTGCGTTGGTCCTGTATGGACTACTATCAGCAGACTCGATGGCATCGGTGCAAAGAATATCCGATCTATGTAATTCCACAAGTTCTTACCTTCCTGGGACGTTTTATTAGTTTGTGAATCATTGTTATGGAACATAGACGCGTTTTACGACATTATTTTAATTGCTTTTGACAAATCGACCCACCCCCCGAGATTTTGATTGATTTAAATGTGTAAAAACATTTTTTTTAATGATCAGACTCATTAAAAAGCTAAACGTTATTTTAATTCTTCAGGCAAACCGCCGGGGCAAACCGTTGCATAACAATAAAAAATATGCTTTTAAAAATAGCATTGATATACTAGTAGTCTTTTAATGAATTTTTCACGATTTTAAATAAAATGACTTCTGTAATACATGTAGATAAACAGAACAAGATTACCCTAATGATAAAACTAAATACATCTTACGTGATTCGCATCCCATTATTTCAAATTTCACACCACAGTCTGTACAATGTCGTGGCACGATTCGAATAACGCTGCTAAATACGACCTCATCAAATATTACAAGTGATGTTGAATTATTGGCAATACCATAAAATAGCTGTTAAAAACATTAATATAATTGTTTATTTAAAAAGCTTAAACAATTTCTCCCTCCAATAATTTACTTTTGTGGTTTCTTAATGTCTTGGTTTAAATGATTTTACATACTAATATTGCTACCAAAATCAATGTGTACGTGTAAATCATTGCACGAGCGTTTTCCCGTCGGTGTGGGCAAAATGCATGAATGCCTTCTCCCATGTAAAGAATATGACACAGTATGCATTTTGGTCCTGCGTCATATACTAGGGTACCGAAAACATGTGGTTTTGTTGCATTTTGATGTGCAGCATGGATTTCAAACCACTGTCTCTTGAGTAATTCGTCACTTAGAAGATTCAAGTAGGCCTTAAATTGAGGCTAATTTATTCTATATTACTCATGTAATATCATGTTTTAAAATTATTTTTAATGACGTTTGAAATTAAATGTGCCACGGGTGGTTGTGGAGTAGGGGGAGGGACTTTGATCTAAAACCCACATTAAAAAAAAAATTGAATCTAGTAAAGAAATGTCTACATGAACTCCCAGACCTCTAGACCAAGTTAATAAATACATAAGGTCATTTAAAATGCTTGCTTACAATGATTGCAAATGTGGAAAAAGAGGGGTTAAAACTCCTACTTTGTGATTGTTTTGCCTGCACTCTCTCATTTGATAACCAATTTCCATTTTAAAAGGTGTCAAAATGCTCAGGAGGATGAACCACTTTTCACTACACAAAGGTACCCCATCCCCGGTTAATGACCTTTTACATGCACACAGGCTGCAAAACGCACGCATCCAACCGAATATTTTTAGGGTGAGAGGTGTTTCTCTTTTCAACATACTGTAAAAGTCTAGAATATCATCATTGTAATTATGATGCATAGACTTATTTCAATAAATAATAACTATAACTTGCCTTATGACTACTGCCCGTGTTGTTGTAATTCAGTGAGGACTCATTGATATACAGAAGTTCGCCATCATCGATGTTGTTCACCATGACATAAAACGTAATATTTGCATCGTCATGGCATCCTTTAATGATGATTCCACTAAGGAGCTGACGTGTAGGAAAGGAAACTTGTATCCATGGGTCATGGTGGGATTCAGGAGGTAACCAACATCTTTGTGACGTAATTCTCGCTTCGGTAATTTCGTGATTTGTTTCTCCAGGGTGTGATGCTGAGATCTGATCATCTTTTATCATAGATTTATCTTTCATTCCAAGTTCTATTGAACATGATACTGTGAAATGGTAAAGAAAATGGTAAAGTTAATTTAAATAAGATCATAACCGGGCCCTGAGCATTGTATCTATTCTCCATCAGCAGTGAGGTAGCTTGGGTTCATTTCACTGGCGGCACCAGGAAATGATTGAGGGTGGGATGGGGTTGGGGGGGGGGGCAAAATCAACCAATTTTAATGGGTGGGGGTACCGAACCTGATTGAGGAATCACAAGCCTGTAAAACCAGACATATTCGATGTGTGGTGACAATACTACAATTCAGCCACTAAATGAAGTAAGATTGTGAATTACGATGAAAGTGCGCAGTTATTCCAAAAGAAGGCTTCATATTGACCTCCTTTGATAAGCTGAGATCTGGTTTAGAAAGTTGCTCTCTTCTATCAGTTTGGATTTAACTGAATCAGATTGGACTATTACTTCTGTTCCTGAAAAAAAGAAGTTGTGATCTTGGCCAAATGAAGCCCTGGAGTGCAAACTAACCCTCTGCCTCAAGAGAAAATAACTACCGACCTGCTAAAAAATCTCTCTCAAAGATTTTAAATACGGAATGCTGTCCCCAACCGCCCCACCCCACCCCCATCTTAACCAGCCCCCGACTCAAACTCAGTTAAACATATGGAAAGGTATCTGTACGAAAACGATTCTCTTATAAACCATCATGCGTAAAGTTTCCACCTCGACACACCTGAGCCCACACTTTCGTCCAAGAGCTCTCAAGAAAGCAGTGAATGTCTCCGCACGGTCTTTGATTTACACAACACGCTTGAGTGCATAGCAATGTAAGAGCTGTGGAGCTTCTAGCTGAAAAATGGGCCTTTTTGATTGGTTTTTGTCGAAACCTCAAGTGTTCCCTTTATTCAATCAAATTTAAAAAAATATCAAACGAAAGTTAACACTTCCCCCTAAAAACACTTCTCGTCACTAGGTCAACAGATAACGCAATTCAATGTTATAGCAAGGCGAATGTGGAAATCTGTTGAAAACTGCCTATCCAAGAATATTTTTTGACCAAAATGTAGGTTATAAAAGTCAAAACCTCAAGTGTTCCTTACAATATTTTTCAAATTTTATGTCATTAAATGAAAAAGCACACTTATATTGTCCATATACTAGCGTCACTAGAATGAGCAATGGTCAATTCTCTTTAAATTGCAAATCTTGTGCAAAAAGTTACTATTTTCGCCTGTTTTGTCATACGGTTGTAAATTCAATGAACTATGACTTTGCTAAAAGAGCGCTTACAGATTGATATGACACAAACATATTCTTAAAGGGCATATAGTTTAACTCCATTGAAAGAAAATATTTATTACATTACAAGTTGACACTTGTTGCAATTTTTGGTGGACCGCATAGCATATAATAGTGTATGTTACTAGCTTACTTACTAACGGACTAACCATTTGGTCTTAAATGGGCATATCTCGAAACGCCACGAAGCTATAACCCCCGAGTGGTGTCAAATGAAGAAGAAAAAAGAAAGAAATACAATGAAAAAACACCGGGGTTCTACTCCTAAAACTTTTTAAGTTTTGTCCATTTTACTACCCCCTCCCACGGCAAAAGATGTAAGTGGGACACATTGTGACTGCCCAGACCTGGCTTGAACTTCTTGACCCCAGACTTTGAATCTGTCAGTAGCTATGGTACTACATGTAGCCACAGATCAGTATTATGTACTAGCTTGTGTACTGTGATATTTGACACCCATACCATGTAATATCACATAATATTGGGGTAAGCATGATAATATGCTGTAGGGGTCTATAGGAATGATCTAATACTACAAATAAAAGTATAGTTCAACGCCAGTTGTTTTATAGTTTGAAGATCAATATTAAGAGCTATATTAGTATTATGAAAGGGGTTAACAAATAATTTATATTAATCAAGTTAAGTAATATTCATTCTGTTAATTATTTAATTAATACTAATTAGTTCAATTTGAAATTATTAATTAAAAAAAAGAATACAATTAAATCAAAACCAGTGGTCTAGTACTCCTAAAAGTGAAGGGTGCACATAGCTCGGTCCACCTTTTTTATTTTTTCTGAAAAAAAGACCAGTTGTGACCAAATGTTCTTGCTAGTACGGCCCTTGTCAGCGTTCGAAGCGAAACATTGATTTCCAATGCAACAGACTGATGACGTCATTATATGAACGGAAGTGGTTTTATTGCTGCCCGTTTAAAGAACGTTGCTATGTGTATAAATACTTTCACCGAAAGAGAATAGAGATGTAGGCCTAAACTTCTTGTCCAGGTTCTAAGGGCGCAAGTCAATCTGGACAAAACGTAAAACTCCAAAGTCCAATCACTAAAAAGATCTTGACAAATCGACAAGTGTCAAGGTCCAATAAATGAATAAATGTTTATGTTAACAGCTCAATAAATTTAGGAAGGCAATTCGACGAAGCAAAAAAAAAGAACAACAAAAAAACCTACTTATTGTTGCTGCTGCTATTGTTATACTCGTGTTGAAATCACACTCCCTTTTGTGTCTATGAAGTAATTTACAGTACGCTATATACGCTAGCTATTCAAGCTGCCAATATGCGAATATAACATTTCCGTAATCTAAAATGGCGGGTAATTTGAACTTGACCCGACTAAAAATGGCAATGAAAAACGCGACACAAACCACATTAGATCACGAAATGGCTCAACTTCAGCGAAAATTAATTTTGAAACGTCTCTTGCTGAACGCCAAATTTTTGCCACAAACTTATCAGCTATTGCTTACACTTTGATTTGAAATTAAGTTTAAAAGAGATAAACACGTCACAAGAGACAAAATTTGCCTGATATTATTCATAACTGCAAAAACCATTAAATTTGTAGTACTTGATTCAGAGTTGTTTTTTCTGATAGAAACAACACAATACGTGCATTGACAGTGTTGGCAGTCCAGTCTCTCAAAACGCTGGACGTGTTCATATCATGACATCACTGTAGTTTCAAAGACAAATCTGTCTCGTTCGAAGAAACGCACTCGCTTACAGTTGTTTTTTTGCGGAATATCAATTTTAAACGACTTTATTTTCTCAAAAAGCAGTCATTTTCATCGTCCTCATAATATTACTTTTCTAATGATATGATGTTGTGCGAACAATTAGGCACTTTAAAACGTAATAAATGTGTTATAAACCCATTTTGGTTTTATTCAAAACATTTTAAGAGAGATTTTCTGAGAAATACTGATGCCACGGGAAAAAGGTGGAAGATGGGGTCAGCAAATTTCAACCATATTTTGTCAATTTAATAAGTTTGGATAAGTGTTCATAATAATCAGTATAAAAAAATCTGCTATGCCCCCTCCTGTGAAATATGGGGGCCCCTAAAATATGCCCCCTAAGAGGTATTTCTCTGACTTGTAAAATGCCGTTTCATGCCATTTTTGAACAAATTTTTGGCACCTAAGACAAGCATCTATGAAAGTAAATTTTTCTACACACCTTCTTTCATCCTTTGTCTTTATCAAAATATATAAAACAACAAATGTTTATATTGGGATGTTCCATTTATGAACAGGGGTGGGGGCCCATATTTCACATTTTACAACTTTTGAAAAAAAGTGAAATATCCCTCTACTTTGTGACGTCATTGTAGGAGTTCCTCAATCTTTCTCACATTGTTCATTACCGGAGAGAACCTCTGTACATTCTGGTCATTTATATAATGCAATAAAAATCATGGAGACTTTTTTACTTTTCATAGAACACAAACATGGATTTTCCCAATATGTGACATTGGTATAATGATGCTGTATACAACACCAACATCAAATATAAGATCTTTTCACTGTAGCAGTCCCTTCTCTTGAGCCAATAGTCAGTTATTGCATTGAGGAGTTAAGGACCACATTTAAGAATGCGAATCAAATACAGGGGTAGGTGTTTCTCTTTTACAGCATATGGGTAAAATCGCCAGTAGATAATGCTCCTTGAATATGAGCCCCTAACTCATGTCACAAACTCGTATTTATATACATGTGTATTATGAATCACAAGCTCCTATTCTGATTCTTAATCATTTCACATGCATCAGTACTTAAGCTATAGGAACTAGGCCTAGTAGGGCCCCATACCCCAAAGTACTAAATCCTAATAACCTGGGGTGGAACTTAATGCTAGGAGTGGGCTATAAATGGGACTTGTTTTGTTTTGCTTTTGGGATAAGGTTTTTGTATGTTCTATTTGACCTAGGCCTATCTCAACATGAAATTACAAAATGTTAAGCCTGGGTTCCAAAAAAGAATGTGCACAGCAAAAATCCAAAATGGCCGCATTTTCCCCTGAAAATCACATTTTTAGCCATAACTTTGTAATTTTGGGGTCTTTTTACCAGGTTCTGGTGTCTAGTCTATGTTGTTTTGGGTCAATCAATCTATTTATGCAGTTAGAAGTAGTCTCAAATCTTCATGTGTTGAGTTACGACCATTTCTGACCCAATGCACCTTTTTTACCCAAATTTTGAACCAGGCCCATAGACCTCATATTTAAATTACAGAAAAAGCTAGACATCAGGTTAAAACTTACATAACAATATAAATTGGAAAAACGAAAACGACACACAACATACGTTACATCAAGTAAAAAATGTAGATTTTTGCACTGCAGACTTTTATACAATTTTGATAGTTTAATGGATTTTATTGTATTTACATTTTTAGCAATTTCTTGCATTACAAAAGTTTGTATTACACTTTATATTACTGATTATACGAGGCTTCTTTAATTGTGAGCTAGGATAATTCAAGGAGAAGGCAGTTTTCTTTTATACTAATTTTAAAGCAAATTTCCCCGGTAACACTTTTCGACAAATTCCCTCATCATGTGAACATGACCTAAACATTTTACCCGGAATAGCCAGTATCAGGGATAATAAATTTTCTTTTCCTGATCTTTTTTTTTTTTTTACACTGTCAGTAGGGGAGAGCTCCAACCAAGTCATGTGTTTTGACCCTACGGTGACAGTGGTATGTTAAAATAAGGTGAGGGAAAAAAATATTATCCCCGATACTGGCTATTTGGGAGTACAATTTTTTAGGACATCTCCACAATATAAGGTAAAATTTACAAAAAAAACCATAATATAAATGGCTATTTGTTATGTTCCTACGGAAACTGATAAGTGTCACAGGCACAATCTCAAACTGCTGCATGATAGTGTCCTATATCATCATCAGTGCCATGTGGTCGCTGCTAACTGCACTGTTGGCAGAGGGGTCAGACCCCCACCCTTTTTATTTTTGTGGCACCCTTTTATCCAAGGCACCCTTTTTATGTATAAAGTCAGGACCCCACCACTTAATGCTTTATCCGCCATTTGTACACACTGACATCCCTCAAAAAGCTGCAGCCAACGTCATGCCGCTGTTTAAGTCCCTATAACTTGTTAACATTACGGGTGTATGCGAAGCAAAGAGAGAACTATGTGCGGCGCTTGCGACTATGGTTATTTATAATATGTCAGCCTAGTCCGATGTAAACATGCATCAAATGGAATTTTATCTTGCAATATGGTTTGCAGGTTTGGCAATTAATTCTTGGAAACTAGGATTATTTTATCTATCAATAAAAATATATTGTAAGGTAAAACAACCCCACCCTTTTATTTTACTCCCACCCTTTATATCAATGCACACTTTTTACCAACAAAGTGAAGGGTGCACATAGCTCGGTCCACCTTTTTTATTTTTTCTTTTAATAAGACCAGTTGTGACCAAATGTTCTTGCTAGTACGGCCCTTGTCAGCGTTCGAAGCGAAACATTGATTTCCAATGCAACAGACTGATGACGTCATTATATGAACGGAAGTGGTTTTATTGCTGCCCGTTTAAAGAACGTTGCTATGTGTATAAATACTTTCACCGAAAGAGAATAGAGATGTAGGCCTAAACTTCTTGTCCAGGTTCTAAGGGCGCAAGTCAATCTGGACAAAACGTAAAACTCCAAAGTCCAATCACTAAAAAGATCTTGACAAATCGACAAGTGTCAAGGTCCAATAAATGAATAAATGTTTATGTTAACAGCTCAATAAATTTAGGAAGGCAATTCGACGAAGCAAAAAAAAAGAACAACAAAAAAACCTACTTATTGTTGCTGCTGCTATTGTTATACTCGTGTTGAAATCACACTCCCTTTTGTGTCTATGAAGTAATTTACAGTACGCTATATACGCTAGCTATTCAAGCTGCCAATATGCGAATATAACATTTCCGTAATCTAAAATGGCGGGTAATTTGAACTTGACCCGACTAAAAAATGGCAATGAAAAACGCGACACAAACCACATTAGATCACGAAATGGCTCAACTTCAGCGAAAATTAATTTTGAAACGTCTCTTGCTGAACGCCAAATTTTTGCCACAAACTTATCAGCTATTGCTTACACTTTGATTTGAAATTAAGTTTAAAAGAGATAAACACGTCACAAGAGACAAAATTTGCCTGATATTATTCATATCTGCAAAAACCATTAAATTTGTAGTACTTGATTCAGAGTTGTTTTTTTCTGATAGAAACAACACAATACGTGCATTGACAGTGTTGGCAGTCCAGTCTCTCAAAACGCTGGACGTGTTCATATCATGACATCACTGTAGTTTCAAAGACAAATCTGTCTCGTTCGAAGAAACGCACTCGCTTACAGTTGTTTTTTTGCGGAATATCAATTTTAAACGACTTTATTTTCTCAAAAAAGCAGTCATTTTCATCGTCCTCATAATATTACTTTTCTAATGATATGATGTTGTGCGAACAATTAGGCACTTTAAAACGTAATAAATGTGTTATAAACCCATTTTGGTTTTATTCAAAACATTTTAAGAGAGATTTTCTGAGAAATACTGATGCCACGGGAAAAAGGTGGAAGATGGGGGTCAGCAAATTTCAACCATATTTTGTCAATTTAATAAGTTTGGATAAGTGTTCATAATAATCAGTATAAAAAAATCTGCTATGCCCCCTCCTGTGAAATATGGGGCCCCCTAAAATATGCCCCCTAAGAGGTATTTCTCTGACTTGTAAAATGCCGTTTCATGCCATTTTTGAACAAATTTTTGGCACCTAAGACAAGCATCTATGAAAGTAAATTTTCTACACACCTTCTTTCATCCTTTGTCTTTATCAAAAATATAAAACAACAAATGTTTATATTGGGATGTTCCATTTATGAACAGGGGTGGGGCCCATATTTCACATTTACAACTTTTGAAAAAAGTGAAATATCCCTCTACTTTGTGACGTCATTGTAGGAGTTCCTCAATCTTTCTCACATTGTTCATTACCGGAGAGAACCTCTGTACATTCTGGTCATTTATATAATGCAATAAAAATCATGGAACTTTTTTACTTTTCATAGAACACAAACATGGATTTTCCCAATATGTGACATTGGTATAATGATGCTGTATACAACACCAACATCAAATATAAGATCTTTTCACTGTAGCAGTCCCTTCTCTTGAGCCAATAGTCAGTTATTGCATTGAGGAGTTAAGGACCACATTTAAGAATGCGAATCAAATACAGGGGTAGGTGTTTCTCTTTTACAGCATATGGGTAAAATCGCCAGTAGATAATGCTCCTTGAATATGAGCCCCTAACTCATGTCACAAACTCGTATTTATATACATGTGTATTATGAATCACAAGCTCCTATTCTGATTCTTAATCATTTCACATGCATCAGTACTTAAGCTATAGGAACTAGGCCTAGTAGGGCCCCATACCCCAAAGTACTAAATCCTAATAACCTGGGGTGGAACTTAATGCTAGGAGTGGGCTATAAATGGGACTTGTTTTGTTTTGCTTTGGGATAAGGTTTTTTGTATGTTCTATTTGACCTAGGCCTATCTCAACATGAAATTACAAAATGTTAAGCCTGGGTTCCAAAAAAGAATGTGCACAGCAAAAATCCAAAATGGCCGCATTTTCCCCTGAAAATCACATTTTTAGCCATAACTTTGTAATTTTGGGGTCTTTTTACCAGGTTCTGGTGTCTAGTCTATGTTGTTTTGGGTCAATCAATCTATTTATGCAGTTAGAAGTAGTCTCAAATCTTCATGTGTTGAGTTACGACCATTTCTGACCCAATGCACCTTTTTTACCCAAATTTTGAACCAGGCCCATAGACCTCATATTTAAATTACAGAAAAAGCTAGACATCAGGTTAAAACTTACATAACAATATAAATTGGAAAAACGAAAACGCCACACAACCTACGTTACATCCAGTAAAAAATGTAGATTTTTGCACTGCAGACTTTTATACAATTTTGATAGTTTAATGGATTTTATTGTATTTACATTTTTAGCAATTTCTTGCATTACAAAAGTTTGTATTACACTTTATATTACTGATTATACGAGGCTTCTTTAATTGTGAGCTAGGATAATTCAAGGAGAAGGCAGTTTTTCTTTTATACTAATTTTAAAGCAAATTTCCCCGGTAACACTTTTCGACAAATTCCCTCATCATGTGAACATGACCTAAACATTTTACCCGGAATAGCCAGTATCAGGGATAATAAATTTTCTTTCCTGATCTTTTTTTTACTTTTACACTGTCAGTAGGGGAGAGCTCCAACCAAGTCATGTGTTTTGACCCTACGGTGACAGTGGTATGTTAAAATAAGGTGAGGGAAAAAAATATTATCCCCGATACTGGCTATTTGGGAGTACAATTTTTTAGGACATCTCCACAATATAAGGTAAAATTTACAAAAAAAAACATAATATAAATGGCTAGTTGTTATGTTCCTACGGAAACTGATAAGTGTCACAGGCACAATCTCAAACTGCTGCATGATAGTGTCCTATATCATCATCAGTGCCATGTGGTCGCTGCTAACTGCACTGTTGGCAGAGGGTCAGACCCCACCCTTTTTATTTTGTGGCACCCTTTTATCCAAGGCACCCTTTTTATGTATAAAGTCAGGACCCCACCACTTAATGCTTTATCCGCCATTTGTACACACTGACATCCCTCAAAAAGCTGCAGCCAACGTCATGCCGCTGTTTAAGTCCCTATAACTTGTTAACATTACGGGTGTATGCGAAGCAAAGAGAGAACTATGTGCGGCGCTTGCGACTATGGTTATTTATAATATGTCAGCCTAGTCCGATGTAAACATGCATCAAATGGAATTTTATCTTGCAATATGGTTTGCAGGTTTGGCAATTAATTCTTGAAACTAGGATTATTTTATCTATCAATAAAAATATATTGTAAGGTAAAACAACCCCACCCTTTTATTTTACTCCCACCCTTTATATCAATGCACACTTTTTACCAACAAAGTTTGAACCCCCACCATTTTAATGATTTTTCAAATTTCAAAGTGGCACCCTTTAAAAAGGGTGCCCTGACAACAGTGTTCAACTTTCATCCCCGGTATCAGTACCAACGCGCATCAGGTGATCCACTCGAAGGTTTTGTCCCCCACGTTTCGTCCCCATTATCATCAAGGTAAAACCCAATATACCAACTTTTGTTGCCTCCCTCATCCCAGATGACAGCAACAACATTTTTCTGTGACCTATGACCTTTGAATTTTGGGCAGTTTGACCCCAAATTTTGAGCAATTTGTTGCATTATAAAAGTTTGTATTACACTTAATGAGTATATTATTGATATATGGATTCTTTAATTTTAAGCTACATGTATTAGGAGATTTCAAAGGGAAGGCAATTGCCATGGCAATGGCCATTTATACTAATATTTAAGCGAATTTCCCCAGTAATCTATGATATTTGAATTTTGGGCAGTTTGACCCCAAATTGACCCCATTTTCTTCATTTTAAGCAATTTGTTGCATTAAAAAAGTTTGTATTACACTTTATAAGTATATTGATATACATGGATTCTTTAATTGTAAGCTACATGTATTAGGAGATTTCAAAGAGAAGGCAGTTGTCATGGCAATGGCCATTTATACTAATATTTAAGCGAATTTCCCCAGTAACATAAAGCAAATTCGATTTCACAAGAAAAGTAGGCCCTCTCCGTCCGAATAACTGCTAACAGAGCCCGTTTCGATGTTGAAATAGCAGCATCACTTTCTAACATTTGTTAATAAAAACTGAACCTTACCTGTAAAGATAGACAAAATTGGAGCTTAAGTGAAAATTTAGGCTTTATTTAATACAGCTAAAAATAAAGAAAAATATTGTCATTTTTAAACTTAGAAAATCACCGTACCTGAGTTTAGCATGAAAATATCGCACTTTTGCACTTTTCTGAAAAAGAGCATAACGTAAGATGTGCTCATTTTAAAACGGAAAAAGTCTCCGCGATTTTTATTTGCTCAATTGTTCAACCTATATCTCCTTTATCCAACAAGTAAATAACTTTGACAAAAATATTGAGGAACTCTCACAATCATCTTGCAAACTTTGCTTCAAAATTAGGATTTTGCACTTTTCTGAAAAAGAGCATAAAGTAAGATGTGCTCATTTTAAAACGGAAAAAGTCTCCACGATTTTTATTTGCTCAATTGTTCAACCTATATCTACTTTATCCAACAAGTAAATAACTTTGACAAAAATATTGAGGAACTCTCACAATCATCTTGCAAACTTTGCTTAAAAATTAGGATTTTTCACATTTACACAATTGCTGAAAAGGCCATTACACCCCTCTCTGAAAATGGAACAACCCAAATGTTGTCCAAAGAATTTTTAATTGTTATGTCGAGACAAAATGTGTATTGTTACTGTGAAGTATAAATAAAATGTGTGCAGATGCGCGTTATTACGTGGCTCTAATCAAAAGTTAGTGCACATTTCAAAGTTTTTGTGTCTGAGAAGACAACCATGGGGGTCAATTTGAGGGGGTCCAGTATCTCCCAGTGGGGGGTCCTCAAAATTTTTTAATACCTCCACTGTAAATACTCATGGACACATGTTTGATTGACAAAATATGAACAAAATTTGCTGACCCCCATCTTCCACCTACCATCTGAGTCTATCGGATAAAGCCTCTTAATAACATTTAAATGTCGGGTTATATAGACAGTTTCCCATTACACCTGGGTCTGGTTTAGAGCAAACAAGTTATCAGTTAACGCAAGCAAAACAAATTATATGTTATTAGGAACGCCTCATATGACATCAGTCAAAGTGCAGCAAGATTTAAACATCGTCCTAGACAACACACTTTTGGACCGAGTGAAACATACCAAATTTTTAGGTGTCTTAATAGATGAAAACCTCACCTGGAAATGTCATTTTGACTGCGTTTCCAAAACTTTGTCGAGAAATATTGGTATCATGAACAAATTAAAACACTTTATTCCTGATTGAATATTACTTACCCTATATTATACTTTTATTTTGCCGTACCTCAATTATGGAATTCTAATCTGGGGGAATACATGTAAACTTTACTTAGATAAACTGACCAAACTCCAAAAATGGGCAATAAGAACAATTTCTAACAGTCATTATAGAAGTCATACCCGACCTTTATTTGCCAAATACAACATTTTAAATATAGGAGATATGTATTCTCTTGAACTCGGTGTATTTATGTACAAGAATTCCATACATGAGCTACCTAATTCATTTGTATTTTACAAAACGTTCTGACATCCATGACTATCAGACAAGACGAAATAATGATCTCCAGTTAACAAAAAATAAAAGAGTTTTTCCGACCATTCCATTCGAACGAGCGGGCCCAGGCTTTGGAACTCTCTAGATAAAAAAATTAAAAACTCAAAGTCCATAAAACATTTCCGCAAACAGCTTAAACAAAATCTTATCTCTAAGTACAATTAGGCCATTCTCGAGCACTGTAATTTGTCATGTCTGTTAGTCATTTTTATTTATTTTTGTTGATTTCATAATCTTTGTTTTGTTTTTCGTCAGGGAAAGGCAATTCTCAGGCCTTATTGGCCTTCCTGCCTTTTCCGCTATATTGTGTTTCTTTTGTACTTTATTGTAATTGATATATTTTTGATGTAGTTGTATATTTTTATATATTATGGAAATAAACGAATGAATGAATGAATGAATGAAAAGGTCATGAAATTTTTTTTGAAATGTTTTATATGCTAGAATACTACAACATTTTACAAATGTTGTCAAAATATTATTGTTAAATGTGTTCGGCAACTATTTTAGCAAAACATTTTGTCAACTATTTAATAAAATTATGTTAAAATGTTTTGCATCTAGTTATTAAAGATGTTTTTAGAACGTGGAAAAATAAAACGTTTTATACCCTTTATATAAGCCGTCAATAAAACGTTTTTTGTAAAACATTTTGTGTTTACTTACCCTTTGAATTCGGTATGAAGTCAAATTGAGACGCAACTTGTGGCAAATCAAACCATAGAAAGAAGAGCAACGTGACAATAATTGTAATCTTCATCATTGTCCCTTTTCAGTAATTCCTCATTTTGTTATAACAATCATGATTATGTGAGCTTTATTTTGCAGCTGAACCCAAAGAGTATTGACCATTTGGTTAACGTTGCTGAGATTGAGTGCTCCCAGTGTCGGTGTTCAAATGGACTCACAAAGCTTCACAACCAAATCAAATTAATACAAAAGGAGTTAAACAAAGTGTTTTCGCAAGCTGAACGAAGTGGTATACAAGAAACTATTTACAAACGTCAATCACGAAGCTGAAACCAAGCAACTCACAGAGTATTGACCATTTGGTTGACGTTGCTGAGAATAAGTGTTATCCGGTTGTTCCCAGTGCTGGTGTTCAAAATGATGGACACCAATCTTGAAAATAAAATCAAACCTATACTATAAAAACGTAATCAAACAAAGTGTTTTCGCAAGCTGAACGAAGTGGTATACAAAGAACTATTTACAAACGTCAATCATGCATATATACAGTGAATAAGAAGTTCTTTTCTTCATTTCAAGTACTTCCATTGTTTTAAATTGACAGTGCTTTTGAGAATTTGTCAGTTTTAAAGTTTTGATTTATAGTATCACTCGGTACTATATCAGAATTTTGCTTTTATATCAGTATGAAGCGAAATTGAGAGGCAATTTGTGGCAAATCAAAGCTTTAAAGCCTAAAATGGCTGCTACAACAATACCTCATTTGTGACCGTACACCACGAATGAGCCGTAAATATCCTCAATTGTATTCTGAGTTACAGTGTAAAATGGGCATGAAGGTCATATTCATAGGTATTTCAATTTGGTGCTACGTGTATCTCATTAAATGAGGTACACGTAGCACCAAATTGAGGTACCTATGAATACGACCTTCATGCCCATTTTACACTGTAACTCAGAATACAATTGAGGACATTTACGGCTCATTCGCGGTGTACGGTCACATTTGGTAAATCTTGAAAAGTACTTTGCCGCAAACTGAACGAAGTGGTAGTTAAGAAACCATTAAGAGACGTCAATTATGCATAAGACAAAATGGAGCGAGAAAAGGTTACATCAATTGTATTGGATAGATTGCCAAACCCTCTCACAACCCTAATTTGTTTTCTTTTACATTTTCTCCTCTTTTCAGAAAAGGAGAAAAAAACTCGGTATGTTATCTATATCCCTATATTTCCTGTATTGGCCTTCATCGCAGGCTTTATCATGGTATGCATGTGGAGGAGTCGTCAGTCAAGTGAAGGTAAATATATACTATTTTGCTTATAAAAAAGACAATTCGCTGTAGAAGTTGTGATGCATACACTCCTATATCAAAGCAGCCAATCAGAAAGGCGGTTAGAAAAGTACGCAGAGTGCACAGCAACAATAACGTGTTTTTTTCTTCTCGTGTATGAAATAGGTTAATTAACGGGGCTCGTGCATTAGACGCATCAACATCAGCGCGCGTGCATTATTTTGTCTACCCCCCCCCCCCACCCCAACAAGTAATACGCGTTCATTAACTTTTAATTATAGCGATGGATCAAAACCCACTAAATGTATAATAATTGCCCCCACATTATCAAAGAATAGTCCTGGATCGTAATTTTTATATGACCATAGAGGGAACGAATTTAAGTTTATTTACAGCTTCTATGGCGAAAATTGATCAAACCGATCACACGATGGTACCCGTTTGAAGTTGGAGCTATCGCGAGTCAGCTGTTGAGCACAATTTGCCATTGAAATTAAACGTCCGACTGTTATGAAATTTTGGAAGACTCTCTTCGGAAAAACAGCTCGACAACATCTTTTTCGTGATATTTTTTACTTCAAATTGTAGTATGTTAAGGATGGACATTATAATTCACATGTGAGCCTCTATGGCTATTATTGGGTGAAGGGTTTTCCCACCAGCCCACTAACTAGTCTATTGCATATACCTGCAGTACAGTGAGTGAGCTAGAGGTCAATCATCAATTGGAGCGCTGTGTGTGCACTGAATAGGAAAAACGGACAGTAACTGCATAATGCTTAGTAAACAGAATGCTGGGCAGAATAAAATCATAGAGGAAGTCTAAGCACTGTGAGCCAATTTACTAACACAGTTTTTTGTAGCAAAACAGAAACTCCTTTTAATCTGGTTGAAATGATGTGTCTGCCGGTTGCTGGGCTATTTCCTATTGTGAAGAATTTTTTAATTCTAATGGCAAGCTCTAAGAATAACCGTTACACGATGTAAAGACCATCACGGTCGTTTTCGTTTGGTTTTTTTTTTGGTGTGTTTTTTTGTCATCTCTGGTTTAAATGTCATCAAATTTCTGTAGATTTTTCAGATTAGATTTGGTTTCATATTGGTGAAATATCTTCTAAGATATACTAGTACCCCAAGCGGTGGTCGAATTTCAAAGAAAATCAATTAAAAAATAAAATGCTTCAGTCGCTTTCGCAAAAACTCCCGTTACTCGAAATCCTGTATAATTATTCAAAAGTATTTGGTATGCAGTGAACATGTTTATCAAGAATCAGTAGTAAATCTTGGCATTGACTCTATTCAACTCTAAACACAGAGAAGATATTTTACCCTTCCCAGAATCCTTTGCAACATGATACATCCCCCTCATTTCATCAAATGACATTCACATTTGTTTTCAACTTCAGAATATATTGGCTGAACACGGGTCGCTAGTCAAGAAATAAACATATTTTGCAAGATCTTAATATGAAGACCTGAGCGCAAGAAGAACGTAAGTCTACTTGGCCCCTCAACATGTATACACTAAAGTTGCGTATAGTTTCGCATAGTTTGGTAATGTTCAGGGGCCAAGACAAATCTTTCACAACCTTTCATGATGATTTCACTCTGGAACATGTATTGTAAAACCCTTAGAAACTATACTTAACTTTAGTGTATACATGTTGAGGGGCCAAATGGACTTACAGTCTTCTTGCGCTTAGGGCTTCATATGCTCTGTTTACTGAGGTATCTTTCGTCAAAATCGACCCATGCGGCACAGAAATCAGTACAGAAAATGGAAATGGAAGAAATGCATTTGGGGAAGTGTAAGATATCTCCCCTACTCCAAACCACTCACGAGAAATCAACTTATTAAAGTTGTTCCTTATTGTGCAATTTTTAACATATATTTCGGACCTTGCCATGGTATGTTCCCTATTCATTTGCACACAAGTGGAGGGCATGGAGGGGAGGGAATAGAGATAAACATGCTGCTTTGCGTCTTTCACTTTCAAGAAGATGTGGGTATTTTGAAAAAATATTTCAAAGAAATCATTGTTATAACTTACAAAATATCCAAAAGACAACAATGCCACACATTTTCAACATTTTAACACTTTTTTGTAAATGTAACCTCCGGGACTTAACCAGACCCAGTTAACAAGTCTAACGCAACCCCTAGAAATTTACTTCGTGTGTTCGAATATTACTGGGTCGAGATATTCCATAGCGATAGTAAAAAATGCCTCTGTTTCGATCACACAAACCTATCGTCACGCAATTTTATGTGAATTTCTAGAAAACATGTCTCAACCTAAATCTGAAATCTGGAGGAGTAGAATTTTAAAAAAGGGACCTTCGAGCGTTGTTTTTGCCCTTGTTTCTATGCCCGAATTTAACAGGTTTGTGTACAAAATGTATTGGCATGCATGTCGCTCGCAGTGTCGCCGATGAAGACCGAATTTTAGTGGGTCAAGATTTTCCATAGCGATTGTAAAATGTGCTTCTGTTTCGTTCGCAATATCGTATCGTCATGCAATTTTCTGTGAACTTCTCAACTTACGTCTGAAATCTGGAAGGGCGGAATTTAACAAAAAAAGTGAATTCTGAGCGTTGTTTTAGCTACTGTTTCTGGTTCAAATTGAACAGGTATGTGTACAAAACGTATTCGCATTCATCTAGACCGTTGTGTGGCCGATTAAGGCTTTCGCAACCGGCAGACTGTACTTTGTATTAATTTTAATCACCGTGTTTCCAATACTTTTCCTTTGCTCCTTTTCTTATTGCTTTCATTCGCAAAGCATAATATGATATAATCCATGCAGTGTAAAGTCTGCACAAAAAGGAACGCAGCTGTTATAAATATGCCTATAGATTTAGAACTAATAAATGTTTTCACAATATTTCAACATAAAAAGAATGATTTATTTACGCGTATTTTGATACCCCATTTGTCCAATTTTGTTCATTATTATGTTTTCAGAATCTTGCTTTCTATACCTCTCCACACAGTTTAAAACGTCAAAAAAATAGCATATTGGATACATTTCGAATCCAATTTTAGCGCCACCTGGATCCCAATCCCCCGTGATTTTTAAAATCGCCGATTTTGCCGCCAATTTTAACGTATTGCAAACAGCAACGACCGTATGTGAGACTAGCGGACATAAATGCACTGAATGAGACTATTCATTCATGAACTTGATTTTGTTTATTTTGCTGTCAAACCGGGAGAATTTGATTTTCTACGGACGCGGAAAGAGATGTTTAATTTCATGATTCTAGGCTTGAAAATCAACGTTGTGGTGTACTAAATGCATGTTTCAGCTGGTAAGAAATGAAGAAATTAATGTGGTTTGTTGAAATAGCTGTGGAAAGTACAAAAAAACTAGTAAAAACCGGTGCTAAACCACTACGTAAAAGCTGCAGAATTCGGCAATCTCACACGCTCGGACATCAAAGATTATCAAATTTTCTGACCAAACCAGAGGATTTATACCTGCCAAGTGCCAAATATCAGTTTTTGAACTAATTTAAGACTCTGAAGGTGTGAATGATGTTAGCACAGACACGGTAGGGTTTTAGATAAGCTTATGAAATCGGCAAATATAGTCCACCCAAGTGCACTGATGCCTTGGCTCTTGCACTGGCTGCAGGCTTGCACTCTGTTTTTTGTAGCTTAAGTTATGCTTACTTATCAGTTTATTGCCTATCAAATATCATTATAAACACTTTATTACGCCATATTTTTAACCCTCATTATTCAATTATATCATTTCGCAACTTACGAACGACTCGGAACAAGTACGTAACTTCATGAGACATAGGGATTTTTTCCAATTTTTTTCCCCCTAGTGTTGGTAGGCAATCTCTGGGAAGTGCAGATTTATTAGTAAATAATTTTAGTGAAATGTATTTTACAATACGTTATAAAGTTACGATGGATTTTGAGACTTACGAAGCGCTACGAATCGTCATAAATTTTGGTGAAATGGATCCCCATTGATGTAAATGTTACGGAAACTTATGGAATTCCGGAAGTAGGGCCAAAAAAGTCCGGAAATAGGCCGAAAAAAAATTCAAATTCAATTTTTTTTTGCTCTAGGCATGTAAGATCAGTCGATTTTGACCCCTCCCCCAAAAAAAAAAAACGAAAAAAAAAATTGAATTTTGTATTTTTAATAAAGATTCTGAAAACATAATAATGATAAAATTGGATGGTTTTTCACCCAATGCAAAATTTATTGGTCTCGCTATGAGTTTTAAAATATTGCACTCGACTACGTCTCGTCCAATATTTTAAAATTCATAGCTCGACCAATAAATGTGTGCATTGGGTTCAAACCATCCAATTTTATATCAATATTGACAATACAGCAGTGTTTTGAAAGAATAAATACCCCCAATTTAAAAGTGGCAGTTATTTGTATTGATTTGAAGTAAGCGCGCAGATAATGGCGGGCTTTACGTGTTACAGTGCTGGCATTATAACCATTGATCGCTGTAAACTGCAACTTTTAAATTCGGGTATTTTTCTGTAAAAGTCGTGCAGCTGAGTTACTTTTTGTGCAGACTTTAGAATACAATTTTGTGTTCTTCCTCTTCATCCTGCAGTTAGGCAGCCAAGCACTGTGACGATTCCAAGCCAATTGAACCACCTCATACGCCAATCATCGCAAATGATGCAATGAACATGGAACCACCATCAGGAGCACCTTCGGGGGATCCCCCACCTTACGATTTTTCAAATTTTCTTCGGAAAAAGCAACAAACAGGATTCCTGAAAAAGTAGATCAAAAATGAATACCGCCAATATGAATTCATAACGAATATGTGGATATATGATGTTTGTAATAGTCGGTAGAGAAAGATCATCATGTTATTCAACTCTCGAACCTGACGCCGAGGCTTATCGAGCTAAAGGGCCTTCTCGAAGGACTATCTCGCCCTTTTTTAGACCAAGGCTGTTTTTACTATTTACCAGCGAACCATTGTTGAAGCTATTTTACATTCATGCTCAAAAAGCCCCAGAAAAAAATAAAACCATATATTTTGATATATCTTTTGTGGATTTCGACTGATAACGTCACGAAGTCGTAAATTTTAAGGTCAACTTCCAAAAATCAAAACAAAACATTGCGATGCAGATATTTCCCGACTTATGCACTTTCATCATCGTACCAGTATCTTCATTATTTGTTTGAGACCTTCTTCACACGTTCGTGCTATTTGTATAAAAAACCTGAAAACGTTTTAAATCGTTTTTGCAAAGTATTTTGGGCATACAGTTTTGCAAAATATGTTGTCCAACAGTTAAATAACATTCTCTGAAAACATTTTGCTTCACGGTTTCAAAACTGTTTTATGAATGTTATCAAAACCTTCTTATACCCTTTATATAAAACCCGACATTTAAACCTTTCCTGTAAAACGTTGCGTGTTTGCTTTTACATTGTACATAATTCGTCTATTTAGACATATCGAAACTTTCATACGACGCTGCTCATCATATCACTTGCAAATTGACACAAAAAGAATAATATGGAGAAGGAAAATACCAGTCTGGGTAATTTCCCAGTGTAGAAAATGTGCAAATCTGGTAATACATTTCCTCATCTGGTCCTTGTGCATGTTTGTTGAATTCGACAGCCTCAGATACTTTTCTTTGATGACACTCTTTTGGTCATGAGTCTTGTTTTGGATATTAGTTTAATAACATTATACTAGGCATATCTGCTGTGAGTTTTTAATTAGTTGCTGTGAGGTTTATATATTAATCAAAACAATTAATTAATAAATTTTCTCAAATTTCATTACACTCTTATTTCGCCAATTAAAAAAGTCTTAAACAATCTTAATCAATCTTAAACTCGTGTTAGTTACGTGGTCCTCTCGTCAAAATATTGGTTAAGGGCCCTTAATTTTCTTGTTGTTTAAGGCTCAAATCAATAGTTGGTTAAAACTTTTAACCAATAAATGCATATAGCACTTTAACCAGCTTCAAGTTTAAGTGCTTAACCAACTAGGTTGTTTAAGGTCTTTTAATCAATATTTGCTTAATAACTCTAAACAGATAATGATTTATATGGTCTATTTTATCTAAGGATTGTTTAAGAAATACAACTGCTTAATCAATGGTTGTATTGGATTTAATTATGATTGGGACTTTCTTTCTTTCTTTTTAAAAAAATTTTATACTGAAACATAATTCATGATAGATTTGAAGTCATCAGATCTTGGTCAACTGTGAGATTCGTTCAAAAATACAATTTCATGCATAAAGTTTGTTTTTTTATCAGTTCAACCCGCTATGTATCCGGGCAATGTATCCGAGTAAAAAATTAAAATCTAGTAAGCCTTTTCTCTCGCATGCATTACGATACAATGCTAAAATACAATACATCAACGCTAATAAATTCACACACTCGATACGGTCTCCAGCATACCGATACTTCAATGCATCTCGTCTACATTGTAAGCTATTGTGCGTCATGCCCAAAACTGAACATCGCGATACACACATTGGTGATATACATGTACCGTGCACGTAGAACAGTACAGTACAGTATCGCTAGAATGTCAATCCCAATGACGTTGTTAAATCTAGCAAATGAACGCATCAATATCCATCCTTTATATGTCTCAACGATGTCTATGCATAACTTATCAAACGAATCTCGAGTTTGGTGCAACCTGATTGACTCAAACCTACCTATTTGAACGAAGTTTCAGAAGACCATAAGCAGCACGACCAGCATTCACTCGTGGCCGCCATTTGCTTTTGTCATTTTAAACAATAATTGGTTAAAATTCCGTGGCGCGAGATGTATCGTTAAACAGGTAAAGTACAATTCCACTAAACATTACACAGTTTAACGCCTTTTAACGTAACAAAAAATAACCACCTTTATACGCTCGAGTTTGACAGTTTTTTAACATACGTTAAACTTTGCAGATTAAGCGCAAAATCACGCCTTTGAACATTAATCTTAAACTTTTCTTCTTATACTTGGCGACTGTTAACTGCCGGAACAAGAGTGTAACAAAGACTATCATTCTTGTTTTCACAATAACACCGTTGCTTCAGCGTTCCTAATTATTTTCTGTAAAAAACATTAATAACAAATAATTTTATAAACGGCCTATTTTAAGTTTTTTGAAGAAATTTGAATTGAGTAAGTCCAATGCATTGTGGGATCGATATTTCCTGATCAGGTAATGTGTTGCCAGATGGATTACATTTCAAAATCTTTCAATTTGCCTGGATTGCAGCTTAGAGAGATTCAAATATCCCGCCTGTGCTTAGCTTATTCGCTGTAGAAGTGATGTACTAATCGGATTAATACCATAGCAATAGGGTAAAACCATTTTTGAATATATCGCGCTCTACTACAAGCAAGTTGCACCCATCATCTGTGCATGTCTGCAATCATAGATTGAATACCGCTCTTTTCAAAGATTCTAATCTTACAGGTGCGAGTGATCAGCATGAACGTACTAGTGAAGAAGTGCGATATATTTAAATATGTTTTACCCTATTGCTATGGTAGTTTATCTGATTATTACATCACTTCTACGGCGAATTAGTACATTATCAGCAGATATAATATTGATTCGTTGAATGAGCAGCTGAATTATTTGTATTTTGTGTAAATAATTGAAATAATATATATATATAATATACGCCACTATATGCCACTAGAGAACGTGTAACTGGAACAGGAAGCATTCGTCTTTATGCTGTGATGCTAACCGTAAAGAAACAACAATTTGACCATAAAACAAAATTAATTGCAATGCTTGTACCCTAGGTGGTGAATAAGAACAAAGCACATATCTTTTACATTTCGATGTATAGAGTACTGGGCAATGTAGGAACCAAATGAAAACGGGTGATTTGTTCCTATATAATTTAACCCAATGTGAAATAATCAGCTTTTCAAAACTATTTTCATCCAGTTTGTTGGTGATGTTGGTGAGACATTGAATTTTATATACACCTGGCCACTTTGTGCTACTTGTATCGCGACAATGTATTTTTGCTTGGTGACAAATAATAATTCTGAAGATCATGAGAATAAAGTCGAATCAGATGAGAGTGCAATTTCGTTATTTTGTTTTGTTGTTTGTCTTCTCATTTTGTCAATATTGGAACACATTGGTACTAATAAGTGTAAATTGGCCACATGCTATTTCAATAGTTATGTGGTAACCTGGTAACGGTTTAACATTTTCACTTAAATTCAGATTCAAATTATTCCAAATCTGGTCCCATCTTTTCATAAATCCCGAGAAACAAAATGAAAGTTTATTGCCATTTGTTCCAATATCATTTCTTCCAATACCATTTAGTCTGTATGTGATGTCTATTACTAGAAGGACTAAGTATCACTTAAGCATCAGAAGAACATGGATGCAGTGGTGGGTCTTGGCAAAATATCTCTCATTGATTTGATGTACATGTACTAGATCTTAATCGATGTTTCGGATCTATTTTAATCAGATCCGAAAGCGTGCATGGTGTTGAAGCCCACAAATAATACTGATTATTTGGAAAATAAAAGGAAAACGCAATGCACCCGTAAAGTGCAAACAATTTTGTCAAATTCCTCGCCCTGCTCCATCTTAATACATCCAATGATTAAATTTCATTTTCCCTTGAGAACTCAAAATCAGAACTCGATATCTAACCGCTCCTGAGGGAGATTAAATCACCTTAACGACCTAGTACCAGATTTAATCAATTAGTCTCTTTTTTATAATCAAAGGGTTAGATTATAAACATAATAGCTAAAATAAAACAGGTTCCCTGAATGTTGAGGTACAACAGAGTTGGACATACTTTGCATACGATTACTATAACTAAACATCTCAAAATAAGTAATTACCCCCTTTAAATATTGGCCATTATTAAAAAAACGGGCTATTGTATTACAAATCTGTAAAATGCGGTGGAAGCAGAATTAATTTTTGCGCATTTTGACACCTCATTTGATACGATTGCCCGGAAAACAATAAATCACCGGCCGGTCAATTTAATGTAGTGAGGTCCAGATTTGAAAGTTGCACTTTCAACAAAGCAAAGACACTCAGATATCATTGCACAGATTTCCTTCCATTATACTGAATACAAATCAATACAATTAACTGCAACTTTCAAATCTTGGGTTATATTAATCTTAATGTAGGTACGCTATGACGTCTATAGACACTTGCTATAAATGAGGTGTCAAAATGTGCAAAAATAAATTCTGCTTCCAACGCATTTTACAGATTTGTAATACAATAGCCCGTTTTTGAATAATGGCCATTATTTAAAGGGGGGTAATTACTTTTTTGAGATGTTTATATATATCACGATCGGTACTGAAGATTCATTCATATAATTCAGTCGAAGTCCTTAAACGCGTATCATGTGGTATTCTGTTAAGACACTGTTTCTTTAGGGCCAATTCCTTAAGTTAGCTCACAAAAATCAAAAATTCCATCATGTACAGGTAGGGCATCTAATCGGCATTGATTTGGTTTGGTGTGAAGGAACAGGATGTTTGAAGAGGTACCGTGGGTACGAGCTATTGCAGGTTCAAAGACGATCAAACGAAGCATCGGAGACATTCTGATCTATTGGAGGAAACATCTGATAAATCAACATCAGGTCAAAGGGTAATGCATGGACGTCATATCCGCAATAGCTGCCAGGTGTCATGTGTATAATATAGAATGCAGAAATTGTCAAATGTCTATAAAGTAGATATCCCGTATTTTGGCCTTCTAGCCTTTTCCTCCATATCGTGTTTGTATTTTTAATGTCTTGTTGTATTGTTTTGTTTTTATGGAAATAAAATATGAATATGAACATGAATGAATACGAAAATTAATAAGCTTAGATAATGGGTGAATTGAACAGTCAGTTGCTTACGATATTGTTTAAGATTATTTTAAACAAGTTGTTTAATAAACAAGTTGTTTAAGCAACTGGCTGTTCAATTCACCCATTAATCTGCGTTGTTTAAACTTATAAAAAAACCTTTTTAACAGTGTAATATTTAGGTTGAAATATTTTTTTATTCATATTATTTTGTTATTAAAATCATCACATAAAATCCTTATAAGCATAGCTCTGTTTACTGGATGGATATTAAGCTGTTTATCAGGTCTTGTTCCTTCCTCGCTGGTCATCCGCATCAATTAGATTATATCAGGGAATTATCTTACTTAATATCAGACTTGTATTCTTATTTCCAGATGATTATCTTTCTTGGTATTGACAAGGGATCTAGATTTATTCTGACATTACTATATGTTCTGTTTACTAATTCATCCGAGTATATTTTCCTTATTATAGTTACAGGTCATCCGCATCAATTGGTCAACAGGTTCTTATCTAATATCAGACTAATATAAACTTATTCCTTTTTCCTGATAATCTTTTTTTTTTGTAGCATTCTGACAACGGATATTGATTTCTTCAGATATTATTCTAAATATACTCTGTTTATTAATTCATCTAGGTATCTGGATACTTCCTTTTTATCATTGTTTACTAAATATCTATAGTGTGCTATTAATACAGCAAAGAAGAACATTTTCCGTACACGAAAGTGCCCTCCTCCCCAAGGAATTAACAAAACATCTGTCATGTCAATAAAGTTGATCAATGAAAGAAAATAAAGTCTGTTTTCCCGGAGGATTTGAGTGATTGGTGAAAGCAGCACCATTTTGGGAATTTTGTGAGACGATTTTATACGCAAAAGGATATAATATATAAATATATAACATATAATTCAAGTGTACAGTGGACTTCGCTAAACAGTGCTTCTAGCATAAGGATAAGGACCAGTCGTTTAGAACATTGGGTGCGACAGAACTTTGCTATCAACAAGAAGTATACTGTATACGCATTTGTTGTTCATGTATAGAATCATTATCAATCACATTTTACTTTTCATTAAAGATTCAGATATTGTTAACTTAATCAAACAGTGCGTTGTGGTTGTGGATTCGTGTGAGAACTGGGAAAAGGTGACTTTGGCATTGAGTCATTACGGCTCGTAACAATAGCCAAATATTGTATTTTCGAATTGTTCAGCTTTTATATAAAACCATTTACAATTAATTCTTAGTTTCCTGTTTCCCACCCGCGTCCAAAGTAGAGAATTGCTAAATATTTAATTATTTTATTTTTATTTTGGATTTTCTCTTTTAAAATAATATTTAATGACTTCCATTTACTACTTTCTGACTTTGATCATATCAACTATAATGATGAATAAACAAAGAACATACCTCTGTTAGTTCTGTATAAAATCAAACAAAGTTGTAAAATAATTAAATGCATTTTCCTAGTCAAAACGGGTTAATGTAGGTTACGACCACTTATTTTAAGTATGAACGTTTCGATAGTATTTTTGTGAAACGTTCATACCAGAGCACTTAATGTATCGAATTAGAAACCTTGTGAATGAAAAAGGAGTTTAATTAAAAAATACTATCCAAACGTTCATACCCCACCCCCGTAACCGATACATTATATATGTTGTCGACATTGACCTCATTTTCCTTGATTGGGTAAATTTATATAAGACTGTCCAGTGTAGGGCGCACATAAAAGACCACTTTCACTGTCGCAACGAACACTATCGTTGTGCAAAACTAAATGTTCTGTAGGAAATGTATGTAACTATATACGTACAGACCTTAGAACCATATGCTATTCATTAAGACACTTTAAGTAATATTGTTATTTTTAGATGACCACGGGTTTTAATTTATATATTTAGCATTTTAAAACAATTTCACTTAGTAATGTCTCATTTTACGATTTATTTACATTTTATTTACTATATAATTTATTTATTTATTTATTTATTTATGTATTTATTTATTTATTTATTTATTTATTTATTTATTTATTTATTTATTTATTTAATCATTCATTTATTATTTATTTATTTATTTATTTATTTATTTATTTATTTATTTATTTATTTATAAATATTCCTTTCTTTCTTTCTTTATTTTTTTATTTTTATTTTTATTGATTGATTGATTGATTGACTGATTGATTGATTGATTGATGTGAAAAGTAAAAAAAAAGTACTGATACCCTATCACCGGATTCACAAACTTTCAAAATTAATAATAATTATATACGAACTCGTACCTTAACAATTGCATTTTTTTTATCGCAAATTGTTTTATTTACTTTTCCATTATAATCAATTCAGCCGTTAATAAACACATGAAAGGAACAATCTTGTATAAATTACCTCAAGGTCAATTCTAAACATGCAAATTCAATTATTTTAATAATGGCTGGCTGAAAGGTCCACGGGGGTTACACGCAAGTTAATTTTTTAGTGTGTAGGAAAAACATAACCACAGTGAACTGATTTGGGCAATAAATACCGTCTTATGGAATACGTTTGGAATGATACATGTTTTCAGACAATTGGGTAAAAAGTTTGTTCTGCTTGGAGAACATAATTACTGTGTGGAATTCAACGGATAAAACAATTGAAAACAATTATTTCAGTTAACCAATCAATCAATCAATCAATCAATCAATCAATCACATAATCAATCAATCAAGCAAGCAAGCAATCACAGAATCAATCAATAATCAACAATCAATGAAAGGGCATTGCAACTGAACACGAACACCCGTCCGGTAAATATTAATGAGTGTCCCTCGGGCACAAGTAATTAAAGTGACTATTATTACGTTCGTCGTATGGAATCAAAGTGGTCTGAAATAGTGCTGCTGTCTTTAACATTTCTGTAAATCTGAAACAATGGATGTAAAGCAGATTTCGATGATGTGCCTTATCGCGGCGGTTATCGGTAAGTATGAACAAGTAATAATATAATATATAATAATGGAGAGATTATTAAAAGCGTAACATGTGTGATAGCTATTGCGGAAGGAGATATTAACTCATATTGGTATCAGGCCCATCAGCGAGGAATTAAGGGTTAAATTTTGAAAAAAGACTACACTGGGTTTCAGAGAAGAACGGCAGCGCCCTGTTTATGAGCGACATACGCGAAGCTTTGTGTTCACTTCAAGGGCGCCTATATCTGCGCTGACCAACGATTGGACGCATAATCGGCCAATCAGATTATCGGTCTATTGCTATGATTGTCAAACGATTGATTCAGCCAATCAGAACCCCACTTCCGTGTATACGCTCTTCACACTCTCTAAATGTAAACACGTGCAGTTCTTCTGTGACAAAAACTTTTTTGTGGAGGATACAAGATTTTGGAGAAATATTCTCATGACTCTCTCAATTGATAATGACAAATTGTCGATGGACTGCTTTTGCTGATTTTATTCAACTAAACAATTAACACACTGTTGTTTATATCAGAACGACGTACTGCTCTCCATGTAGAAACAGTGCGACACGCTGCATTGTAACTGAGATTCAAACAGTCGTTGACTTTCATTTAAACCTAATTTATATAAAATGTTGCCGGGCAGGACCAACCTGCGTTAATGAATCCGAGAACCAAAAGGAATTTAATCGCAGATTCAGTATGCCTGGAATGGTTCGTAATCATATGGTGAAACTGTAATGATTATTGTTGAAAACCTCCTAGATTAATTGCTATCTGAAAGTCAACATTTGTTAATAATATTAGGATATAGTTTTTCCACAGAAAAATTCGTTTGAAGATGATCATATTATCTCCTCTTCTGATGATCCAGACAAATCAAATCCGGAAACAGACAAAACTTCCCTACATAACCTGCGAGTATCCTTGCGCGTTTTGTCTAGCGCCGGTAACGACTTCGCTCTCTACAGTCAATGTAATAAAAAGGAACGGTTGATAGTTATATTATATAGGTGTCCATTCATCCTTACGCCAAAAATAAAAAAGCAAGCACAACTGTCCCTAAAATGAACACCTATCAATCAATCAATACAAAGAAAAATATATCACTCACCCTACAAGATATAACAAGGATGATCTCATCTGTCACTCGATTCGATTTTTACTAATACGTTTACATTATGTACAGTTGCTTATAACTTACAAAACGATGCTTTTGTCGGTCTTCATTTTCACTAAATTCAAATGAAATTAATATAGAATACTCTGACTTCTAAACCAAATTGATTGTACCGCGATTGAGTATCACGAATCGCTATAAATATGATGTGCAGTTAATATTCATATATTCTTTTATACATAGGAAGTTTTGGTTTAAAAAAAAAGACTATTTCATTGAAACTAATCAGGCTGTGTAATAATTAGCATTCTATTACCCCACGACCCATTATTCAAAATCGCGCACTGTGATTTGTTGAAACGCGTCACGTGACAGACCATTAATTAGCGATAAAGTGTCAAGGGCAACGAACTTTATGTTCTTCTATCATCACAGCGCACAGCAGAGCGCACAGCACACCTGCTTATGTAGGGGAGAATGGAATGTCAGGGTGTGTTATTGTATGTGCATACCTGCTTATAGGGGAGAATGGAATGTTAGGTTGTGTTATTGGAATGTGCATACGCTTTGGCTACGCGTATGCGCTCCACCTTGAGGTAAACAACTTGAAATATTTGGGCAAAATGTTTGATATTTTCTCTTTAAATCACACTATTTTGTGGTAATAGAATAGAAATAAAGGGTGCAGCATTATCGTTTACACGCAAATAATGTGTCCTCGGCAGTAAAAACGTTTAAATTATGGGTTCGGCTGCGCCTCACCCATTATTTACGCTTTTACTGCCTCGGACACATTATTTTCGTGTAAAGGATCATGCATTACCCTTTATTTCTTAATTAAAATGACTCTTATCCTAAATACATTTTAGAAACAATTTCATTTTAGCGTATACTGCTGTGATGTATCGTCAATATCACAGCGAAGGTCGTGTAAATAATTATTCTATGTTAAAGAACAACGTCTTATTTGATCATATAGCGCTAACGGGCCATTTGCATAATGCTTTAAATGAAAAATGTTGTTATATCAACCTTTATTAAGGAAATGCAAAATACAAAATATAAACAATGCAAGAATACAAGGAGGAACACAAAAACCCAGGACAAAATCTGGACAAGATGCCCAAATTAATGCAGGGTGACATATTATACATTAACAAAAATACACAAGAATAAAAAACAAGCAGAACACACCAGGAATACCAAGCAGGATTGTGCAAATATTAATCATTATGCTTGATTACAATAATTGCATCACAATGGTATGATAAAAAGAGTCACCATGAGACCACATTTGACGGGGTGCCTAAGCATCATGAGAGAATATCCTCAAATTGTCAACTCATTAAAAACAGTAATGTAAAGAGTTTGCTTTTTTCCATTTGTTTGGTACAATTTTCAAACATATTATGGCTGTTCCTGAAACGTACAATTAACAGTCAAATAATAATATGAAATTTGATTTTGTATCTGTTTGTTTGATTTGTTCGGGTTTTTGACAATCTGCAGGTCGTGGAAGTGCAATCCAATGCCATGAATGTCATTACCAGAACCTCACTCAGCCTGGATTAAATTTCCAGCAAATTATAGGCCAATCAGGATGCATGGATCCCTTCCAATCATCGGAAGTTGAAATGGTTGAATGTGATGGCCATTGTTATGTAAGTAGAACTGGTTGCATTTGTATACAGTAGAATATGAAAAAGATGATGGTTTGATATAAAAGATTACATAACACATGATAAAAAATGCAAACTGTTCTAAACCTGAGTTGCATCCTATTCGGCAATCGCTCCAAACTTTTGTTTTCTGGGCAGCAATAGATGAGTTGACTCGTGACGTCATTGCCTGGCAGTTGCCCCGTACGTTTAAAACTCCCGCCACATTGACCATCGATGCTTGGTGGATCCTCATTATTTATGAAATCAATTGACTATTGTTAATTGTGATAACATATTAATCTTAGTACGTATTGATATTGACCAATATAAATTTAGCGTTGATTCTCATTAACAGTGTTTAACTCATTAATTAGTTGCTGGTTCATTAATAACAGGCATCAAAGCAGCATAGACGGTCGATCCAAAGATCCAACACATTTGGTTCTGATGCCTCACAATAAGGCTATTAAATAATGCCGAAAATGTCTGGAGCAATGACGTCCTAATAATTCAATGAAGCTTGACGACAAATGAGCACAAATAACCATGACGTCATTGCTCTAGAAAGTTTCGGCGCGTGTTGAGAGATTGCTGTTTTTATTCGTTTTTATGGTTAATATGAGTTTGTTTTAAATAAAACCACGCGATTCGTGCTTGATAATTATTTTTCTAACATATAAGACATACTGATGTGATTGCCGGACACTTCCTTTAACAAGCAAACAAACGATTTTTATTTATCAAATCCAAAGGCAAATGTTACCAAACAATCACTAGATACGTTTACCTTGGAGGCAATATACAGAGGATGTACGACAGGCTCAGGTGTCAATTGTGATTTCCAGGGCTGCCAAAATATTCCAAGCACTAAAGTCTGCAGCTATTGCTGCGATGATGATGATGGCTGCAATAGCCGGAGCTTCGAAGAGGCAGATGCGGGTGTTTTCAAGTGTCATTATTGTCAGGCAGAGTTGACACCTGATGGAATGCCAGTTGATAGTAACACGTGTGGGAGAGATAATTTTGATGGTACAGGTGCCTTTGACATAGCCTTGCCGTGCCCGTCTGAAACTTGTATTGTAAGTCAGTTATGATATATTAATGTAGTAGTGTACTTAAACTACCTAAATAAATGTTTTTGGCAACCATAATATTTGGGAAGCACTAAAATATGATTTATTTTAAGCAGCATGTTAACCTTGTCTTTTAGTCAAAATCAAAAGCATGCTGTATTGCAGTAAAGTAGGCATAGGACCCGATGACCGGTTAAATTTCAAGCGCGTCGCCCTCTATTGACCAGATCATATGTTAGTCTTTGTTCCATCCGCATTGTTCTCCTTTGTGATGAATGAGCAGAATCCAGCTTGGAACCGAGACTAGCAATATAGAACGCCGTTTTGAACGACGTAAACTGAAACGCACGGTCCACGCACCCCGTTTCGCAATCTCTCTAACATTTCTGCCTTCTGAGAATATTTACGACTTGTAGCTGTGGCTTTGATGGCCACAGTGTTTATTGAGGTTGTTTATGGTTTATTAAGAATCTGTGCGAAGTTTTCTTAATTTAAAATCTCCCATGAAACGGTAATTGTTGTCGTGTTGATGTTGCAACACATGATGAAGCCGTGATCATGTTAAAAATATCCGAATGGAGATCCAATATTTTGTTAATATCGTATCGTCATCGGGGCATAAATCATGTAATTATACGTGTGCAGCTTGGAAGCCAGGTTTAAGTAATACTCCTTTGTAACCATACACGGATTTGTATTTTATCTTTCATTCCAGACATTAACTATACCATCATCCCCTGACACTAATGCAACCATAACGCGAGGCTGTGCAACTGTTGATACTTATCTCGGCCTCTGCACCAAAGAGGATTACTATGAATCGTTCGGTTACAACATAGAATGTTGTTATGATAACCTATGCAACGTAGGTGAAAACTCCCCAACAGATATGCCTCCTCTTGTTAAGACGACAAAGGAATTACCGACGACGCCAAAACCAAATGATAATAAGTCATCATGCATCTTACCAAATTTGTTTTTGAGTTTTGCAACTCTTTTAGCACTGCTGCTCAAATTAATATAAATACTGTACTTCTAAAAAAATCCTACAAATACTAATTTATATTTCAGAAGCCTACTATAGTGTGTCTCGTCTCCAGTTGAGAGTATTAAACGCCATGTTGGATTTCGTGGCAGATTCAAATCGCACGCGCTAACCTAATTCAGCGGTGTGTATACACACACGGAGAAGGGCGGTTTGTTCGTATTACTATTTAAATAGTTGACGTGGTTTAAGAATAAATTTTGGCAATTGACAGCTTCGTTCGTAAAATAAGAATTTTATGAAAATTCTCCTTCTTTGATCCGTTCCGTGGATTTACTTTGATCAGCGCATAATCGGCGGGCCTTATTGACATCTGGCCAGAAGCATCACGAATTATTAATTCACGTCTCCTTTCTTTAACACACAAAATATGGACCAGATAGGTCAACTAATAGCACTCTTAAAGGGGCATTTCGTGATCCACAGCCTCATCCCCCAACTTTTCTCAAAAAAAGTTGAGATTTTTATATCACTGGAAACCTCTGGTTACATAATGTTTATGTGCAAAATATTTCTTGCAGATTAATTCGTAACGATATCGTGAAATTTGAATTTCGTTCTGGTGCACCAGAACGAAATTACAACGCATTGTCTATGGAGCAGTGTAATACACATAATCATGCATAACTCGCGAACGCAAAATCGGAAACAACTGAAATTTTGGGAATAGGTTTTTTTCGTAGATATCTAATGAAAAATGACATAAATAGAGGATGCTAGGAACACGAAATACTCCTTTAACGTGGGTCTACTTTTCGGCGTAGTGGTAAAGGCCTAACAATTCCCGCCTATTAAGAGCTGATACAACTATAAACTTTCTGTTTTCGGAATAGAGAACCTGTTTGTGTTTTGGGAATTTCGGAATAGAGAACCTTCGGAATGGAGAACCGTTTTTTTTTCGGAATAGCGAACCTTTACTTACAATCGGAATAACGAATGGTAAAATTACACGTTCGGAAAAGCGAACCTTCGGAAAAGCGAACTTTCGGAATGGCGGACCTTCGGAATAGCGAGAGGACCCCGTGATTGGTACTTCAGATCAGATATATATCAGTGATTGATATTTGAATCCTTAGAACGGTATGAATTTTATGTATTCTCATGAAATTCTTATATATCATTAAAATACCCAAACTTTTTTTCCGACGATATAATTCTTTCAGGTACATATTGTAGGATATACAGAAAAGGCTCTATATTGTCATGTAAAGAATGATTAAATTAGTGGGTACAGCGACAGTAAGTGAACATACTCACATGAAATATATATTAAAGATCCATTCTAAAGTATAATCAATAATAGAATTAGGTAAAAAAATATTTGTTAATAATTGAAACTATAAAGTACAAAGTATTACTACGTCTTCTAAAAGCGTACTATACCTTCTAGAAAGAGTAACAATTAATACAAATAGGTTTAACATTAGTATTTACTATTTATTAGACGCCTTGGTATTTATTTCCACTTGTCGATGTAGTTCCGCACAAATGTGTTGAATAAAAATAAAATATATAATGTTGAATTGTTATTTTTCTAGTGAAAACATCTTCCACCAAACATGCTAAAGAGCGATTATTGACGATAGTCATGACAAATTACGATTTCTCATCTGATAGTAATTGACGATAGTCATGGAAAAATTAGATTTCTCATCTGATGATTGATGTCGGAATGTGTGGTTTATCGTGTACAAGAAAATTGTTTTTGGGAAACATTATTAATCATGATCGATTCAAAATTTAGCAAACATCATGCCAATTTCTGTTGCATTTTAACCTTTTATTTCATTCATTGTAAAACCGTTTTAAGTACAACAGGTAATATATCGCTTTCTGTGGGGTGATGTGGAATGTGTTTTAATTTAGGAATTTATTCAATTGTTCATAAAGAAATAAAAGGAACTATTAATAAGTCTCGAAATTAGGATTGTATTTGCACACCAGGGGGGTTGCACGCAACCTCAATTTGGTAGACGCGTGTGTGGTGCGAGAAGTTGAGACAGAAAGACACAATACTTACATGATGTTTGTTGTTGATGTTTCAATCAATCAATCAATCAATCAATCAATCAATTAATCAATCAATCAATCAATCAATCAATCAATCAATCAATCAATCAATCAATCAATCAATCAATCAATCAATCAATCAATCAATCAATATAAATAAGGGTAAGGTTTTATTTCAAATTCGAAAAGTGACCAGCAGGTCAAATTGCTAGAATTTACATTAAACACACCTAAACAGAAACAATGCAATTTGAAGGCAACAGCTTAATCAGCGCCAATATTGCAACATCGAAACAAACAACTATACAAACATCCATCCCCACCATACCCCACCTCCGTAGGCCATGAGGATTAAGTGCCTTCCCAAGGACACAACACGTTGGCCATAGTGGGGTTCGAACTCGCAACGTATGGATTATGAGTCGAGCGCCTTATCCACTCGGTCACACGTGCTCTTTCAATCAATCAATCAATCAATCAATCAATCAATCAATCAATCAATCAATCAATCAATCAATCACTCAATCAATCAATCAATTACTCAATCATAAAAGGGGTTTGAGAAACGAACATGCGAACTCATCGAGTAAACATTAAAACTCATCAAAGGGACATGACACCCAACTAATGTAGCTGAGAAATATTAGTAAATGATCCTCCGGTGACAATTGAAGGTATTTTCGTAGGTGGAATCACAGTGGTGAGAAAAAAATCACGTCTGCAAATCTGAAGCAATGGATATAATACATATTTTGTCGATGTGTCTTATCGCTGCCATAACAAGTAAGTAAAAAGAAGTCAAATTTAAATTCAAATGTGTCGGTATTGTCCATTGTCTTAGCTTCATATTGTGTGTATGTAAGGTCCACTAAGTTACTCTTCAGAGTCATATACAGGCTGTATCAACATGACTGGTACCCATCAGTTTTCAGTGATTCTGGACGTGACTGAAATGCAACATAAGATTCATATAATTTGTAGTTAAATGTGTTAAAAGGGTGTAATCTGTAAATAATTGTCGGCGTTTCAATAAATATGATTTCATGTTGCATCGAGAGGCAGCCGGCTTTTAAGTAAACATGAAAACTAATGGGTACCAATCATTTTCATACAGCCTGTACTAGACAATGAGATATACATACAGTACATATACACCGCCCCTACACACACCAATACATTTTGTATAACGTTAATTGCATGCTGAATGGATGTCAGAATCATCAGTTCACCTCCTTCACGAATTGGCAGCCTTAGGCAGACCCACAGCACACTTTCATAAAACAAAATAGTGACAGTAGACTTGCTTTCATTGAGTTAAGACACAGCTTATTTTGCTCTGAGTCTGTTGTCTGTTTGCTACCAAGTTCAATTTGAACTTTACCTACTTCTGATGCCTACATTTGCTGTTTTTGTTCCCCCCTTGCGTACAGTCTAGTCTGTATTTTACCTGTTTCTCCACGTCAAGTTGGTGTATTTGACATTCTAGACATTGGATTGCACTGTCGCAACCTGCAGGTATCAAATCAAATTGCATAATTACTTTATCAGAAATTGCGTTGTCGTAATTATACCAGCACATGTCGATTCTAACTAGGAGGTGCATGCAGAGCTTAATTGATAACCGTCTGCGTTTCTTATATCGATCGATGTTAACATCTTGATAAGAAAGAAACGCATCTATAAGACATCAGTGAATGAGATATTTTCCAATATAATAAACCGAAAGTGCACCTAATCAAATTGTTAGTCACCAAAAAAATACGATCTATTTTATGGCGGTGCAATGTAGTATTTTATCTAAGGGTAGGAATTGGACAACTTTTCTCAGAATATCATTTTGCGTTAGCAACTACTTTTAAGCGGGGGAGGACAAAGAGAAGGGGGTTCAACTTTGCCTTTATTAATATAGCATTGGTTATCATCGACTAAATAAATATTTTAACAAATTGTACAAACATTAAAACAGATTGACATACACAAGAATTGCATACAGTAGATTATTTGATTGACTTCAAATTTGTGATGTTGAGATAAATACATTTTTGTTAAAAACGCGTGAAACGTGTGCAATTAACGGCTTTACGAAATTATTATTTCAAACAGGAGATATTTTGGCAAAATCTCAGGGCCGAATTTGTTTTTAACTACACCATGACTGTCGAAATTTACCTACTTCTGATGCCTACATTTGCTGTTTTTGTTCCCCCCTTGCGTACAGTCCTAGTCTGTATTTTACCTGTTTCTCCACGTCAAATTGGTGTACCTTGCTCTTTTTCTTTCATCTATTCTTGCTGGTGAACTGCAAGCTCACGGTTGTTTGATTGCATGTAGAACTGTATTCATTTTAAAGCAAAGTTGAACACTGATGGCGCTATTTATCTTAAAAATTGTTTGCATCTTTACAAGGGGTAGGCCAGGCGGCGAGTGGCATGATAGAGTGTCATTAGTTAAAAATAGTTAAAAATTATGTGTATATTAGCGTGATATCTTGTGGTATTGTAAAGGTCTATAATTGAAAATTATGTAATGTTTTGTTAGAATCATTAATAAGTGATCACTTCAAACAACCTGCAAGGAGCCACTTTTGCCCTGTGGTGGTATTGGATTATGCTTTGAGGGAGGCAGTTGAAGGTAGAGAAGAGCAGCTTGGATTCCAGCTGGTGAAAAGAAGAAACAGGCGAATTGGACCTGAAGTGCTAACAGATTTGGGCTTTGCAGATGACCTACTATCAGTGAAAATCCAGCAAGCACAAGAGCTACTGCAAAGGGTTGAATCATCTTTTGGAAAAAGTTGGCCTCGAAATGAATGCTTCGAAAACAAAGTTCATGTCTTTCAACCATAGTCAAAAGATATCTATCCAAACAAACAATGACACCAAACTAGAAGAGGTGTGTATCTGGGTGCATGGATGGCTAGCACGGAAAAAGATGTAAACACGCACAAAGTATCTGTGTGGAGGGGCTCAACAAAATCTGGAGGTCAACTCTCGCAAGGAAATTCAAGATCCGTATATTTGCTAACCTATTGATGTAAAGTATGGACCATGTCTCCTAGACTATGTAAAGATCTTGATGGTTGCTACACAAGAATGCTTAGAACAGTATACAACATCACTTGGAAGCAGCACATCACGAACAAAGAGCTGCGTGGCTACCTACCGAAACTTTCACAGAAGATCAAAGGGAGTAGGACACATTTCGCAGGGCATTATAGCCTATAGTCAAGCTGATCAATTGGGCACCAAAGCATGGAAACAGAAAACCTGATGGACCCCTCTAAACATACGTGGAATATTGAAACACTGGACTGGATGTTATGGATTTGGGAATGACCATGCAGGACAGAAGGATTTGGCGTGCTGTTGTACTTGGAGGACACCACTCATCTGAAGCAAGTAAGCAAGAATTTATCATTCCATGGCAACCCAGCACAATACTGTTACTACGAATATCATCAGTAAAAATTCACTTTTTCACCGTGCTAACAAAATACTATTGTTTGGGGTTTCGGTATATGTATCCCTGTAATGGCTGTTACACCCGTATGCTTAAGGCAGTGTACAGCATCCATTGGAAGCAGCACATAAGCAACAAAGAGTTGTATGGAGACCTCCCAAGGCTCTCAGAGAAGATCAGGGAAAGGAGAATACGCTTTTTGCTTATTATTTTGTGTGCTTACATATTCAAAACTAGTTAATCTATACTACAAGATGTTTATGTGCAGTGGTGTCTGTCTAACCCTTAAAGTGTTATTAGTCATATATTTGCTTCAAACAAACTCATGTATTCCAAACTGGTATAATAATCTTTGAGTATGGGGACATCAAGTGAGTGGAGATATTTGAGGCCGAATGTCATGAGCTCATTGTTGATTTAGATTCAGTGATAGGAAATTGGTCTCCGTTCGTCGGTAGCAACACATAGTGGCATACGCGAAGGACAAAATGCGTTTCCGAGAAAAACGTGTTTGAAGCTTATTTGTCATTAATAGCTAATATAGCTAGCTCTGAACTTATACGTCACTATGTGAAACTGAAAATTTGGAAACATCACTCTTCGGCACTATGTGTTGCGACCGACGTTTTGATAAAGTAGATTTCAATGTTAAAATATAGGCTATACGATATAAGCCACAAGTACAATAACATTACTTTAAATGCCTTTGCAATCAATCATGCAAATTCGCAGAGAAACCTAAATGCTTCAAAATGAACAAAAGTGTTTTCCGTGTCAATTGGTGACGCGAGATTGTGCTCACAAAGTACGTATTCTTTAATAATACTAGTAATTTCCCTTAATAATTATTTTGCATTTCAATCTGCTTCCTAAGTTTTTGTAGTCTTTGACCAAATATAATTTATATTTTAGTATGCATAGTGCGTGAGTCATATTCCCGTCAATGCTATCGCCAAGTAAAGTACGAGCAATAACCGGTTTGATGTCCTGTCACGAGATCAGATAAGTGCATCAGTTTCATCAAGTGAAATAAGCTCACTCATTATATTATCGAGAAAGGTGAAATCTGGTTTACATACAATACCTCCTATTCCTTTTTGGGTATCAGCATTATATTAAAATCTTGATTTCAAAGAAGACAACCTTCTCACTACTTCTACTTCGAATTAAGCTTGTTCTAAAAATATTACCATGTTTATATAATGTTTTAAAGAGTCAATGATGTTGATGCTGAGACATCCCCGTTGTCGGTGACTGCTGTAAGCAGGTATTCCGCAAAACGGATATTGACATGCATATGTGTGAAATCTAGATTTTGTGTGTGATAAATTGGCTCAGTTCACTTTTTTCCAGCATGATTATAAATATATTTATCGTCATTCTATTCAGAAAACAATTTATCTTGACGTTTGGGATTTACCTTGTCAGTTGACTTCTTCAACTCTAGCTGCAGTCTCTCACGGACTTAGCGAGAGTGTAGCGCGAGCAGCCGAGCGCGTAGCGCTAGACGTTCAGCTGACGCAACCTCTCTAGATAGTATGCTAATAGCAACAGAGCCCGAAGGTAGTGCTACTTCAACCCATGGTTATCTCGTTGGCCATAGGGAAGAGGAACAATGGGACGTTACTGTTGTTTTGTTAGACTTCTAATGTGGAAAGCAGTTTATTTAAGGGGTGGGGTATGAACGTTTGGACAGTATTTATTGTGGGACAATAGAGCACATCAGACATATCGAATTGCATTCTGAATACGAAGAATGTCCTTCTGATATCAAATAATTTTGATTTTTGAAATTCGCAATGTAATACACATTTTATGGCAAATCATTAAAATTGATATTTTTGATATTTAACAGTACTCGAAGTAAACTTTATAAATCTGATGATTTATACTTAAAGTGTATGTAGGTGAGATGAAAAGCCGACAATCAATTGAAAATTTTGACCTTTCGTATTGAAGATATGGATTTTTTTCTCCCAAACACCAACCAAAATTGGGTCTTTTTCGGGAAAAAATCCATATCTTCAATATGAAAGGTCAACATTTTCAATTGATCGTCGGCTTTTCCTCCCAGCTACATACACTTTAAGAATATGTCATTAAATTGATAAAAAATTACTTCGAGGACTGTTATATATCAAAAATGTGAAAAATATCACATTTTAATAATTTGTCATATAATTTGTATCATATCGTGAATTTCAAAAATGAAAATTATTTGATATCAGAAAGACATTCTTCGTATTCAGAATGCAATTCGATATGTCTGATGTGCTCTCATGTCCCACAAAAATACTGTCGAAACGCTCAAAACGCTCATTCCAGATCCCTTAAGCATGCAAAACGAGATTTATTCTTTTTTGTCACGGTGACACCTGTTCTTAAAATCATAAAATATTGATGATTTAGATGATGTACTTAAAGGAAGGATTTCGTGATCCTAGCATCCTCTTTTTATGACATTTGTCAGTAGTTATCCACTTTATTTCCAAAATTTCAGTTGATTCCGATTTTACGTTTGCGAGTTACGCATGATTATGTGTATTACACTGCTCCATAGGACACTGTTGTAATTTCGTTCTAGTATACCAGAACGAAATTTAAATTTGGCGATATTTTTGCTAAACGAATTAATCTGCAAGAAATATTTGGTACATAAACATTATGTAGCCACAGGTATCCAGTGGTATAAAAATCTCAACTTTTTTGAGAAAAGTGGGGGATGAGGCCGTGGATCACGAAATGCTCTTTTAAAACCTTCTAAATTAGGCTAAATGATACGTAATAATACTCCGGTAAGAATAAATAATATGATTTAAAATGGGCACTATCCTGTATTAATCCTTTATTCAAAATAGCAATCTTTATTCTCAATACCACCAATCAGTAACTCAGTGAAATTTCTATATGTTTTTAATTTCTATACAAATTATTCAAGTCGCATTTTATAAATATTAACATACCGTACATTATGTTTGGGATGTTAGGTAAAAATGTTTCCTCTAGGTGGCCTGAGTCAGGATTTATGGTAAAATATGCCTCAAATTACACGTTTTTAGTATCAAATTAGTGCAGAGTAGATACAAAGATATATTAGATATGAAGTTTATTTACAGGATTTATTTATCTACTATCCCTTGCAAAAACAAAATGTACAAACAATGCTACGAAAAGAAGAAACCCTAATGAAAATGTTGTCATTAATTTTCAAGCTTGAAAGTATCTTTTTGTGGATTTCGGAAAACAACTGGTTTTTTGTTCTTGGCCAATAACACTAAATACTGTGGTAAAACACTGGTTAAATAAACACATTTTTTCAGCATTTGTTGATAAGAACTTTATGACTGAGTTTGATAATAATTATGTTGCATGATAACTTCAGTAGATACACATGGCAAATGTCAGTTAAGGGTAACACCTTTATTTTTCGCTTTATGATGAGTACGCAATTATCGTATTAGGGTAATTTGGGACGCTATTTAACTTTCAAGTTGTTTCTTTAAAATATTTTGTTACCGCGACACACATTGTAAAAATGATATTTTTGGGTGAACATAAGACAGGATGGTACGCTAAAATGCATGATGTAGCATGATGCTTATTAAAACACTGAAAACAGACACTCGTCGGTGGATCCACTATTGTATCCGCACTTAAAACTAGCTCGCAGCGTAGTCGGAGCTACTTGGCCTTCATATCTGTTATCATACAACTTACATATCCCAGAGCAATATGTGTTATGAAATACTCAGAAATTGCCTGATCTACCACTAGAGATGCGTGAGAGAGGACTTGACGGAATCTAGACTATTGACCTGATATCTGGCACGAAAATCAGGAAAAACGCAGTTTGCAGTTGATTTTGTACAAGAAAATCCTTTTTGCAATACAAACATATATCAAAGACGAAAATTGCTGCAAAAGTGATAAACTAATGTCGGAATTTCATAAGTGTTTTCGAATGAAGTAACAGTGCACACTGATGGTTTATCAGAATACGGCATGACAGTCAATGCCATGACAATGCAATGTTTATTTCAAGATGGTTAAAACATTGTTCATTTACCACAAAATAATGTGATCACTAAGTGCTGCATGAACACTTTATCATGGAGAGAATGGGTGAAACTCCTGCCAGGGGCGTAGCCAGCTTTCTTGGTCGGGGGGTGTTAAAATTTCAGGGGCACCGGGTTTTTCAGAGAAACTGTACTTTCTTCGAACTTCCAAAAGGCGTCATTGGAGCACAAAAAATCTGATTATTACACTATTTTGGCCCAAGATCGGGGTGACATTTGGTGGAAAAGGGACTCCTTGTCTCTTTCTTTTCCTTTGCCCTCCGGAATTTCTCTTTCATTTTTTGTCAGAGGTTTTTTTTCTTTGCCTTTGCCCCGCTCTCTACTGAAGATACTCTTGGTCTCCAGCTGTCTCCAGTAAAAAACCCAAAATTACCACGATTTCCACTTTTTTGCTGCAATTTTTCGCATTATTATGTTTTGATGAATCCAAGTGTGTGAAAATATTGGATCCGAAACATAATACAGATAAAATTGGATGCTTTACGCCCAATATTTATTTATAGCTCGACCAATAAATATGGGCTCAATCGATACAATTTTATATCAAAATTGGTTGATTTTGCCCCAACCCTCCCACTCTGTCCCCCGAAAACAATTCCTGGCCACACAGACCACGGGTAAATTTCTTGACACATTAGAAGTCTAGCGACGCATAGATTCCGTGATAAGAGCAGCGTCCCATGGTGCCTCTTCATTATGGTCGGCGAGATAATCATGGGTTGAAGAAGTCATTTTCAACGGTCAAAACCGAAGGCAATAACTAAATTTGACACATCATGTTTGCATCACACGTAAAGGGAATCCCATCTCTCATGAAATAGTTTTAAATATAAAGCAAGTAAAGTATCACATTTAATCACTCAAGGTACATCACACTATGGTGAGTAACTCTCCATACGAATGTAGTTGTCTCAAAGCCACGCGCGCATACCCACTTTTGCGCGTTATTCCCGCTGGCCTTGAATACATTTAATTTTTCCCGCTGTTTTAATTTTTTTCCAAAATTTACCATCTAAAGTTTTTCATCTAAAATACAGTGAAACTATGTGTGTGTATTTCCCCGACTCTTGTTAAAAAGCTTAAGTTTGATTTAAAAAAGATGTAAAAAACCCTAAAGGAAACCGCGTTCCCCATCAGGGTTTCAGTTTGGGAAGGGCTTTGAGGGAAACTATTAAATTAAGATGGTCTAATAAGCAAAGTTCATACAACATACTGTACATCAGTGGCGTAGCGTCATAGGGGCACGGGGGGGGCATGTGCCCCCAATCGATTGCAAAATTTAGAAAATCCCATAGGAAAATTGCTAAAAAAAACGGCTTGTGTCGCCCCCTAATCAGACCCGATGATTAGGCTGAATGGGATTACAAATTTCCTTTCCTTTGCCTCAGAAGCAATGTCTTGATCAAGTTATTTCTCAGAATTAGAGAAACATTTAGACAGATGCAGTATTCACTTAAGATTCATTAACATGCGCGGGAATAAAAACGACATTAACTTCAAGCACAGAATTACATACCACAAATAACCCCCTTTGAAGAAGCGCTTTGCAGTAGCAAATAGCTATATATAATACTTTAATCTTATAAACGTATACATCCTTTTCAAATTATTGCCAGGTAATATACATGATTAATCAAATTCAGTATTGCAGTGTTGATGTATCAACATGCAGAAAGCCACATTTCTCCCATCTGAGGACGTCTCTCTGATTTTCGTATTGGTTCTTATTTTCTTAAAATTACCTCTTTGTAACGATACCTTTTGTATACAGTTTACAAGATTAGGCAATAAATTGATAACATTATTGTAGTAATTTACCGCCGTTTTAAAAGATTAACCTATTTGTCACACAAATAATGCTAAAAACGCTTTTATATACATAGTAAGAGCCTATGGTTTGATTAAGTATTTCAAAGACCCAAGACATGCACACTTATCCCTAGGACGTTTGTCTGACTAAATCAGTGCAAACGACAAGATAAATTGTTTCCGAAATAGAATGACACTAGTGCTAATCATAAAAATGGGAAGTTACTAGATATGAGAGCAGATTATTTTAAAAAGAAAATTATATCGCCCTGCACTACAAACAGGTTGCACGCACCACCTGTGTATGTCTGCAATCATAGATTAAATACAATATCGCTCTTTCAAAGCTACTAATCTTACAGGTGCGAGTGCCGACAATAGGTGTGTGCCCTCATCAAAAACATTAACCTTTTAACGCAAAAGAATAATTATGCTGTTTTACACGACGACGTAAGGAATATAATACAGAAATCAGAAATATAAACATTTTTGCAAGAAAATGATTAATTTGTGAAATTGAGTACCAATTCTGTATGGAAGGTTGATATCTTGAATATTATTCTAGTTTGACAATAATGACAAAATACAAGATCTGTCAAATATTTCCTGATATTAATTTGATTCATAAAATAGTTCAGTCTCTTACGTGTCACTTTATTTAACAGGCCTGTCATTTTTCTGACATGACGGTTACTGTTTTCACCTTTTATCCACCCATAATAATAGGATTTCAAATGTTGAAATTTTGTTGCAACCATATCTTCTCTTTTAATATATAATTATAGATTTAGATATAAGTCTGATACACAAAGGTAATTAGAGATATCATGTGAAAAGGATCGGAAACAGGTATACCTTTTTTCCACTAGAGAGGGAATTTCACTTGAATTGAAATTTATTTAGAAGTAGATGTACTTAATTGATCTCAAGACAAACAATAGCAAACCTGTTTATTACCTCAACTTTGATTGGCGATAGATGAACCTACAAATTGACGGGAATATGTCTGCCGCACTGTGCATACTAGAAAATAAATTATATTTAATCAAGGATCCAAAGAATCAGTAACAGAGAAAGTGTTTGATAGAAAACACTCACAATATAAGATCGAATTTCAAATAATATTATATCCGAGAACAGGTAGATTGTGAGCAGAATCTCGTGTCACCAATTGACACAGATAACACTGTATGGCAAAACCTTATTACAAAAAAAAACCCTGTTTGAACTCAATTTGAAATACATAATTATACATGTATGATGCTTTTACATTCATTCTGCGTATTTAAATGGGGTTGCACATGGGATGTTTATGTTTGCGGAGCGTGGGGTGTGGTTGGAGTGAGGGCTGTGCTCGCACAAATAAACAGAATACAAAAGTATTAAAGTAGGATCATATACATTTCCCTAAGCACCACAGAAAGGTAATTTTATTAGGGACTAATCTTTAATATATGCAATTATTATTGTGTTGAATTGAGACGATCTGTCACTTTCAACTAATTGTTTTGAATCATACGATAAAAATATGAACAAATATATTTTATTTATTTTTGCTGCGGGAAGTTACATGATTCGGATATTAACCAGGAGTATTATGTAAAAAACACAGCATCAGTTGCAGGTATAATTTGTAAATAAAAGACTTGATTTTCCCCCAGTGGTATCTCCCAAACCTCGGAGCTCATCCACTAGCTTTTTATAACACCAAAAACAAATGGAGAACAAACATTTTACCTATTCCATTTAGCCAGCGAGATCTTCATTGTTTTTAGAAGTCAACTTGAATAGTCAAAGACAAAAGCAATACCTCATTATGCATCACGTGTAAGACACGAGCGTAGAAGGTAAAGAGTAAAAACCCAACTAATAAACAAAGGAACAAGAGTGAAGACAAAAATAAAAAAGCAGTAATACAAGTTGATGATTTGTTTGTAAATCTATAGATCTACCTATCGGGTATTATCAGGAGATTAGACCTTGAATATAAAGAGAAATTTTACTCCATCCACAGTCTTTGATCATATCAGTGTGAGTCTCGGGAGTGAGGTGAGCAAATGAGTGAGGCATTTTATATTACAATTTCATTTCTCTCGACTTATTATACGCAAACAAGGACAATGTTCCTCTACAGGAAGCCTTAGGGAAATATACTTCTCATATCCCCCGTTAACGTTGTATCCAAATAAGCTATATCAAAGTTGATAACCTACAAACAGTATTAAAGTATTAAAAGTATTACAAGAAGGTAATCATGGTAATAGATCATTAATTTTTCAATATGTTTTCTTATTATTCAGTTCCAACTGCTTGTGGCAATTTTCAGTTCACGGCAATATATTTTTCATGACGTGGCTGCAAAGTCATCATATAGCATTTTGATGGGTGACTTACTTGTTTTATGCAAAAACATTTTGGCTTCTAACACATACATTGAAATACTTTTTTCAAGCCACCTGTGTCTACAGCCTGTTTATTCGCTTATTTCTATTTTTATCAATATTATCAGAACAGTCATCTGACATATAGCCTACAAGCTATTGATTATTTTACAAATAAACCTGCACCTAAAGTACATAATAGTATTTTGCACTTTTCGCCGATGACAATTGTCCGATTGCTCACTTCTGTCAACTACAGAAACGTCTGAAAGAGCATTCACATTACACATAAATTGTAGCAGCAGTGCGATGTTTGTTTGACGAATGTACTAAAGAACATTCGCATTGCACATTATTAAATTTTGAAGCCTTTGTTTCTCTACACAAATGTATGAATACCAGTCCATAACATTTAGAGTGATATCACTGTTCCGTCAAAACCTCTCATATCTGCATGGTGTTATAGCAAAAACAAGTTAAAACTCCATTCGAAGAGAATAATTATTACATTACAAGTTAACACTCGTTGCTATTTTTTATCCGAATTTTTCCTGAAAAAATACAAATTTGTATTGGTAAAATGCTTGCTCGTACGGCCCTTTCAGCGTTCGAAGTGAAATTGATTTCCAATGCAGCAGACTGATGACGTACATTTATGAACAGTTCGCGAGCAGTACGTACAAATGAGCTCTCTGAGAGCGTTTTTGTTGTTCATTGATGTATGTATTGTGCGACCTTGTACCCGAGACATAGGGAATTAAGACACAACAAAAGGTTAGTTCCCATTATCCATATGTGTAAAAGCCATTAAATTTGTAATACTTGATTCACGTTCTTTTTTCTGATAACAAAAACAATATACGTTCTGTGCATTGCGAGTGTTGACAGTCCATTCTCTCAAAGCTGGCCATGTTCTTATTTATACGTCACCGTAGTTTCTATGGCAAATTTGGTGTGATATATAGGCCACTTGACCAGAATATGAAAGAATGGGACGCTACTATTGTTTTGTTAGACTTCTAATGTGGCAAGTAGTTTACTTAAGGTGGTACTACACACCTTGATAAATTTGTGACTATTTTGGCAAATAATAACACACTGGTAACAGTTCTGTATATTTAAGGGGCAAGGAATCCACTTACTACACTGGAATTTCAGTGACTCAAGACAAGAGGTACGTTAATTATGATAAGAAAAGAGGTGCCGCTGGAATGTACCTCATTTCTTAACATATATAATGAACCACTTGTCTTGAATCACTGAAATTTCAGTGAAGTAATTGGATTCCTTGCCCCTATAATATACATAACTTTTCTATTCTTTTAGTCACAACATTTATCAAGGGGTGTAGTACCACCTTAAGCATGCAATACGAGAGGTTTTATTCTTTTTGTCACTGTGACACCTGTTCATAAAATCATAAAATATTGATGATTTAGGTGATGTACTTAAAACCCTGAAGTATCTGAATAGACTAAATGATACGTAAAAATACTCCTGTTTGTTATAACTTTGAAACTCACCCGAGATCCATCAATAATTTATTCTGGTGAAAGATAGATTTCACACCATAATAGATGACCGATGGATCTCCAAGTTTCACGGAGAAACACTCGCTGAATACACGAAGAGAAAAAGCTGGATTTCAAAATATAACTTCACAATAATCTTTAATTCCGCATCATCAAACATCAACAAAGTATCCCAACATAGATTACGGAATGAGTACGCTTGCGGTCTGTCTCCTTCAATAGCTGGCTATCGACTACAAAGGATCGATGGCGAGCGTGATTGATGAGAGAAAGACCGCGGAGCGATATATCTAAATAATTGATAAATAGAATGAAAATAGCGCCATAACAGTATGAATAAATAATATGATTTACTGTATTAAGGGCTGGGGTATGAACGTTTGGACAATATTTATTTTGGGACATTAGAGCCCATCAGACATATCGAATTGCATTCTGAATACGAAGAATGTCATTCTGATATCAAATAATTTTGGTTTTTGAAATTCGCAATTTAATACACATTTTATGGCAAATCATTAAAATTGATATTTTTGATATTTAACAGTACTCGAAGTAAACTTTATAAATCTGATGATTTATACTTAACGTGTATGTAGGTGGGATGAAATGCCGACGATCAATTGAAAATTTTGACCTTTCGTATTGAAGATATGGATTTTTTTCCCAAAACACCAAAAAAAATTAGGTCTTTTTATGAAAAATCTATATCTTCAATATGAAAGGTCAAAATTTTCAATTGACCGTCGGCTTTTCCTCCTGCTACATACACTTTAAGAATATATCATTAGATTTATATAATTTACTTCGAGGACTGTCATATATCAAAAATTTGAAAAATATCAAATTTTTATAATTTGTCATAAAATTGGTATTATATTGTGATTTTCAAAAAATGAAAATTATTTGATATCAGAAAGACATGCTTCGTATTCAGAATGCAATTCGATAGGTCTGAGGTGCTCTCATGTCCCTCAAAAAATACTGTCGAAACGCAATAAACGCTCATTTTAGATCCCTTAATCCTCTCTTCAAAATAGCAACTTTATTCTCGTAGTTGTGAAACAAAATCGGTACTCAATACCACCAATTAATCAGTAACTCAAGGAAATTTCTATATGTTTTTAATTTCTATATATATTATTCAAGTCGCATTTTATTCATTTGCAAAAACGAGACATTCATTTTCATTTAACGAAAACATAGCAATTGTGTATCAAATATTAACATGAAGAGCTTAGTTTCAAAACCCCTTACATGCACTTGCCCATTTTTGAGAACACATCAAAAAATCATCAAAAAAATCACTGATATATAGGGGTTTGCAACAAAAGCAGTTTTTGGCGGGATGCTTGGGTAGGATGAGCATCCTGCCAAAACTGCTTTTGTTGAAAAACATCTTATATCAGTGATTATTTTGATGATCGTTTGATGTGTTCTCAAAATTGGGCAAGTGGATGTAAGGGGTTTTGAAACTAAGCTCTTCATATTATGTTTGGGATGTTAGGTAAAAAATGTTTCTGTAGGTGGCCTGAGTCAGGTAATGGTAAAATATACCTCAAATTACAAGTTTTTATTATCAAATCAGTGCAGAGTAGATATAAAGATATATTAGATATGAAGTTTATTTACAGGATTTATTTATCTAATATCGCTTGTAAAACAAAATGTACAAACAATGCTACAAAAAGAAGAAAACCTAATGAAAATGAGGTCATTAATTTTCAAGCTTGAAAGTATCTTTTTGTGGATTTCGGAAAACAACTGTTTTTTGTTTAGTTTAGCCTTGGCCAATAACACTAAATACTGTGGTAAAACACTGGTTAATAAACACATTTATTCAGCATTTGTTGATGAGAACTTTATGACTGAGTTTGATAATAATTATGTTGCATGATAACTTCAGTAGATACACATGGCAAATGAAGGGTAAATCCTCTATTTTTCGCTTATGATGAGTTACGCAATTATCGTATTAGGATAATTTTTGACGCTATTCAACTTTCAAGTTGTTTCTTTAAAATATAATGTTACCGCGACAAACACTGTAAAAACGATATTTTTGGGTGAACGTAGAACAGGATGGTACGCTAAAATGATGATGTAGCTAGCATGATGCTTATTAAAACAGACACTCCTCTATTGTATCCGCACTTGAAACTATCTCGCAGCATAGTAGCAGCTACTTGGCCTTCATATCTGTTATTATACAACGTACATATCCCAGAGCAATATGTGTTATGAAATACTCAGAAATTGCGTGATCTACCACTAGAGATGCGTGAGAGAGGACCTGACGGAAGTCATGAGATATCTAGACTATTGACCTGATATCTGGCACGAAAATCGCAGTTTGCAATTGATTTTGTACAAGAAAGTCCTTTTTGCAATTTGCAATCAAAGACTGCAATCATACTGATGGTTTATGTAGCAGAATACGGCATGGCAGGTAATGATATGACAATGCAATGTTTATTTCAAGATAGCGAGATGGTTTACCACAAAATACTGTAATCACTAAGTGCTGCATGGACACTTTATTATGGAGAGAATGGGTGAAAATGCCCCATTCAGAACTCTTGCCAGGGGCGTAGCCAGCTTTCTTGGCCGGGGGTGGGGGGGGGGGGACGGTGATTAAATTTTCGGGGGCACAGACGTAAAATTTTTTATAGAGAGACTGTACTCTCTTCGAGCTTCCGGCCATATTCAAGGTTAAAGGTCAACACAGTGGTCAAATTTGAAAGTTGCTCAAATCTGGTTAACACCAAATTATTCCTCTCATTGCAAGGATTCAGAAAAGGTATAGTTTGACCTACCTGCGACTTACCGTTCTTGAGTTATAAGCAAAAAGGTCAAAAAGATGCTCCGAGGAATAATTTGGTGTGCTTGTTAATTTGACCACTGTGTTGACCTTTAACCTTGAATATGGCCGGAGTGCCGGGAAATATTTTTTGTTAACATCTTGAATGTGTTATAGGACCATAAAAGGAAGCTAAAAAAGTTGGTTTGGTAGAGTCCTGGGGGGATGCACATTAAAACCTGGTAGATACCCAACTAATAGTCAGACGTAAAATAGTAGTGAAACTCTATAATAAAGTTCTTCATCTTAAACACAGTGAAACTAGTATGTGTGCGTATTCCCCCAACGTATTCTTGTTAAAAAGCTCACCACAGAGTTTGATAAAAAAAAAGAGTAAAATAAACCCTAAATGAAACCGCATTCCTCATTAGGGTTTCAATTTAGGAAGGGCTTTGAGAGAAACTATTAAATTAAGATGGCCTAATAAGCAGAGTTCCTCACCTCTAATTGTACCAAGTAGAGTCACCTGATGTAAGAGTACAACATACTGTACATCTATTATCAGGCTGGATAGGATTAAGAATTTCCTTTCTTGTGCCTAAGAGGCAATGTCTCATATGGACAGATGCAGTATTCACTTAAGGGGGTACTACACCCCTACCCACATTTGTGCCTATTTTTGCATTTTTCTTAAAAATTATAGCACATTGGGGACAAGTAAGATATGTATATTATAGGGGCAAGGACTACAACTACTGCACTGTGTATTTTATTTCAGCACAGACAACAGTTGTGGGGTTACAGTCAAAAATGAGGGAAAACCAATATTTGATCAATGAATCAATAACTACTTGCCGTGAGTTGCTGAATTTTCAGTACATTAGTTGTAGTGCTTGCCCTATAATATACATATCTTACTTGTCACCAATGTGCTATAATTTTGAGAAAAATGCAAAAATAGGCACAAATTTGGGTAGGGGTGTAGTACCCCCTTAAGATACATTATAATGTTTTCAAATATTATTACAATACCCCCTTTGAAAAAGCGCTTTGCAGAAGCAAATAGCTCGTATGTACGACGTAATACTTTAATCTTATAAATGTGTTCTTTTCAATTGCCTGGTGATATATTTATCAAATTCAGTCGTATTGCAGTGTTGATGTATCAAAATGCAGAAAGCCAACTCTCCCCCCATCCAAAGACGTCTCTCTGATTTTCGTGTTGGTTGTTATTTTCTTAAAATTACATCTTTGCAACGATACCTTTTGTTTGCAGTTTACAAGATTAGGCAATAAATTGATAACATTATTGTAGTATTCATTTGAATTTGGATTTGGAAGATACCTTCTCTTAAATAACAGTATTGCGAACCACCAGCATACATAACTCGATGTAGAGAGTCTTTCCTATTCAGAGGAAATATTGCAATTACATACCTTATTGCCTTTTAACAATAACCATTGACACTAGCACATATCAGAGAAGATGTAAGAAAAGGATGGAGAACAGAATTATATCCTTGAGATAATCCCGTAGGTAATCCTGTTGCACCTATCATAGTCCTTTATTCTCAAGTGGTGGGTTAACCAACAGTTAACAATGAGAGGAAATTCCTGAACCTAGTTCAGTTGGGGATGATTTGAAGTGACCGCCAATTATGACCATTTGATATTTAATACCAGCAATGTGAAAAAAAAAGAAATAATGTAGTGCCAAAATAATGTACCCTTTTACGGAAGGAGCAAAGTTTAACAAGTTATAACTCCGCTACTGAAGTACGAATGTCAGCGGCGAATGTCAGGTTATTATTTCCCAGTCCGACTTTAAAAAAAATTGCAGGCAGAGGTGGGAATCGATCTCGGTACCTCCCGGTTAAACAGCACTGTGAAAGACCACTAGACCAACTAAATATCTGTTGTGAGATGTGTGACATTAATCTTTGATATTGCTTAATGGAACAAATCGCGGAATTAAATCAGTAATAAAAGAAATAGATTCTTATATAGCGGTCAAATTAGATAAAAGGGGAAATATTTGTCCCTGCTCGAAAGAAAATATAGGTTAGAAAATTATCAAATAAATTTAAATTACAAATTGAGATTTTATATTTCTTTCTTTCACGAGGCGACATTATCACAGACAAACACTGTATAAGCTAAAAACTCGACGCTCATCACTAGATGCTGTCATTTAGCTCAATGTTAGAGCATCAGACTGCTGATATCAATATCGTTGGTTCGAGTCCTCCTGGTAGCAATGGTTATATTTATGATTTTAATGCTACGCTAAAATTTGTTCAATTTTTTTCGTTTATTTATTTATTTATTTATTTATTTATTTATTTATTTATTTATTTATTTATTTATTTATTTGTTTTTGTTTATTTATGTAAATAATTTGATATATTTGAAAGAGGTATTTGAGCAATTTTTATAATCCTATGGGGTCATTTTGAACCCCCACCCCTCCCAACTTGCCAAACGCACAACACCTATGAGTTTGCATCATACATGTCATCATTAGTCACGATTATGCACTTTCAGTTTCCCACGCGTTTGAACGGGAATTGGATTGCGTACTTTTTCGATGTCTAGTGAGCAAATTTTTTCATTATTTTGAGAAAATGATGTCAAATTTTCTATTCTATATTGTTTGGTAATAATGTCTTTTGCCAATAGTATGTTTAAAGTTGTAATTTTGTGTTTTTGATCGCAAAGATCGGATATTTTCGTTCCCGATTCGAATTCTGAACCCTTCGCAAGGGTGCCGATTTCGGCAGAACTTTGACGATAATTTTGCCTTTTTGGACACTTAAATGCTTTCGATCCTTAATTTTGTTTCAACCGAGTCTTAAATTATCAAGCACAATACAGTTGGTACCACATTTATATACATTGATGAAATTTTAAAGATTTTTTTGCAAGTTTCTAACCGGCGCAAATCGTTAAGTGTGTATTTCCCATTGACATCCAAAATGGCGTAAGCCAGTCCTCAATATACATAGGTACGGCGTATATAGGACTGGCAAGCGAGTCTATGTCATCATCATAAAAATTTGAAATTCAGGTCCCACAAAAATACAGTAATTGTGCAAAAGAGGACATAAATAATTTCTTTCTGCAACCATAATGTGCCGCAATATATCACTAACCGCATAGTCCGAGGCAAGGTTCATTATTGTCAGGGTTAGGGTCTTAGGGTTAGGGTCTTATGGTTAGGGTTAGGGGTTAGGGTTAGGGGTTAGGGTTAGGGGTTAGGGGGGTTAGGGTTAGGGTTAGGGTAAGGGTTAGGGTTAGGGATTAGGGTTAGGGTTAGGATTATATTCGTATTTATTATACTAGTAATAGTATATTGTGTGTATGCAGTTTATTCCGTAATCAATAAGTATCATAAACAAACACCTTTCTGGCACAACGAATCATAGCACAGTCGTGTAGGCATTAGACTATGGATACAAAGGTTGTGGGTTCGAACCCCAGGTAAACCGTTATAGAATTTTAATTCTATCGATTTCTTTTTATTTTATTAAGTAAGAGGAAATAATAATGGTAATAAACTCGTGTTATATCTAGCCTCATAGGCATATTAATTGGCTTATTAATGTATGTACTATGTGTTATCGCATTGTGGCCCATTATGGTTGCAGAAAGAAATAACGCACGCCGGCAACTAGACTACTATACAAAAAAAATAGTATCAAATCTTTCCTGCTCAATCAATATAATACTTGCAAATAGATCATAGTTTACTAATCTAATCCTGTAATATAGACCTGTTATATCACCTGTATTTGCATGTAGAGTCTATACATGGTTTGTTATGGTAGGGATTAGTGTCCGATCTCTGTAATGTAATGTAAATGAAGCATATTGATATGATAAGGATAATTCACTGAGCAGAGTGCCTTAGTCAAGATAATCGCACGAGATCAGGGTTATTGCATTTAGCTCAAGAGCCGTTAGGCTCGAGAGCTAAATGCAATAACTCTGCGGTCAAGTGCGATTATCTTGACGAATGCACTTCTGCGAAGTAATTATCCCTCATACACTTCAAGGGCATCACTTATAATAAAAGAAACACATTAAAATATGATTAATATTAATTTTTTTAGTCTAAAACATTATTAAAACATGTATTAAAAACACTGGTCAATGACCTGTCTCCACTATCTGTTTATTTTCTCGTCATAGTCAGTTTGATGGCTGCTTATATAACTGTTAATAATGGTGTTACATTGAGCGTGTTTAGAGTGGCTGTATACGGAAAGATTATCCTTATCATTGCAATTGATTTCGCAGTACTTTTACGCTTATATATAATACGCTAAATAATAGCTAAGCTGGTTAACTATAAACACGCTCATTGCGTACCCCAGAATCTACTCCCCTAAAACAAATTGATCAATTGCTGATTGATACCGTAATAATAACAATGATTTTACAAGTGCGATTGGAAATACATTGACTCATCTTTATGTCAAATTTCTATAGAATTACGATCCAGGTGTTTAGTTCAAATCATCTTCTAGATGATGCATGGTGTAATACAATTACCTTTTGAATTATAAAGACACGTAATTTAAATATCAAAGCAGTGGTAATTTGGCAGAATGCGCTCCTCACTGGCTCCTCATTCAACTACTTGTGCCCCGAGAGGAAACATCTTCAACACAAACCTTTGCATGTTTACACTATGGAAGTTACCAATGATTTAGGCCTATCACTGTCTTCGATGTACAAAGTATATTATAGTACCAATTGTTTCCGACATATCTGGACATATATGATATGACTGGATAATATCAGCGAGCATGGTGGTTGAGGAAGGAAATACAACAAGAAGGAAAACAGAAGTAACGAACAATGTCCCGTGATCAAGATCGCTCGACGAAAAGGTAAGAATCACTTTATTAAAGTTTTTAAAAACATTAGGCCTTGCAATTCATTAAAGCCATGCCGTGATACCGAAAACGGACGAATTTCATGGAATCGGAGGTAGAAAACGGAGAACAGAGTTTCATAAATAAAATTGAAATAATTGACAAAAGTGAATAAAATATTAAGAAAAATATCAAAAAAATGTGTCTGTTGTTGTTTTCAATCAAACAAACGTGTAAAAAGTGCGTATATAACTTCTTAAAACGACAAAACATGGTAAAACGGACAAAACACGATAAGTCATAAGAAAACGGCAAAAACGTGGAAAGTGACATAGACAAACCGGAATTTCGAAAGTAGAACACAGCAAACTTCAAGGTTTATATTCAATACATGCATGTATTTCGGCTGATCACACAACAAAATTTAGGATTTAAAGATGTAGGCTTATACGTGTAATATAAACTGGGATATTAATATCAGCAAAAAGCTCTGTTTTTTCTCATTACTATGATTACCCGGGTAGGCCTATTAACATAACGGTCGCGACGTGTTTCGTTTCATAAGTAGGCCTATAATGTCCAAAAGAATTGATCAAAAGTGGTAACCACCACCACCACCACCTAAAGTAATATCCTCCAATTGGGTAAAACTAAAGCAATACACCTCAAAAATGGAAACAGAGTAATTTAATTGTAAGCCTAAAAGTAAGAGAAAAGAAAAGTTAAAAAAACGAAAGTAAACGGAATAATGACACAATCTTACCACCCAAATTCGAACAAATATTGTATCAATAATTATGATACTAAGACACAATTAACTTTTTACAAAGACACCCAATTTTAATTGGTCAGTTGAAAACGTGATCAAAGACATGACAGAACAGTCTTGTTATAGGCCTATCGTCGGACCTAGGGCTTCTAAAATACAACTTCTTTCTCGCTGTTGTGTCGATGAATCTCTTTTAACTGTTTGGACTAAAATTCGGTGAAATTGAACAACACATAATTTAATAGAATTGACGCTAACAAAAAGTGTTGAAATGTGAAAGCATGTTAGCTCATAAGATGTAGACACAATTTTCTTTCATGACATTTTAAACATGTTTAAAGAATAATAATACTTCAAGATTAATAACATCAGTTTGAAAAAGGCTTATCGACCGCAAGCCGAAAGGTCATGTAAGTGAACAATTTTATTGCGAGAAATAGTCAAAATTCATCAATAAAACATTTAACATGCATGTCAAACAAATTGAGCGTAGAAAGCAAGGTCCAAATAATTTAAAGTATAGGCTTATAAAATGAATAAGCATTAATTTCCAAAGTGAGGGTATACACACATCTTGCATTTAAGGGATCTGGAATGAGCGTTTTGAGCGTTTCGACACTATTTTTTGTGGGACATGAGAGCACATCAGACATATCGAATTGCATTCTGAATACGAAGAATGTCTTTCTGATATCAATAATTTTCATTTTTTGAAATTCACGATATGGTACAAATTTTATGACAAATTATTAAAATTTGATATTTTTCACATTTTTGATATATAACAGTCCTCGAAGTAAATTATATAAATCTAATGATATATTCTAGTGTATGTAGCTGGGAGGAAAAGCCGACGATCAATTGAAAATGTTGACCTTTCATATCGAAGATATGGATTTTTCCCCAAAAGAACATTTTTTTTGATGTTTTGGGAAAAATCCATATCTTCAATACGAAAGGTCAAAATTTTAATTGATCGTCGGCTTTTCATCCCACCTATATACACTTTAAGTATAAATCATCAGATTTATAAAGTTTACTTCGAGTACTTTAAAATATCAAAAATATCAATTTTTAATCATTTGCCATAAGATGTGTATTAAATTGCAAATTTCAAAAATCTAAATTATTTGATATCAGAATGACATTCTTCGTATTCAGAATGCAATTCGATATGTCTGATGTGCTCTAATGTTACACAATAAATACTGTCCAAAGGTTCATACCCCACCCCTTAAGTACAACTTACAATAATATCTGAAGGTTATTGACGTCATAATTCGATAATATGTATGTTTACTTCGAGTGATGTATTCATCTGTTGTTGGCAATTGATTTTCTTCAAGTAGTTTAATCTATTGTTTATTATCTATTGTTGTTCTGTGTATTGTATTTTACTTATCAATCACTTGGTGTTTCTAGAGGTTTGCTTGAGGTTATAAAAGGTCAGCGTGCACGTATTATCTAGATTCTTTTGTTTAGCGTGCACGTTATCTAGATTCTTTTGTTTAGCGTGCAGGTTTATATAATTTGTGCACGCTGACTTCAGATAACCTCGCTGAAGAGTGATTCGTAAAATATAATGCACTGGACAGCAATGGATAATAAACAATAGAGTGATGCACTAGAAGTGTATGCAGGAAGAATCGATCAGGGCGCTATCTATTAGGGAAAGATAAACACTATTCAAAATATCAATAGACAAGAAGAAAGGGATGTAGAGATTTGTAATTGAGTCATGCATGATTTATCAGAAGGTTCTTTCCAATTCCCAAACGTAATGTAACCTATTTGTCACACAAATAGTGCTAAAACGCTTTTATATACATACAGTTGAGGTTTTTAGTCAGAGCTTATGGTTTGATTGAGTATTTCAAAGACTCAAGACATGCATACTTATATACCTAGGACATTTGACTGACTAAATCAGTTTCCGGCAATGGTATGATACCCCACAAGTTTTAGGAGTGTTCATTTTATTTGGCCTATCTTCACCCACGCCTCACTACACACATATGATTGACACCTACATTGAAGACTAGGAAGCCACATTTGCATAATGCTCACTTGACTGTGAAACAACTTGTTGCTAAGTTGCCAGTTCTGAAGTCATGCTTACTATGTGGTCAATAAAAACTTTTTGTGATCAATAATTTATCCGGTACACTGAACTTGATAACAATAGAATGTGGAAAGATCAATATTGATTTTTACACTAGCAAACACACAAGATGTCCATAATATTGCTTTATTAACTTTTCACAGACCTAGAGCGTGTTTATAGTGAGCCAGATTATCCGGTATTTAGCGTATAAGTACATCTTATACGGTATTGGTCGCCACTATAAACACACCAATAGCGCTATTTGCCGCACATATTATACGGAACTGATATCCTTCGAAATCGATGGATATTGCAGTATATTCATTCCGTATACGGCCACTATAAACAGACAAGGATTAACGATACCGTTATTCAAGGAAGTGGAGTAGGGTCATATAACTCTCCCAGCTCAAATTTGTCACTGTAATAACACATCACCTACAAATATGGTACGGTACTGTAGCAATAATGTTAAAAAGTAGGCCGGTATCGTTTCGACGGCACACTATTTGAAACTGGCACCATATTTGTGTCTCCCACATTGCATTGCGGTGACCTCGAACACCCTGAGTTCAACCACCTCGGATTCAGAATAGCGCTATTGGTCGCCACTATAAACAGCCGAGATAACGGATATGTCACATTCCAGCCTAATCCCATATGCGTATAAAGATACCGTATAAATACCGTACACCACTATAAACACGCTCCTAGAGGCCCTGCATTCTTTTATCGATTGGCTCAAAACAAAGGATTTGAACCGGTGTCCTTCACCGTAGTTATGGCGGAGTGCAGTCCGTTCATTCAAATGTTGTCATCAACCTATTCGATCGTAGTGCAGGGTTATATGAGCGAGACGAACTGTCACGGTAGATTGCAATCATGCTTTTGTTGAATACATTTGAGTAGTCCGCCATATTTTACGGGATGATACGTCCGATGCAAGGCCTCTATTGCTGCATGGTAGTTTTGCTACCCTCAGTTATTTCCTTTCTTTGCACTTTCTCATATTATTTTTTATTTTGATTAAAATAAATATATGAATAATGAAAATCTCATGAGTAAGAAAGCATTTTCTACATTTTTAATTTCTGCATTTATCACAGCTTGCGTCAAATAATTATATGGGTAAAAACAAGGCCTATGATGTTTCATCTGACACAAAAATGAAAGACAAAAGAAACAATGGCATTTTTACTCAAAGCACCAACAAAAACATTGTTTATTATTACTAATCTTTTAAAAAAAATACATGTATAATATATTTAAACACAAAAATACAGAATATTTACAATGTCCCACTTTTTACGTCTTCTCTGTGTAACACATTGTGTTAAATCAATTTTAAAAAACTTGTCTACAGCCAATACAGTCAATCAATACATTTTACATGTGATAATAATTCATAATGCAATAATAATAATAAGAATAAGAATAAGAATAAGAATAAGAATAAGAATAAGAATAAGAATAAGAATAAGAATAAGAAAAATAAGAATAAGAATAGTTCAATGCACATTTATAAATCAATAACTAGTTTTAAAATATAAAATTTAAAGTAGGCCTAATTAGAAATGTCTCATAAAATTCATAAAATTCATGTAGGGTCATGGCCTACTAGTACTACATGTATACAGCAGCAACGTGTCTGTGAATAAACATTGATACTTGAGATAATCATGTAGGTAATCCGGGAGGTAATCCTGTCGCATCTATTCATAGTCCATTTATTTTCAAGTAGTTAGACATCCACCTGAAATATCCTATGATGTTATGTGTGTGATCGCCCATGGTTGACCGATTTTCATTTCATAATTGGAAATATTTCCAATGTTTCTATAGAGAATTTGTTGAAAATTATGAAACGCGTGTGTTAAGGACCTGCTGCTTGGATGGGATACCACATGTGGATAATATAAGAAAGAAATCGAGTGTTGTAAAATATCCCACCAAATCCGCCCTTTTTTGTAAATATATAAATTTCTAAAGAAGACATTTTTAGGATTTTTTACAGAGGTGATGATTGTTGATTATTTCCATTTTATTTTTTTAATGTATGTTCCTGTCATTTCCTGCAAACCTAGTAAAGATATTCCGATAATTGAAAACATTCTCTATCATAAATAATAGAGGCTGAAAGTGGCAACTAGCAGCAACAATTATAATTTGCCATGGAACTTCAGTCATATTTTATCTGAAATCTGACTAGATGACAGGGTCTGCATGCATGGTATGCATGGCATGACGACAAGCACGCACTGACCTATCCCTAAAATCAGTTAGCTGCAACTTGTGTATCACACCCATCCCAGGTTCAAACCCCATTGTGGTATTCTATTGTATAAGCGGCTAAATAGGGTGATCATCATTTACTCTGAATGAGCCGTCTCACACATATCTTGTTTGAGGATAGCTGGATCAACCTCCTCTTTATTACATCTTCTCTGGTACATATGTACATGCTACACAAGTCAATCCATAAATCAATCAACACAATTTAACACAGCATTTAGTCAACACCTACCTCTGACAATGTTTGACACTAACTTTTTACGCTTATTTCGTGCTAAAATCAGTTAATAACAGAAAACAAAAGTACAACTAACTTGTATTTGTCATAGCTTTCTGCAAGCATGTAGTACGCTTAAAACTATTTACTGTACACAATCATACGTTGCTATGCAAAACTGGTTCATCATGGTGTCGATAAGACTTTCGAAATGAAATGATTTCAGAAAAACTGCTGCACCCATTTTCACAAACATGGTATCATTCTGCTCTTGAATAATCAAAGAAACTCCATGAATATAAGTTGACTTAATATTTCAAATCAAAATGGAGAAATAATAAGTTTATTCTCATGTTATTTGCCACATGAAACTTCAACGTCCTCCTACTCAGCACTCCAGTACATCAGCGTCACCAAAACTGTTCAGGGAGCTAGATCAGAGTTCACATGAACCAAACATGCCATCAAACAAACTTTCCCATTCGCTAATTCTCTTAAACAATATCATTAATGAATATATCCAAATTACCAATATCAAACTTTCTACTATGCGTTCAACATAGGGACATTTAGTGGGCAGGGCCTAAAATTGGACACTCAAGTGGGCCCATTGAATGTCAATTTGGGTTGCTGTAAATTGATTTTCCTCACAGTATTTAATAATACTACAATACTATAGAACCTAATGAAGCCAATATATTAAGTGGTACCACCTTTCTCTGTGTGGTGGCGCTCTAACATGGTTCTAATAATGAGCAAAATTATTTGTTTGTTAAACTTGTGTACCCTACAACAACAAGATAAATTGTTTCCGAAATAGAATTACACTAATCATAAAAATGGGAAGTTACTAGATATGAGCGCAGCTTATTTTAAAAAGACAATTATATCGCCCTACACTACAAGCAGGTTGTACGCATCACCTGTGTATGTCTGCAATCATAGATTGAATACAATACCGCTCTTTCAAAGCTACTTATATTACAGGTGCGAGTGCTCAGCATGACGTGGTTCAATACAGAGGTACCGGGTGAACGTACTAGTGCAGTGCGATATATTCAAAAATTGTAGTCACCTATTGCTATGGAAGTTGATCCTGTTACATCATCACTTCTGCGGCGAATACCGGTATCCGTTTTACTCACAGCAGTTACCGACAATAGGTGTGTGTCCTCATCAAAAACATTAACCTTTTAACGCAAAAGAATATGTTGTTTTACACGACATATGGAATATAATACAGAAATCAGAAATATATATAAACATTTTTGCAAGAAAATTATTAATTTGTGAAATTGAGTACCAATTCTGTTTGGTACTCAAACTACGAAAATAAAGGTTGATATCTTGAATATTATTCTAGTTTGACAATAATGACAAAATACAGGATCTGTCAAATATTTCTTGATATTAATTTGATTCATAAAATAGTTCAGTCTCTTACGTGTCACTTTATTTAAAAGGCTCGTCATTTTTCTGACATGACGGTTACTGTTTTCACCTTTTATCCACCCATAATAATAGGATTTCCAATGTTGAAATTTTGTTGCAACCATATCTTCTCTTTTAATATAATTATAGATTTAGATATAAGTCTGATACACAAAGGTAATTAGAGATATCATGTGAAAAGGATCGGAAACAGGTATACCTTTTTGAAATTTATTTAGAAGTATAATTGATCTCAAGACAAACAATAGCAAACCTGTTTATTACCTCAACTTTGATTGGCGATAGATGAACTGACAAATTAACGTGAATATGTCTGCCGCACTGTACATACTAGAAAATAAATTATATTTAATCAAGGATCCAAAGAATCATTAACAGAGAAAGTGTTTGATAGAAAACACTCACAATATAAGATCGAATTTCAAATAATATTATATCCGAGAACAGGTAGATTGTGAGCAGAATCTCGTGTCACCAATTGACACAGATAACACTGTATAGCAAAACCTTATTACAAAAAAAACATGTTTGAAGTCAAATACGTTTATTTAAAATACATAACTATAAGTGTATGATACATTTTTATTCATTCTGCTTGTTTGAATGTGCACATGGGATGTTTTTTGGCGTGTGGTTGGAGTACTGGCTGTACTCGCACCACACTCGCACATAAACATAATATCCAAGTAGGATCATATACATTTTCCTAAACACCACTTGGTGCCGAAGAAATGTAATTTTATTATTATAGGAAGACCTAGAATAAAAAATGGACATCTCAAATATATCTACGAAGGACTAATTTTGGTAGTGTAATAGGGGATATGGGGGTAAGTGTGCGTTTGTTTTCACCTACAAACGCGGAGTCTACACATAATATGTAGTGAAAAACCACACACTGCGGTTGTCACTTACAACTAATATTGTTTTGAATAATACAGTTAGGACGCGGGACTACCGATTGTTATTGTTCTGCAAGGCTCACTCAGTCATTTAATAAGGCAATACAAACGATCGAATTTGGTATTCAAATGAACACAATTTTGAGTTACACCTTTTCAGTGTAAAAATTTTTTCTCGGCCAAATGAAAAGCAATAATTTTCATTTTTTCAGTAAATGTCAGGAAAAACTGTAATGCTTGATACTGTATTTTTTTTCAAATCTTAGTGTTAAACTTAGTCGTGAAATTCATTCATTTATTGTATGATTTTCGATTTTGATAGGCTTCAACTCTGCCCGCGAGCCTTTTTTGGATCAATCTTTTAGCTTTTCAAAGTAATATAGTTCGCTAAAGAAGGATTTTTCCCAACTTTCTAACGCACATCACCGTGAGCGATATATCATAGTTTTGTCAGAATTTCCGTTTTGATTCCATAATTTTTGACTACCAGCTGAAAATTTTTCAAATCCACGCGTGAAATCTTAGGCTAATACTAGCATTGTGGATCGATATCTCTGGGTGACCGGCCTGGATACAGTGTTGCCAGAACTTCAATATAGCAAAGAAATTACCAAGTGTTTCAATTGTCATGAAGGTGACTGGGTATAGTGCCTTTTGTTTGTGTTTGTTTGAAATTGCTTAAACCCACCGAAAGTCATAATGAAGCAGCCAAAACAATAAAAGGTTAAACATGGAAGTTTATAACAACCTATTATAATGACCTAAAGGAAAACTCATTTATGGCAACAATGAGCCTTGCATTGTAAGTCATGGTTAAAATGTGTTGAGTACCCACCCCACCCCCATAGGCCTACATAATATTACATACCGGTACCTTATAATATTTATATAGCACGGCTATAGCTATAGCCTACATTTAGAAAGTAGATCCTATAGCGCTAAATTATGACAAATAGGCCTACACAAACCCGAACGCAAGTCTGAAGGGTGTAATGAAAATGCCAACCCGCGAGGGGGGGGGGGGGGGGGTCATTCAAAATTCACCTGGAGATAGGAGGGACAGAAAATTAAAATCCCCTCTACTGAATAACACGCGAATTTTTCTAGGTTTGGACAGTGGATTTTCCCAAGGACCTCATCCTAGGTAAATAAACAAACAAACAAACAGACAAAATGGTTTTCATAATCATGGAATCCATAGCCCTACAAATTGAAATTGCAGGCTATCACGGGAGCAAATTTCCAAAATTCACCTCATTTACCAGAATTGGGGATTTGGGCTACCAAATCGCTGGTCAGGCAATCCTGGTTTTCAATGGAAAAGGGACCTGGTTGACAACAATTGAAATATCGATTATTTCTGCTGGTTGTTCTGGAGATAAAGTACTGAGTTTGACATTTTCGGAGCATGAAGGAAAAGGGTAAAATAAAAACGGAACTTCTGACAAAACTATAATATATAGACCCACACGATGTGCTTTACAGAGGTGGGAAATATCTTTCTTTAGCAAACTATATTAGTTTGAGACGCTAAAAATGAATTCCGTAAAAAGCTCACGGGCGAACTAAAGGCCTATAAAAATCAAAAACATCACACTAAAAGACAAAATATGATGCTTGAATTTTAACACCAGGATTTAAAAAAAAAAATGTATATCCAAGCACTATGTCTTTAACTAACATTACTGAAGAAAAAAAATATTGCTTTATATTTGACCGAGAAAATAAATTTCATAGCAAAAAGGTGTATCTCTGAATTGTGCTGATTTTAACATGTATCGATCGACTTTTAGCGCGACTAGGGGTCTTTTTATCTTTTCAGTTTCCGTAACTCTATTGTTCAGATACGAAAACGCAAGGGATTCAGTAAGTTTACTGTAATCTGACTTCATTGTTAACTCTGAAGTACCAATCAGCTTATTTCAATAGAGGTAATTGCCTGTGTCAATAAAGCCCATAAAGGCTGGAGATAAATGAACACCGGTGTACGACCGCTGTTTTAATGGTCTAGCGCCCTCTCGTGTTTGACAGTGATAAATTGATTCACATAATTATAACAAAATGCAAATCCGAATGAAAAGGTCCACTTTTTTCTGTAAAAACGTTGAAAATAAGCCCTTCAGTCACAAAAGGTCCGCTTATGAGCCTGTCGCGCCCCATTGCACTTGTGCAGGGCCACAGTGTCGCCCTTCCCTCGTATCAATGTCTATCTCCCTATTTTGCTTCCTCCTGCCCCCCCCCCCCCCCCATGATCAGGCTCCCCACTCCCTCCCCGGTCCCTACTCTCTCCTCTCGAGCTTTCTCTTTCTAGCCTTTCCGTCTCTTCCTCTCCTCTCTTTCTTCCTCACCCTCTCCCACTCTCGCTTGTTTAGTCTCAACTTAAGTATCTCCCTCCCTCCCCCCTCGCGAAATTTATCAGTATGATCCATGACTAAAAATAAGCTCTGCAAAAATAAACATTTAAAATAAACCCGAGTCTTGCATATATAGGCCCAACCAATTATCAGATTAGCTTGCCATGAATAGAATACATTATCTTTGCTCCAATGCAAATTCTTTTGTATTGCATTTCAATATAAAACATGATTACCAAATCACCACTTGTACGCGCCACATTGGGAGATATTTGACTATTTTAGACGCTCGTTTCATCGCCAATATGAAAGACTCATTGCTTATAACTTGGCAACATGGTCAGTATCAAAGTCAATGCAAGACTTTTTGTACGATCCACTTACGTCTAGGCGTAAGTACATATACACCAAACACAAGTCAATTGAAGCCGTACAATTTACCGCGAATTTAGGACCGTAAAATTTAGACTCTTCTTTTGTCTAGATTGGCACCCAACCGCACATCTCAAGGTTTTATGTAAAAAATCAATATAACTTACCAAAACGAAAACTGAAATTCACGAGCTTCAAATTTTCAGTAACTAACAAAAGGCTAGAATAAAAGATTGGTCATACCTGGGAGACTACCACTTCAGAATAACAATGACTTACAAAAACTATTACGGATACGGAAACAGAAACTGAAAAGATAAAACGACGGTATGCATTTCTAAAGAATTGGTAGTCCCGCGTTGTAACTGAATACGAAATGATACAAAAATGTGGACAAATATATTTTATTTATTTCTTGCTGCGGGAAGTTACCTGATTCTGATATTTATTAACCAGGAGTCTTGAGTCTTGAATTCTTCTCAGATAATCATGTAAAAACACAGCATTACCCAGCAAATACAAAACTGTTTTAAAAACATTTAAAGATGTTATATTTTTTAACGTTTTAATAACATTAAATGTCGGGTTACATAAAGGTCATGAAAACGTTTTAAAACATATGTATGAAAACACACTAAAACAATATTCTAATATGTTTTGAAAATGTTATTGTAAACTATTTTTTGCAAACATTTTTACCAGATATTTTGTCAACACTTAAATAACATTATGTTAAAATATTTGCAGTAGGTTATCAAAAAATGTTTTTGAATGGTATGAGCACATTTTACACCCTTCGCATACCCTTTATATAACCCGACATTTACTTTCATAACCTTTTGCGAATAATGTCGAAAACATTTTGTGATGGGTAGTTGCAGGTATAAATAAAAGACTTGATTTTCCCCAAGTGGTATCTCCGGGCTCATCCACTAGCTTTTCATAACACCAAAACCAATGGGGAACAATCATTTTACCTCATCCTTTTAGCCAGCGAGATCTTCATTGTTTTTAGAAGTTAACTTGATTAGTCAAAGACAAAAACAATATCTCATTATGCATCACGTGTAAGACACGAGCATAGAAGGTAAAGAGTAAAAAAACCCAATAACAACTTACTAATAAACAAAGGAACCAGAGTGAAGACAAAAATTAAAAAGCAGTAATATAAGTATAAATAATTTGTTTGTAAATCTATAAATCTACCTATCGGGTATTATCAGGAGATTAGAACTTGAATATAAAGAGAAATTTTACTCCATCCACAGTCTTTGATCATATCAGTGCGAGTCTCGGGAGTGACGTGAGCAAATGAGTGAGGCATCTTATATTACAATTTTAATTTCTCTCAACTTATTATACTCACACAAGGATGATGTTCATCGTTTCTGTTCCTCTACAGGAAGCCTTAGGGAAATATACTTATATCCCCGTTGTACCCAAATAAGCTATAGCAAAGTTGATAACCTACAAACAGTTACCAAAAGTATTACAAGAAGGTAATCATGGTAATAAAGTCTGCACAAAAAGTAACTCAGCTGTTATAAATACGCCTATAGATTCAGAACTAATAATTGTTTTCACAATATTTCAACATAAAAGAAGGATGATTTATTTATGCGCATTTTGATACTCCATTTGTCCAATTTTGTTCAATATTGACAATACAGCAGTGTTTTGAAAGAAAAATACCCCGATTTAAAAGTTGCAGTTATTTGTATTGATTTGAAGTAAGCGCGAAGATAATGGCGGGCTTTACGTGTTAACAGTGCTGCCATTGATCGCTGTAAACTGCAACTTTTAAATTCGGGTATTTTTCTAAACGACATTTGACGAATGGGGTATCAAAATGCGTGTAAATAAATCATCCTTCTCGCTATGTTGAAATATTGTGAAAACAATTATTAGTTCTGAATCTATAGGCGTATTTATAACAGCTGAGTTACTTTTTGTGCGGACTTTAGATCATCAATCAATATGTTTTCTTATTATTCAGTTCACTGATGTATGTAATGCGCGACCTTGTTCACGAGACAGAGGGAAGGCACAACAAAAGGTTAGTTCCCATTATCCATGTGTAAAAAACATTAAATTTGTAATACTTGATTCACAGGTTTTTTTTTTCTGATAACAAAAACAATATACGTTCTGTGCATTGAGAGTGTTGACAGTCCATTCTCTCAAAGCTGGTCATGTTCTTATTTATACGTCACCGTAGTTTTTAGGCCAAATCTGCCTCGTTCGAAGGAACTCACTGCTTACAGCTGGTTTTTGCTGGTTATCAATTTTAAACGACTTATTTTCTCAAAAAAGGAGTCATTTTTATTTTCCTCGTAATATTAGCTTGCCAATGATATGAAGTTGCAATAGATGCCCTTTAATATGTATTATACATATTTAACACCTAGCAGCTATGGGAGTTACGAGGTTTTGACGGAATAGCGATGATATATTTTATGCAGCGTTAAAAGCGTTAAGTGATCATATATAACTCGATATTATTTATTATAGAAATATCTATTGTGCATCCCGTATTTCTCTTAAAGGGTAGGTCTATTGCAAAAACAAGTTTATCTCTATTCGAAGAGAATAATTATTACATTACAAGTTGACACTTGTTGCAATTTTTTTGTACGTATTTTTCCTGAAAAAGGAGAAATTGTGTGGGTAAAGTTCAGCCTCGTACGTGTTCTTCCCCCGTTTGAAGCGTACGTGTTCTCCCCCGTTTGGCTGATGACGTAGGTAAATGAAGCGGACACTATATCATGCTCTCATCATACAATCACAATCACTTTGACAAGTTTCACATTAGCATAACAATGCTGCATAACAATATGCACACTATTGTTCTCGTTTCGGGAACAAAACTCACACAGTATTGTTACTATGCGTTTGCTTTGTAATATTTCATCCAACTGAAACTATAGCATTGCAATATACAGGGAAATCAGATACATGAGTTTGTGGACTTAACACGGTTTATGCTAGTCTCAGATGAAATTGAATACATGAATACAAAAGCCACCTAAGTCCATGCGAAGTTATTTTGAGAAAAACCCGTGTATCATTTTAATTCCTTCAGTTAGATTTACCTGGTCAATATGGTAAGTTTTACGTGCAAATGAGTGGATTAACCTGTATTAGGTATGACGATTAGCATTTCAGGGACTTCGTGGGGTTCATTTTAAATTTTGGACTTTTGGTTTTTTGAATCATATACAAAGACAAGAATGTTAGAATGAGATTACCACTAGTAAGATAATACAAAATAAAGTACACAGGTATGTATAATGTTGATAAGCATTCTGCCATGTAATATAAACCACACACTTTCCTTTATTAAACCCATTTTTTGTTCAAAAGTCATTCTCTAGCAATGAATGTGTTACAAGTGGACTTTTATACATACTGGATTTCAATCAATGTGTTACAAGACTCAAATCATGGAATTGGGTGATTCTTTCATACATGCTATTTTTCACATGCCCAATAGACACAGAGAATGAATTTGAGTTGTTCTTTCATGCATATGACAGGCCTATGTATAGCAACAATTTCCCATGCTTAACTCAATTTGGCCAAAGTATGAACTTAGGTGGCTTTTGTATTCATATATTCAATTTTAAGCTCAAATTATGTATTTATTTTTAGGCCTAATATTTCTCATGATATTTATATACATATGAATTGTAATATTAAAATTGTCTAATATAAAAAAAAAAGAAGCGGCTGATTTTATCCATATGTTTAAAAACCATTAAATTTGTAATACTTAATTTAGATTTTTTCTGTGAACAACAACATTATACGGTCTTTCCATTGAGAGCGTTTATAGTCCATTTTCTCAAAGCAGGCACATCTCATTTCATGACGTCACCGTTTTTCTAGGCCAAATCTGTCTCGTTCGAAGGAACTCACCGCTTAAGTTGTTTTTTGCGGAATATCAATTTTAAACGTCTTATTTTCTAAAAAAGGAGTCATGTTCATTGACCTCATAATATTAGCTTGCCAATGATATGATGTTGTTTTAGCAATAGACCTGCCTTTTAAATAACACGTACGTACGGTCCGAAATTATAGAGCAGACGTAAATACTAAACGAGAGCGGGAAAGCTCTCATAGGAACTGAATGACTGAAAACACTATGCATGAAAATCACCCAGTGCTCAAAATAAATATGAAATGCATTGGATTTTGATTAAACATACAAACTTCAGATAGTTAAAGATGAATTAATATACTGTTTTGTCTAACTAAAATATTTTTCTTTTTTGTTATAAATAGACATGAATTTGGGCCTTTTTTGATCATAAAATACAATCAAATAGCGATGAATGTCCTTAAAATTGATATAACGCTCAGTGTTTTATAAAATTTGTTGCCTTGAGGGTTATGAAAGTCATGTCGAGGTGTTGAGGTGTTGTACTTGGGATTTACGACACCTTAAATATTTCAGCCCAGCTGAACACGGCTTAAGATACTTTGTATAATTCAGTAATTAAAAAAAGATAATGATCAATTACCGGTGTCTTTTACCTCAACAACTCTAGGGCTCTGGTTCTTGCAAGGTTAGTGACCCGCTACAGTAACACTTTGCTTACCAGTCATTCTTTTCAGCAAAAAAAACCCAGACAAACAAACAAACAAACAAAAAACCCCAATAATCGACAATAAAAGGTGATATTAAGAAACGTTGAATCAATGCTACGCTTGCTTGCAAAAATTATACAATGAAACATTTTTGACACTTTTGAATTTACCTGTCATTTGCAGCATATACGCGCGCGAAAAAATCTGATCAAATCATCATCCCTAGGGTGCTCAACTTGCATAGAGATAAGAGAGCAAAGCTTTTAAGCTGACGTGTGATCTGATATTTGATGGTTTACTGAGTAATGATCATTATCAGTGTTATAAACGGAGATATTATTGCCAATTCAGCGAATTTTTTACATCAATACTCCTTCGGAAAAAAGGGAAATAACATGAGATGTAATGAGTTTTATTGAGACATTTGACATCTTTTGGAAAGATACGAGGGGCAGTCAGTATGTTTTAAGAGTGAACTCGTGACGTCATATGTGGATTGTTTTCATGGCATTTCTCAATGATTACATAAACACTGTACCTTTGTCTTTCAAGCAACACATGCAAAAATTATATCACACACATGATTACGTTACAGCATTAGCATAAAATCAATGGTCTAGAGTCACCTGGTGAAATTGAGTCGTTTTTGTTAAGGGAAATAAGAGGCTGAAATGAGGTATTGTTGTATTTTTTATATTTTCTCGGGAATTAAAGAATGGAGAATGCTGCCTTTTGGAACAGTAATAGAACACAAACTACCAGTTCATTAAACCATGTTTGTTTGGCTCTAAAGGTTTTAGTTTGTTTAAAATACATTGTCAAATATGTCTTATTTTAGACAAAAACAAGGCTTTTCTTTCTATACAAATCTTGATATTGCCAAAAATAGCAAACGTGGACATTTCATTTTTTTGGCCAGTTCTGTTGACTTATCTCCAAAAATTAAAACGGGAGTCTCCCTAGAAAATATTTTAATCCGTGATTAAAATATAACTGTTATTCTAACATTGTTGCATTTATACAAAAAGTAGTGGTACAGAGAGAGAGGCCATCGTTTTAATAAGAAATTTATTTTTAAAACTTTTCTGTTCATTTCAGGCTGAGATCATCCATAAAAATTCATATAAATATTTAAATTAAAATTTTCATAGCATTTTGTAATATTTTAGGCCCTTTTTACATGGAATTGTGCAATTTTCATGCATTTCCACCATGTTGTATCGGTCATCTTACCTACGCATGCGCAGATTATTGTTTGATTTGCGCCAGTTATCATCGCACTGAGTACTAGCTCTCACACGTGACCAGTCATTATATTTTAATCTGTTTCATTTTGGAGATAATTAATGTCATTTGTAATAACTGCTTTTTCATTAACGCCATTTTTGCAGAATAATTTTGCTTCCATTCAAGCCCTAAAGTTGTTGAAGTTTCCAGACGTCCCATTTCCACCACAGTTTAATGACAAGTCTCATATTTTACCAAATGCAAACTGAGGATTTTCCATGCCAGTTTGTTTTGGTACACCATAACAACTTTCTCTAAATATCCAAATTGACAAAAATTGCATATTTGTGTTTAACGACAAGAAATAGTAACTTTTTTCTCAAATTTTAGTATTTTCTCTTCGTTTTAAACATATGGATCAAAAAAGATCAAAATTTGACTTATTTTTAATTTTGACCAACATTTTGGATATTTTAAAGTCTCAAATTTTCCCTTCTCTTAAATGTACATTTGAATAAATGACAAAATGTTGCATGAGAAAGCAAGATTTCCATTGACCATTTAAGTACAGTATCAACATCATTATATGTCAACTTCATCTTATTTTATCACACACACAAGTAGTATCACACACAAGCATGCCAATATCCGTTTAACTGTATACATGCTTACAGCAGTCACCGACAATGGGGATATTTCCACATCGAAAGCACTAACCCTTTAAAGCAGAGGAACATTGTGTTCTAAATTGACTTGACAAAATTAATATTAAAAGTCCAAAACATATACATTTCTTTTTATACATGCTTACCTCCTTGCGTTACCGATTAATTGGCCAAATCGAGGACTGATTTTGTTTCACAACTACGAGGATAATGGTTGATATCGTGAAGATGATTTTCATTACAGCACCATTGGTAATTTGAAATTAATGAAAAACGGACCTGTCAAATCACTTTATATTAAATTGATTCACAGACACAATGCCATTCCGTGTCACTTAATTTAAAAGGTTTTAAGCTAATACTTTCTTCTGAGATGACATACACTGTTTTCACTTTGAAACAATTCTATAGAATTGGGACTTCAAAGTGTATTTTATTTCAATTTATGTATAAGTCCAATAGAAGGCATCAATTGAAATAGTTGCCTCATTTGAAATTAAAAGTTTGAATGTAAGCCTGATACGCAAATCTAATAGGAGGTATTGTGTGAAAATATAGGAAACAGATTTCACTTTCTCGATAATGACTGAGCTTATTTCAATTTAGAGGAAATTATGGCACTTATCTGATCTCGTGACCGGGACATCAAACAAAAGAAATGGAAGTTCACTTCAATATGTCCATTTTCATCTCGCTCGATAAAGTTTGGACCATTTTACTACAAGCATGTTGTTTGTCCTAATGCCTTCTCAAATATACTCTCATTATAGACTGAATATTAAGGAATAAAATTCCCCATGCACATCAATGCAAAACTACACTTTCTTTTTTAAAAAAAGTGGGTATCCGCCATTTCAAATGTATAGAGTGTAATTGGTGTGTATGGGATGTGTTTTCATATTGCTAGTGGCATGTTAACATAGCATTATTCTGCTCAATAAACCAGCGAAACACCATTACTTGGTAATTTCAACACTGGATTCTTTATTGTTATCATCCATTTTCGTCTTTGAAATGTTCCTATTATTGCAAATCCAGATTTGCGTCTCAAATATCGCATGCCTTCCGTAATTTCTTTCTTTATACATCTCTGGTGTACGATAATATTACGGTATTTCTGAGTATTTCATAACATGATAATAATAATAATAATAATAATATGGAAATTTATAAAATGATGATACATATTTGCTCGTGGACCTTTCACTACGAAGGCTAAGTAGCTGATACTACTCAGTGGGACAATTTCAAGTGCGGGTACAATTATAGGGATCCACCGACGAGAGCCTGTTTTAATAAGCAATGAACTACATCCTACATTTTAGCGTACCATATAGTTTTGATTGCATGAAACGACACCGCGTCTATAGTGTGTGTGTCACAGTAACGAAATACAATTTGGAAGTAACAATTGTAAAACTTGAAAGTTAAATATCGTCAACAAACCTTAACAATTTGATACCATGGATACGATAACTGTATAACTCTTCATTTAAGCAAAATATTGTTTTGGTCTTAAACTGTCATTTGCCATATGTTCCGGGCAACGTATTCTCAAAATTTCATAGCCATCTCCCTGGAGCCGATACCAGTCGGCAGTTGTTTGATATACCCTCAAAGACAGAATTCCCAACAAACACAAAAACGTTTTAAAAACATTTTAAATAAGTTATATTTTGGCTTTTGGTTTAAGTAAAAACGTTTTAATAACATTAAAATGTCGGGTTATATAAAGGTCATGATAACGTTTTAAAACGTTTTGTATGAAAACACACTACAACAATATTTTTTAATGTTTTCAAAAATAGTTTTAAACTATTTTTGCAAACATTTTTGCCAAATATTTTGTCAATACTTATATAACATTATGTTAAAATATTTGAACCCAGCAAACACAGAAATGTTCTTAAAATGTTCTTTTCAAAACGTTTTAATGACATTTAAATGTCGGGTTATATAAAGGTCATGACATTGTTTTTAAAACGGTATTGCAAATATTTTGGGCAAACATTTTTCGCAAAATATTTTTTCAACCCCAAAATAACATTTAGAAAGTTTTCAAGAATGTTTTTGGAATGTTAGTATTTATATAACCCGACATTTAAGCGTTTTTTGTAAAACATTTTTTGTTTGCTGAGCAGCAGATTATCAAAAATGTTTTTTAAGGTAAAGAAAACGTTTTATACCCTTTATATAACCCGACATTTAAACGTTTTCTGACAACCTTTTAGAACCTTTTGCGAATGATGTCGAAAACGTTTTGTGTTTGCTGGGTCGTGTCGAAAAGCAAGAACGAAAAGATCACTTGTTTTTGGAACAGAACAACACAAATAATGTTTGCAATCATCATTGAAAGGCTTATTCAACTTTTGCAAAGTTTAATTCTGAATAAAAAACCTACTGGAATTCAAAATTTAAAATTTATATCTTGATGTTCATGTACATGATGTATGAGTCCAGCCACTCTTCGACTCTATGTCTAAAATGACACATATTGGTTTTATGTAGAGTTATTTGATCTGTTTTACTGTATACCTGCTTACAGCAGTCACCGGCTATGGGGATGTCTTCACATCGAAAGCACTAACCCTTTAACACAGAGGAACATATGTTTCAAATGGACTTAGAAAACAACGGAACTTAAAAGACAAAAACATACATTTTTTTACAGCACGCTTTTACAGCTACGAGGATAATGGTTGACATGTTGAAGATAATTTTCATATCAGCACCGTTGGTAATTTAGAATGAATAAAAAATGAATCTGTCAAATCTTACTTCATATTAAAATTGATTCAGCGATACAATGCCATTTCGTGTCACTTAATTTAAAAGCCTTTAAGCTCATACTTTTTTCTGACATGACATATACTGACGCATTTTCACTTTGAAACAATTCTATAGATGGGTTTCCGAAGTGTATTTTTCATTTCAATTTTGGGTTCAACCGTATTTTCAAGTACAATAAGAGGTATCAAATGAAAAAGTTGGAAAATAGATATACCTTTATCTATATTGAGTAAGCGTATTTCACTTCACTGGATGAATTGATTTTCACATTTCTCGTTTGAAATAATGATTTTGATGTAATGAGCCGGATACGTAAATTTAATAAGAGGTATCTTGCAAAAAATAAAATCTTTCTCGATAAAGAGTGAGCTTATTTTAATTTAGATGAAGTTGATGCACTTATTTGATCTCGTAACAGGGACATAAAACCGGTTATTACTTTGATTGACGATAGCTGAATCGATCAATTGAGGGAATTTGTTAAGCACCGTGCATAGTAGAATATAAATCATATTCAAGGATCACAAAGACCCAAGAAGCAGAGAAAGTGTTTGAAAGAAGCTAGAAATGGAAAATAAGATCGAATTTCAAATATTTAAAGAACATTATATGAATGGCAATGAAGAATTGTTTTGCGGGCAAATTCTATCGACACAGATAATGAATGGTGTTGTTCTTTCCCAGTAAAGCCGTAACCTGATAAAGAACTCTCGATTTTAAGAATATCATCTTAACCAATCTTTATTTGCAATTATAGGCAGAAAGTACTAACGAAAAAATACTGTAACAGTATGATACGTTTGGCTTTTTTTCCTGCGATTTCACATGATCATGATTGCAAAGTGAAAGGTTTGGTAAGTTTGTGGGCGTCTGTGGCAGGTATAGGGTAATATGCCTATTCTCGGTCACTCGCCTATTTTCAGTCAGGTAGTGTAATTGTATTGATCAACCGCTGAAGATCGTTGCTTTAATTTCAGCCGTGTCATCCGAATTTTGTGACTATAAATCATTTAGCCGTACCGTTGGTGAAGGTTTTGGTGACTTTTTAAGGTCACGGCAGCACAGTGCACCTCCAAGAATAGATCATTAAATTGTAATGTGTCCAGAAATATCTGCATTAAAAAATACACCACAGCCTTTCCTCCATTATCATGATCTGAATAGGTCCAATTCAGAAAGCAGGACTAAAAAGATACAAGATACAAGATACAAGATATTTTATTTTCCCATAATTCACATGAAATCACACAAGTATAAATTAAAAAAACAAAGGCAATATCAAACAAACGAATTATGGAGGGGATGACCAGAAGGCCAGTAAGGCCAGAGGAAGTCACCCCCCTTAACAAAGAAATGTTACCATCAAAAGAAGTAAAAACAAAACAAAGCATAACAAACAAACGAGAAACACAATGCTCAAGACTTAATCATATTTTGAGATCAAGTCACGTTTATATATCTTACGGAAATGTTTCAATGAATTTGCCGTTTTTATTGAGTTTGGCAATGAATTCCATAATATTGGACCAGCAGTACGAATGGCATGGTCAGTAAATGTTTTGTTGTTCTTCATTAAGTTGAATTTACCTGCGTTTCTCGTTTGGTAATTATGAATATTGGAACGTAGCGTAAAGAAGTCATCAAATACGCCCGGTAATTCATTATTACTGTACTTGTACATAAATACCCCCCAATTCAAGTTTGTAGGCGTCTGCAAGAGTTAAAATATTGTATTTGGCAAATAAGGCAGCAGTGTGGCTTCTATAATGACTATTTGCTATTGTCCTCACAGCCCATTTCTGTAATTTCATAATTTTATCCAAGTATGTTTTACACGTATCCCCCCCAAATCAATATTCCATAATTTAAATAAGGTAAAACAAGAGTACAATATAGAGAATACAGAATACATTCATCAATAATCACACCCAGGAATTTTGTATTAGTAACCCGTTCCAGAACTGTCTCATCTAAAATGATCTCAGGAGATACATCACACACAGTTGAGTTTATTTTTGATGTCATATGTGGTGTACCCAAAACCATGTAATTTGTTTTACTTGCATTGACCGATAGTTTGTTCGACTTGAACCAATTACTAATTTCTTTCAATTCATTATTAATTAATTGATATTTACTTTCAATATCTTTATGTGAGTACAGAATAGTAGTATCATTTGCGAATAATATAAAGTCTAATACATCTGATGTGTTGATAATATCGTTTACATAGAGAATGAATAATAAGGGACCCAGTATAGAACCTTGAGGTACACCGCAAATAATATCTTTAAGTTCTGATTCACAAGAGTTGTAATGTACATATTGTTTTCTGTTGCTTAAATAATTAGTGAACCACTGAAGTACGATACCACGAAAACCACAGTGTTCCAATTTATGAATTAATATGTTATGGTCGATAGTGTCAAAGGCTTTGGAAAGGTCAAAGAATATTCCAATCGTGGTTTCATTTCTTTCAACGGCATAGTTAACTTTGTCAACTAGTTGAGTTATGGCCATGTATGTAGAATGGTTGTTTCGAAAACCAAACTGCTTATCATTTAGTATTTTATTACTATCTATATACGCAATACATCTGTTAAACACTAGTCTTTCAAGTATCTTCGAAAAACAAGGTAATACCGAAATTGGGCGATAATTAGAAAATACTTCAGAATCTTCTTTTTTATAGATTGGTATTACCTTTGCTATTTTTACCTTTTGTGGCACAACACCGGTTGAAATGGTCAGAAAGCAGGACTAAAAAGCACAATGTATCACCAAATACAACGTGTAAATAACATAATTGACATAATACTATGGCATAAAGTAGGTCGTTATGTTGACACACCATCTTACATCAAACATTTCTCTCTGAAATCTCAGATATTTAGTATACTAACAGTATTATTAAATCAATAATTCACTTCACCCACTGTAAAGAACCTTGATGTGACTTTTGACACAACTATGTCCAACCATGTCAGTAATGTGTGTCACGCTATCAATTTCCATCTCAGGAACATTTTTAGAATACGTCGGAACATTATTTTTTAGTGCCGTAACCGTCTTACTAGGTCGCTGATCACTTCTCACTTGGACAATGCCAATGCTTTGTTGTACGGGTAGGAAAATCAGAGACCTTAAACGTCTCCAGTCGCTTCAAAAAAGCATGCTCTATTATGTATGTACAAATGTCTTAACTAAGATGCTCCGTGATACCTCTCTCACTAGACTACATTGTAGAGAGATTGCGATTTCCAAACGTAGGTATCGGACGCACGTCGATCTATTCAAAACCAACCTCTTATATCGAAGCGAGGTCGGGTATTTAGCCAGTTTTGAAGATTTTGCACGTGCGAAATACACACATCGTTGAAAATGTACAACTAGTGCGCATTGTGTTTAATGATCTTTCTTTCAAACTTGGAATTAAGTGAATTGTTGCATGCGTTATGTAACCGATTCCAGTAAAATTAGCGTATAAGATGTAGAATAAAATGGGCTACACACTGATTTTTAGATTTTTAGATTTTGATGTCTATTTCTCGACTTACGTCCAAATTCATTTGCCCGGTAATTTTTTCTGGGACACCCTGTATCCATTTCCAAATATGTTAAAGACAGTCAAGGATAATGAACATAAAAAGGAAAGTCTAACTATTATTAGGATCCTTTTGTTTGTAAAAAATCATTATAATAAAGCTACAGCGATGTGTGAAAATTTGACTTAATTCAAACGTGAGGTTCATACGTAGAGATTTTCAATTGAAATTTGTGTGATACTTTCCGTATAAAAAATGACATTGCGATTTCACATTTTATACTTCAACGTCGTAAAACGCACGTGTCACGTTGAAATATGCTGCTTTTTACCGCATGTCGAGGTTCATGCAACGCGCCTAATTTTCACTACGAAAAAGTATCATTTTGAAAATAAAATCATGAAATATGCATGTAGTGGTCCTTATTCTACAGAAATATTAGGTTTTTTGTAATAATAATATTCGGGAAGCACTAAAAGACAATCAATTTTAAGGGGCAAGTTAATAATGTTCTAAAATGAAATGAAGTCGCGAACCAGCTTGGTAACATTCCAGGCTTTCGCTCCAAGGGAATGGAATAATCTTCCATCCACCATTCGTGAATCAATTTCAGCTTCTAGTTTTAAGGGGAAAATAAACAAAAACCTCCTCACCTCTTCCCACCTTATTAGTTTGTGTGTGACACCACTGCCCACGTGTTTTAAATCTTACGATGTGTATTTTATATATAGGCTTTTTAATTGCTATTTTAAGTCATTTTTGTGTTGATTTTGTTTATATTAATTATGTTGATCATATTTGTGTGTTTTTAAAATGTATTCATGTATAAACTTGTATATGCGCTGTGATTGCTTGAAATGGTGCTAAATAAATGCCTATGTAACAACAACAATAATAATAACGTTATAATGAAAACAAATTGAAACAAAATGAAAAGATATTTGGCATTATGGATACATAATTGTAAATCGAGAACAAAAAGTATAGATCTATGGATGTATGGATGGATAAATTTCTTTTGTACATTTTGATATTTGACTTAATTCTTTAAAAGTATTTTAATTTGAATAATGACAAAATTTGGAATAAAAACAGCAAGATTATCACTCATGGAGTGAAACCCCTTTGGAAAAGCATGTCTTAATCTTGTGCTCTTACTTTTATTCTTGTAAATTGCCATATTTTAATTTAAAAAAATTAAGCAGCACGTATTGGAGTGACGAGGCTCTAAATTTTACAGAACAAAGAAGTCTCTGATCTGCGTTTGATTATTCATATGAAATTGCCTCTTTCTGTTTTTCCGCATGCCATTCACACGATGATAGCAGTAGTAGTTTGCCGCTTTTACGAAATGTAAGGATTAACCTAGTTCACCCAATCACACACGGAATGTTGTATGTGCTCCTATTCTTAAATCTTGCCATATAGGCTATATCTACAGCTAATGTATTTTTCAGAAGCTTTGATTAAATTAATCAAAGATTCAAGAACATGCCCGTTTTCGGCTGAATGACGTCTGACTGAGTAGAGCGTTTCCGGTGAGCCGGTATCGGTCGGTAGAGGTTTGATACCATCAAAGGCAAATTCATGTCGTCTTTAAAGCGCGATTGCACATTTGGTGTATAGAAAGAGGTTTTTGTCGATTCATTTTGTCACACACAAAATCTGCATACACATGCATGTCAATATCCATTTTACAGCAGTCACCGACAATGGGAATGTCTTCGCATCAAAAACAATAACCCTTTAACGCAGAGGAACATCCGTTCATTCGTGTTTCAAATTTAACTTTAAAAAACATATATATTATCTTGCAACAAGCTTGCGACCTTGAGTTACTGAATAAATTGTTCAGTCGGGTCCCATTTTGTTTCACAACTACAAGGATATTGATTAATATTTCGGAGATGATTTTCCATTCCAGCAACGTTGGTAATTTAAAAATGGATCTGTCAAATCTCCATATTAAATTGATTCACAGACACGATGCAATTTCGTGTCACTTAATTTAAAGGAGTGTTTTGTAATCCTAGCATCCTCTTTTTATGACAGTTTCAGTAGATATCCACGAAAAAAGCTTATTCGCAAAATGTCAGTTGATTCCGATTTTGCGTTCGCGAGTTATGCATGATTATGTGTAATATACTGCTCCATAGACAATGTGTTGTAATTTCGTTCTGGTATACCAGAACGAAATTCAAATTTCACAATATCTCTGCTATACGAATTAAACTGCAAAAAAATTTTTGTAAATAAGCATTACGTAGCCAGAGGTTTCCAGTGATATAAAAATCTCAACTTTTTTTGGAGAAAAGTGGGGAATAAGGCTTTAGATCACGAAATGCCCTTTTAAAAGGCTTTACGCCCAAACTTTTTCTGACATGACACATACTGTTTTCACTTTGAAACAATTCAAAAGAAACAGGAATCAAAAGTGTATTTTTTCTTTTCAATTTTAGTTTCAACAATGTTTTCTTTTTTCAAGCGTAATGGTGATGCATAAGTACAATACAGGGTCTCCCAGAAAAAATTACTAGAAAATGAACTAGACATCAAAATCAAGAAATTTAAAATGTAGCGCATAGCCTATTTTACTGTGCATCACATACGAAATTTGTTTTTGATTCGCTTGAGTGGTTGCGAAGAAATTAACAATTACATAATGCGCACATCAGTGCAGTTCATTCCAAGTTTGATCAAAAGGCGTTGTTCTCATACTTGCTCACCGCTTCCTAAAGTTTGTGTATCTCATGAAATTTAGTCCATATAGTCTATTTTATAATCCGACGGTGTTATGTTATTCATGCGTTGAAGAATAACATTTTGTCCGAGAAAACGTTGATTTCTGCAATTGGAAGCTTTCCAACTTTAATTCTTTAGGTTGTGCAAATATGTTATATTTTAACTTTCCAAAGAACATTTGAGCCATGAATGACAACGTACAAGTGCTTACAGCTTTACTTGTGATTTTTGATACCATGCAACATTAATGTTGAAATTTTATCAGATTTAAACTTTGCATTACAATATCTTGGAAATATTCCAAAAACATTAATGTATGTGAGAATTTTTTAAAGCCAGATGGAATTCATTATGTAATAATTATTCTTTATGCAACATTAATATCAACATATCAAGTACCCAGCATCATCTTACATGCAAGCTTTCATTTTCAATATCGTGCAAGTTTTCAAATTTGAACAAACCCTAATTAAATGTTTTGCAAGAAACAAATTATTTTAAAATAACGGATTAAAACGGATAAAAAGAATTTCACGGTACAAAATATGAAGCCCATTGACAGTTAACCACTAGTGCGCATTGTGTTTAATGATCTTTCTTTCAAACTTGGAATTAAGTGAATTGTTGCATGCGTTATGTAACCGATTCCAGTAAAATTAGCGTATAAGATGTAGAATAAAATGGGCTACACACTGATTTTTAGATTTTTAGATTTTGATGTCTATTTCTCGACTTACGTCCAAATTCATTTGCCCGGTAATTTTTTCTGGGACACCCTGTATGTATGAAGTGAAAAGTAAATAGATATTGAGTGAGCGTATTTCACTTCACTGCATGAATTTCACTTACCTCGACAACACTTAAATGCAATTTCAAGACTGGATTCTTTATTATTTTCATAAATTTTAGTGTTTGAAATTTTCCGATAGTAATATTATACAAGCTTTCATAATAGGCAGTTAGTGTTTGTTTTGTCACACACAAACGTAATATAAAACCCTGGATATTAAATCATAGAATAAATATTAATGTTTTATTTTTGTTTTTAAGCAAAATGTCGATGAAATCTGATCAGAAAATAAAGTGAAACTATTTGATCAAATCATAAAATAAAACACGAGGTTTAAATCACATAAAATACTGACCAATACTTCTTGTAAGAAGTTGAGGACTGCTGCAGTGTCGTACAATTTAAGTTTAAATTTAACAATTCTATTTGTTTCATTTTCTTTCAGTAGTTTCATCTTCAAATCCAATGCACTATAACCTTTTCTCCATAATCACCCGGAAGTTCAACCCTTTAGTAATTTAAATTCTGAAACACAATAAAACCGTTAAGAATTAAATTCATTGCACCACAGCCTTTTCTCCATTTATCGTGATCTGAATAGTTCCAAGTAAGAAAGCATGTTGATAAAGAAAAAAAAAGCGCAGTGATTTATAGTGCGCTACGCGCAGGCACAACGCCTAGACGTTGATCCACAAGCCTCGGCACACACCGTCATCAACCCTATATCTTCGTGTTAAAAATTGCCGTGATAGTACGATGAATCCTCACGTTTTTCAACAGCTACGCATGGTGATTTTATTCGAGATAGGCCGAGCGACTAAGGCTAAGCATACAATTTGAGATTTTGAGAGCCTGCCACACTGTTTCTATTCTATGTTTTTACGATTTTCGCATGATCAGTATATGGCTGGCCGTAACCGCCACAACGTGGAGCTGCTACGCGTAGCTTACTTTTCGCTTCGCGGAGCTAAATTGACCAATCATGTTAGATCTTTTCATTACGCGGAGCCAGTGGATGCATCCTCGTTTCAGAGAGAGAAAACTCTTGCCAAAATTAATGTTTACTATGGGGATTTTAAATGAATCGATTGTAAATAAACCACGACCAGTTGTACAGGATCAATACCATTGTTTGATTAGTGTATAGTCAATGTTACCTTGCATGCATGTGTCATGTGTGTGGCGTGTTTGTTTGTTTGTTTGTTTGTCAGGCCAGGATCACTGACACCCACGGTACTGATACTGTCATACTATCACGGTGATCATATTGTTGAATGTTGTTGACTTTAAAGTAATCATGATGCAGTCATGTCTACAGTAGAATTCACCACGACCTTTGAAGGACTTTGAAGACCCAATTAAAAGCTATTAAACCAAGATAACACTCAATGAAAACAGCTCAACTATGTTACATCAGATCTTCTCTGGTTAAATACACACTGCACTTGTGTCTGTTTTACCTGTGCAATGAGCAATGAGCTGGTATTATAGTTTCAGTTGGGTGAACGATTATAATGCGAACGCAAGGTAACAATACTGTGGGCTTTTGTTTACGAAATGAGACAATAGTCTGCTTATTGTTAACCAGCGTTCTTGAAAATGAGAAGCTTAATGATTTAACACGGTTTAGAAATAATTTCTTCATATTTTTTGGTGTTATCTGTCGTTTACATATCCTTCCTAAAACACTAAAGTACCAATATTTCCAAAGTTACAAAACTATATTTTCTAGAATTTCAGAGAATACTTTAAATATTGGCCGGTTATTTTTTACACAGTGACGTCAACTAGGCAATGGCCTATACTTCTAACATACACTATTTGTAGAGGTCACGCGTCAATGGTGAGCGCACTGAGTATTGTGTATAGGAAAACGGACAGTAACTACAGTATGTATGGCCTACTACTAGTATATAAAGTAAATCCGAACTGGTTTGCAGTTTGCTGAAGGTCGAATTCCGCAGGGACACCGCGCAAGTTATACAAATTAGCTCCCGGCGATACACTGCAGATCGCAGAACTGTGTGCATAGTTTACCACCACTCTGCCTAGCTATAAAGTTATGTACAATACTGTATGAGTTTCTTATGAGTGCATGTCCATCTTAATAATAAGTCAGTTCGTACTTTTCATAAACTACTTTTTGAATCATAACTTTCGTGACCGAGGATATCTTGCAACTACGTGACGCTCGTCTGGCAAATTCTTAATGAATAAATTCGCTTCACGTAATGAGTAAGTCGTACTTAATTGGTCAGTTTTACCTCCGAGTAATGAACAACACTAACATGATCATGATTGGTCAATTTGGCTCCACGGAGCAAAACGTCAGCTACGCGTAGCAGCTCCACGTTGTGGCGGTTGCGGCCTACCATATCAGTATCCCATATGATATTTCTATTACAAGAAAATTTTATTTGTTGTCACGTAAATCACAGGTTTCGTTTAAATTAACTACCTGGAAATTAAATTAACTAATTAGTGAGGACCGGTATTTTGCTGTGGATATGTTTAACTGCAATTTTGATGTAAAGCATTTGAAATCCGCTGTAAAAAATGTGATAATATTCAACTCTTTGAGAAAATATTTATATAAAGGAACGCATGTAAAACCAGGTGCAATACAATGTACATTATTGACACACTATCACTCTCTTTATCTACGTCAATAATAGAATAATCGATTTCAATCGAATTGAATACCGTGCTCCATTTTGAGTTTGTAGTTGACTACTGAGCGACCTAAGCGATCGATTGCTAGCCAATCAGATAGAACTCCTTCAGTTTCTTGCGTTCAGTGAAATACCACTCGCCTGTCGCTCACTACCACTCGCCCGTCGCTCATCAACGGAGTATTAAATTTATATTTATCGTATAGGGCGTCGACACTGTGCGGCACACTTTACAGGTTGTCGCTGACCACTATGGCCCAACATCATTCCATAAACTATTAAACACCAATTCAGGAACTTTGCTGCTTCAAGAGCGCGCACCCTAGACATTCAACAAATAACCTTCGCAACCAGGATCAGCTCCCCGAGTTTCGTACGGGTTACAACGAGACAAATTAGCAGTAAGTTACTTGTTCAGGGAAATTTCAAGCTAACTCAATTTTTCCACGAGAGCGTACTAGGCACCGCCAGGGTTCGAACCCGCAACCTTTCGCACCATAGTCGAACGCCTTATTGATTGAGCTAACTTGACAGCACAAAGCACAATGTATCACCAGATATAACGGAGAATAAACGCCATTGATATATCAAGTAGAATATTTCATAATGTGCGTTATAAGAGTGACGATACTTTATGCATAATATATTTTTAATATAATACATAAATATCTTTTCTCGCATAATATATGACAAATTTCTCAATAAAACTCAGTATAACTTTAATATCCTATTTCCCTTTTTTACGAAGGTACTCCCGAATGTACAGTCTACGCTGGATTGGCAATAACATCTCTAGATATAACATTGATAAGGATCATCGTCCAGTAGACCATGATATCAGATCACACGTCGGTTTAAAAGCTTTGATCTCTATGCTGCATTGAGGACCCTGGGGATGATGCTTTGATTAGATTCTTTCACACGAATAATAATGCTGCAAACAATAGGTCAATCCGTTCAAAATTTTCCAAAAACAATTACACAGAAAACGACTTTACTTAATGTATTTTAAGCAAAGCTGAACTGTTGATTTTAGGAGCAACAAGTTACAACTTTTTACGGCAGAAAATACCATAACCTAGATCATTCAGTTTTCTGCCAGTCTGCATGTTTTATATATTTCGCTAAAAACCAAGTGGTGCTAATGTAACGTTATCTCTCACCCGTTGCAGGAAAACGCTGAAATCAAAAGCGGACGTCTCAAAGAAATCTGCAATTTAATGTCACTTAAAGTTGCGAGTGATATGTGTTCGTGATGTGTCTGGTTTGTGGCCTGGATAGTAGATTAGTATGAGTTTGAGTGGTCCATGTGGTGGGGGTTTTCATATGGAAAGGTTTCTATACAAAAACGATTCTCTTATAAACCATCATGCGCACAGTTCCACCTCGATACACCTGAGCACACATTTTCGTCCAAGAGCTTCCAAGCAGAGAACAACATGCGGTGAATGTCTCCACCACAGCCTTTGACTACACTGCACGGTTGAGTGCATAGCAATGTGAGAGATGTGGAGCTTCTAGCTGAAAAACGGGCCTCATTGATTGGTTTTTGTCGAAACCGCAAGTGTTCCCTTCATCCAAACAGATGTTTTTTTTATCAAACGAAAGCTAACACTTCCCCCTAAAAACACATTTCGTCATTAGGTCAACAGATAACGCAATTCAATGTTATAGCAAGGCGAATGTGGTAAATCTGTTGAAAATTACCTATCCAAGCACATTTTTTGATTTATAAGTCAAAACCTCAAGTGTTCCTTACAATATTTGTCAAATGTTATGTCATTAAATGAAAAAGCACACTTATATTGTCCATACACTAGCGTCACTAGAATGAACAATGGCCAATTCTCTTTAAATTGCAAATCTTGTGCAAAAAGTTACTATTTTCGCCTGTTTTATCATACGGTTGTAAATTCAATGAACTATAACTTTGCTTAAAGAGCGCTTACGAATTGATATGTTGGGGCGTGCATGCTTTATGTGTATAGTGGCGTGTTGACATAGCCTTATTCTCATCTGCCAAATAAACCAGCAGGAGACAATGATACCTGGCTCAACAACACTTTAATTTTCATCTTTGATATAGGCCCTACTTGTTACTTTTTTTTTTATTTCGAAAAGGATTTCCTGCTACAAAGTCAACTGCAATTCCGGATTTACGTCTCAGATATCCGATCACTAGTTTAGACATATTAGATATATCATGACATCCGGCAGTTCCTTTCTAATACACCTCTGGCGGAAGATAATATTTCGGTATTTCTGAGTACTTCATAATACATTATTTGTTGGGGGATATATGCATTTCATGATAACAAATATAAAGGGTGTCCCTGAAAGAACTGTATCGTCGGGAACTTATTTTTTGGGTACTTGAACGCATAGACTAACACTTCCCCCAAAAAACACTTTTCGTCACTAGGTCAAAAGATAACGCAATTCAATGTTATTTTTGGGTACTTGAACATATAACCTAAAATAACTGATAATGTTGAGGAACATATCAGCTATCACACATTTTTTGAATTTTGACAATTGACCGCTCCGTTTTTGAAATACAATTTTTTACGAAACTCCCTCATTTTCAAGCCTTTCCACGTAGACAATATCTACCAATGACAACATACACATCATGCGCTGATGATGCGCAGTGATTAGGTCTTCTTAATTTCTAATCTTAATACAAGTTCGTCTCAAAGCCCTTCCCAAGTTACAAAGTCAACTACAATTCCGGATTTACGTCTCAGATATCAGATCACTAGTTTAGACATATTAGATATATCATGACATCCGGCAGTTTCTTTCTAATACATCTCTGGCGGAATATAATATTTCGGTATTTCTGAGTACTTCATAATACATTATTTGTTGGGGGATATATGCATTTCATGATAACATTATTATAAAGGCTAAGTAGCTGCTACTACTCGAAATACAGGGTGTCCCTGAAAGAACTGTATCGTCGGGTACTTGAACGCATAACCAAAAATAACTGATATTGTTGGGGAACATATCAGCTATCACACATTTTTGACAATTGACCGCTCATTCAAAATGAGTAGGCCTACTTGCAGGAAGCAGCTCGTGGGGTCAACGGCCGGGAGTCAACGCGTTCATCTCTTGCGCTCCGTGTGTGATGGGCGCGGTGACATGCGCGTGTACGCAACACTAGCAAATCGTGGATCGCGTTAATTGGGTTCCAACGCTGCGTGACGCAGCTTGTTTATGCCCTGCGTACTGGTCATAAACGGTATTTATGACCAGCAAAAAAGGGCGCAAATCCAATCAGAAACGTCGTTATATCGTGAGTATGTATGAACTTACTGCTTCTGACTATAGTATAACTATTGGCCCTGTATTATTGACATGTGACGTCACGTTGGTAGAAGTGACGTCACACTGGAGTCGCCGATGAAATATTATCATATCGTTATGAATTCGACAGAGTGACGAGAATTTTGAGCAAATTAGGTTAATGTATGGTTCAGACTATAGAGGTTATCCGTGTTCTATAAGCTGCATATCCTATCAGCGACTGCTATACCTTGTTTAGGATGTCCAAAAGAAGTACCTACATGTGCTACCATGACTGTTTTAAAATAGCCCGCCAAAGTCTTGCAGGTAACTCCGAGGTCGTGCATTCAATTGGTTTGAATGAGGAATACTACGGGAACCAGCGCCTTTTGTTAGAAGTCACACATGAGTAACGGGGATAACCTCTATTGGAAAAACAATAATCCCCGACGTATATCGAAAGTTGGATTAGGACGAATCGCACCAAACTCGAATTATATGTGACCCGGCAGCACAAATGAGCCGTAATTTTCCTAAATTGTATTCTGAGTTACGGTGTAAAATGTGTACGAAGGTCATATTCATCGGTAACTTAAGCTGGCCCGACATCCGTCTCATTTCGATAGTCAAAAACTAATCAATAATCATATTGTTGAAGTGGATAATAAGCTTCTACCTTAGATGGCTATAGAACTTTTAATAGCTCTGGTCTTTGTTTGCTTTTGCTAAATCCTGTTCAAGTGGTGGGTTACCAGGCATTGTATTTTGTACAGGTATGCATAACCAACAATTAACAATGAGAGAACTTTCTTAAACCTTGGGGATGATTTGAAATGACCGCCAATTATGACTGTTTGATATTTATTGCCAGCAATGTGGAAAAAGAGACACATGTAAAAACGTAAGAAGCTATAATTTTGTTGAAGGAGCAAAGTTTATCAAACCACAACCCCGCTTCTGGATATCGTTTGAAGTCAAATGATATACCATTTTTAAGTTTATGATGTTTATTTTTTAAACACCAAATAAAACAAAATTGACCGGGGAGGAATTTACGGCTCATTCGCCGTGGACGGTCACATATACGCATGATGCAGTCATGTCTACAGTAGAATTCACCACGACCTTTGAAGGACTTAAACCCCATTAAAAGCTATTAAACCAAGATAACACTCATTGAAAACAGCTCAACTGATTAAATCAGATCTTCTCTGGTTGTGCACATGTGTCTGTTTTACATCTGCGGTATCGCAATGAGCTGGTATGATAGTTTCAGTTAAGTAACCGATTATAAAGGAAACGCAAGGAAACAATGGTATGTGGACCTTTGTTCACGAAATGAGACAATGGTCTGCTTTTTGTTAACCAGCATTCTTGAAAATGAGCAACATAATGATTGTTGACTTAACACGGTTTGGAAATAATTTCTTCATATTTTTGGTGTTATCTGTCGTTTACATATCCTTCCTAAAACACAAAAGTGCGACTATTTCCAAACACCTAAATTAGCTAAAAATTTAGGACATGTTACAAAACTATATTTTCTAGAACTTCATAGAATACTTTAAATGTAGCTTGTACCGTTTTTTTGTGGCATCCTTCAATGTGAGCGGTCCGTTACCAATATTTTCGGTCAAATCTCCATTCAATTAACACGGAGAGTTGGCTAGCTATGAGCTAGCTATGCCTTGTCCTCACTCATATTTTACGAAAGTGCGAATATTTCTGAACATCTAACCTAGCTGTAATTTTAGGTCATGTTAGAGAAATATATTTGCTAGAAGTTTGGAGAATACTTTAAATTTTGGCCGGTTATTTTTCACAAAGTGATGTTAACTAGGCAAATTCATTATACTTCTAACATACACTATTTGTAAAGGTCGCGCGTCAATGGTGAGAGCACTGGGTATTGTGTATAGGAAAACGGACAGTAACTGCAGTATGGTGTACTTACCCGTACAAAATAGGTAAATCTAGTGTTTAGTACAGCTGGAATCAATGGATTTTCTGTATAAAATGCCATATACCATGATACTGCTATATTTGACAACAATGTATAGCTACGACAGAACTCTTCTACACAGAGATATCAAAATCCCACACATGATATTGTTATGACGTAATAATAGGATTGTGCCTTCCCGAAACTGGAAAATACTAGGAAAGTATGCACAAATAAATACCAAAACTATGTTTTCTGGTTTAAATCTTAGAAACATACGATTTCCACCGGATATGTTTCCTAAATATGACAGAAAATGACTATTTATAACTTATGTACCAAGTTTACAGTCAATATATGAAGGAAAATCAGCAATATCGGCACAAAAACCCAACAATTAAAGATGAGAGCTATGGTTTATACATATTTGAATGCGTATTTGAGACAATATCCGCATACAATGATTGATCAAAAAATGATGTTCTTAATCTTTAGAAGGGTCGATGGAATTGTGCCAAAATATCACGTTCACTCAGAATAACGAGTTTTTTTGTATTCTGCCGAATTCATGACGACATTATTACCACTCGACATGCTCGAACTAGAAGACACTTTATTCTTTTAATGTATTTAAAAAGCAATTATCGCTGATTAAATACAAAAGATACTTAATATTCAGTAACAACAAAAATAATGAGATTCAAACAATTTTACAATTCACTACTTTATTATTATTTTATTAAGATATGGTACTATTTGTCAGCGGTTCTTTAGGTATCTAATGTCAATACAATTCTGGTAAATACATCAATAGATTATTGCAAGTACACAACACTCACTGAATGGATATAAATAACGTCTTATAACGCTGTAAGAAAGTTGCAAGAACAAGGCTTCAACGTATTAAAACATCATGTGTCAGACCATAAAAGCCAAATCACGGACCAATGGCCTCACTCCCCTCGAACCTTTTATCTTCTCTGGTTCAAGATCATGGTGGAATCTACACAAAGCATTATCATATCCCTTTATAAACTTGGAATAAGAACTTGGGGAAGAAAATATGAATGCATATGAATAATATGAAAATGCGTAAATATGAATTTGAATACGTAAATATGAAAACAAAGAATGTATAATATAGAAACCTGACGTTTAGAAATAAAAACATAACATTTTTTCTAGGGATAAAGTTACCCCAGGTGGAGACCAGTTAGCTTCAAATCTCAAAGGCGGTTTTAATGGTACCCACGATTTAGTTTTTCCGCATTTTCCTAGCACGCCTTGGTGCTAAATACCAGTATTTTCTACGTTTTGATACGGGCTTTGGCTTTGGCTTTGGCGTCGTTAATAACTCAGTCGGAGACACTGGAGATGACACTGGCGATTCCCCTACGTTGCATAGATCACTTTGGCAACACTCTATACCGTAGCCTTGCATTTCGAAGATCTCCTTATTCATGTTATTAGTGCAGACATCTAGCAATTCTTCAACTGCGCAACTTCGTGTTATGCTTGCAGGAAATGGTGGAGATGGTGGAGTTGTAAATGTCTGAAATAATAGATAAAGACAAGAGTTCTTAATAATAAGAGTCAACGTTTTAAAGGTATTGTCTACAGAAAAAGTCATTTGATTTGGGAATTATTTACCAAATGGCGGGGGGTGGGGTGGTGATGTGCTTTTTGGGTTGGCTCAGTGTGGTGGTCGAGTTGGTGGGGGTGGGGTCTGGCATTGAATCCCAGTTATCATGGTGGACTTGCCTTTTCATACACGTCTGCAATATTGGCTTTCTGAGTAATATTTGTGTAATAATAATTTTTGATTTTTGATAGTATCATATTTAGTTTTTTTGATATTTTGATGTTAATGTGTGCAACGTTTAAAATTTTTAAAGGACCCCTTTGGAAATAAGCCCTTCTTAGTGCTTAAAGTGTTATCCTATGCATATCTTCAATTGTATTGTATATTGTAATTTTAAATGTAATGTTAATGTCTTTTTTATATTCTATGTTTTTAATATGAACTCTGTAAATTGAATGATATGCATGAATAAACTCAAATCAAATCAAATCAAATCAAATCCTCTTTCGTGTATGTGATTTTACTTTTATGGTCTTAACGTTTTTTCTTAAATTTGAACATTAATGTAGCAGTATAGGGGCTGAAATTTCCGTGTTGTTGGATAGATGTTTGATGAATCATATATCAAAATGTTCAGAAGAGTCTGGAGAATCTTTTCTGCCATGTTGTCAAATTTGTAACGAAACTGTTAAATAGAGCACTTTTGGCTGCATGAACCCTATACTGTAGCCGTCATGAAACTACCACTCTAGAGGTGTGACGGTTTCGGTATTTTCTCAGGAACCCAAATTGGCATTCAATATTAATAAGGGACGATTTATATCAACATTGCGGGGCTTATCGGTATGCACAAACGACGACGAACTTATCAGAACTCAATTATTTGAAATGACGAAATAGTTGGTACTTACAATGCAAGTTTCAGACGGACACGCGAAGGCAAAAACACTCAGTGGATCACCTGTACCATCAAAATCGTCTCTCCCGCAAGTATTGTTATCAACCGGCATTCCATCAGGCGTCAATTCAGCCTGACATTGATAACATTTGAATATATCCGCATCTACCTCTTCAAAACTCCGGCTATTGCAGTCATCTTTATCACAACAATAGGCGCACAAGCGTGTACCCGGATACATTTGGCAGCCTTGGAAGGAGCAGTCAATATCTGAATCTGTGGTGCATCCTCTGTATACGGCGTTGTAATCGTAGAATTCATTTGATACTGCCGTCACATTTGCCTTTAGATTTGAAGAAAGTGTACAAAAGTTAGTCAGACGATTTGTTAAAATAAAATCTGAAATGTCTACTATTAAAGAAAATGTTTGAATGTCTTTCTTTGTATTCATTGATTGGGAACAATTCAGAAGTTATTAATCTTATTGAATTGAATACATGAATTCAAAACCCACCCAAGTCCATGGGAAGTGATTTTGAGGAAAAAAAACCGATGTGTCATTTTAATTCCTTCAGTTAGATTTACCTGGTCCATATGGTAAGTTTTATGTGCAAATGAGTGGGTTAAACTGTATTAGGTATGACGATTAGCATTTCAGGGACTTCGTGGGGTTCATTTTAAATGCTGGAATTGGGTGGTTTTTTGAATCATATACAAAGACAACAATGTTGGAATGAGATTACCACTAGTAAGATAATACAAAATAAAGCACATAGGTATGTATAATGTTGATAAGCAGTCTGCTATGTAATATAAACCACACACTTTCCTTGATTAAACCCATTTTGTTTCCAAAAGTCACTCTCCAGCAATGAATGTGTTACAAGTGGACTTTTATACATACTGGATTTCAATCAATGTGTTACAAGACTCAGATCATGGACTTTGGTGGTTCTTTCATACATGCTATTTCTCACATGCTCAATAGACACAGAGGATGAATTTGAGTTGTTCTTTCATACATATGACAGGCCTATGTATAGCAACAATTTCCCATGCTTAACTCAATTTGGCCAAAGTATGGACTTGGGTGGGTTTTGTATTCATATATTCAATTCTATTATGGAAGTGAACCGAATGCAACTTTATTTTGCATTTCCTTTTCAGATTAATCTTAAACCAAGTAGGCGTACTGACCGAGGGACAATTGCCCCATGTTTTGCTCCAAATTGTCCCCTTCTTGGGCCATGTTAGCATTGAAATAGGGACACGGTGGTGCAGCGGTACAGGCTCTGCCTTGTAATCGGTGATTGCGAGTTCGAGCCCCGGCGGTACAATCGTGTTGTGCTCTTGGTCAAGACGCTGTACATTACTTGCCTCTCTCTACCCAGGGGTGAAATGGGGGAGCTGTTATGAATATTGTCCATTGAGCGCCGCCCAAAGGTATGAGCATGCCTTGGGCATTGAATGGCAGCTGACATATTCTAACGACAACAGAATAAATGTAAAGCGCGTTGGTACACGTGAAAGGCGCTGTACCAACATTAATTTTTTTATTTATTTTAAATAAAAAATAGTACATGACTGCACATTTGTCCCAGTCAAGTCATTTTGTTTTGGTAACGAGTCTGCAGCGGTACTATTTTGCAGTTTTGCTTCCCCGAATATTTTGCCCGGTAACCCACTAATTAAATCTAATTCTATCTTTCATACTTTCACAGTGTTTCTCGAGTACTTAATGGACATCATCTCTACTCACATAGCATTGGCCATCACATTCAACTAGTTCAATCTCAGAAGATTCCAAGGGATCCATACATCCTGATTGGCCTCGGATCGTTGATGTGATGTTCTCAAAAAGACATTGATGACATTGGATTGCGCTGCCATAACCTAGAGGCAAAAGTATATATCAACTTTTAGAATAATATTTATTTACTTGTAGAACATTTGGGATAATTGAATACAAATCTAAAGCGACAAGTTCCAAATCAGCGACCGAGGAGCAAAGGCCAAATATACATCATCCATATTCATAACCATGATAACTTACAGAAAGTTTCATGTTTATTCAAAAAAGAAATTCAAATATTACGAACAGCTTGTAAATTTTTAGAAACCTCCGGTTTGCTACAAATTATGAACACGGAGCGTAGCTACGTTGAGGCAAGTGAGGCTTGAATTAAAAAAATTAAATAAGAGTTCAATTGTACGTAATTATGATTTCAATACCTATAATCAAAACTAACAAGTAGCCTACACTTTACATTACTTTACTTTGCACCTTTACAGCTCAGATCTTAACTATTTTTGTATATACTTACAGGTAAACGTCGCGAGAACAAAAAACGAGAAAATCTGTCTCACATCCATTGTGTCAAATCACAGAATAAGCTAGCGTTCAAGCACACGCCGGTAACCTTACACTACAGCGATTCTACACTACAACAATATTCAATAAATTGCTCATTGAACTAATTACGTTTCCGGGGGAGCACTCATTAATATCTACTGGATAGGATATGTGCCTTATTTGCATCACTTTTTAACACACATTTGTCTAAATCTATTTTTTTTAAATGTATGTGTTATTTAATCTATTGAATTATCGATTCTTCGAAGGATTAATTGATTGATTGATTAAATGATTGAATTGATTGATTTGATTGATTGATTGATTGATTGATTGATAGAATCGATTGATTAATTGATCGATGATTGATTGATTGATTGATTGATTGATCGTTTAACTGTTTGATCAATCATTTGCTATTGATTATATTCGATATTTCTCAAACTTATTTTGCAGAAACAATACAAATCGTCCCCCTAACTTTTCTTTCTTACTCATTTCTTTAAGATTTTAGAACCCACATGTAGAACCCTTATTAATTAAGACGTTCCGAAATTTTCGCAATAATACAGCTCAATAAACCTACCAAAATAGAGTGTGACCCCTGGTAGCTCATATCAAGCAATACAAGTTTACCATGTATAGTGTAGTACAATTTTGTTACGAATGATGCATGAATGAATTTGACCTCTGTTTCTTTTGTATAGTTATGCATTCTCACCAAAAGGCTAAACACTTAAGGGTAGACGAGGTGTTGTTGGTCGAAGCAACCAAAAAACGCGATTTTCATTCTCTAGATCAATAAATTATTGACAAATAACACCTTGATGTTTGCAAAAGTGCATTCTACAAATTATATAATTTGAAAACTTGCTTAATTTATTGTTGTTAATTAGTTATATACATTTTACAAAAGTGTTGTTGTTTCAGCCCTCTTTACAACATAACTCAAGAACCACAGGACCTACAAAATTATTTCTGTGATATTTGAATTCTTCTACACGCTCGCAAGGAAATGAGCAATGCAATTTTTGCCAAAGCTCATTACCATTCGAAAGATGTTGTGAACTACCAAATCGCAACACTTTAAAATAGTGTATTACCTTAAAGGTTGATAACTCTTAAAGCAGGTCAAAGACAATGCAACGCATTGTATGTGACATGCTACCAAAAACGTTATGCTCACTATAAAGTAACTATATTATTTTTTGTAAAGCAAGGTCAAAAAATAAAACATTTTTATGATCCTTATTATGTTCACAAAAGTTGCCACCCCGGGGTTGGCACTAGTTGATTCTATATTTTTATAGGTATATATTTCTCAAACTCAAATCCGTCCTTCTAAACTCTCTTTTATTTTAGGTCTGTTCCTTGGTACCCACATGTAGACCCCTTAACAAAGGCGTTCCAAAGTTTTCGCAATTAAGTTCAATAAATACCTACCAAAACTGAGTGTGACCCCTGGTAGTTCATATTCGAGTACTAAAAGTTTATCATGTATATAGTACGTTTAGTACAATATTTTGTTATGAACGATACATGAATAAATTTGACCTCTCTTTCTTTTGTACAGTTATACATTCTCACCAAAATACTAGCTAAATACTAAAAGGTTCACTTGTTTACTCTTAAATCAATCAGGTCAAAGACAATGCAACGTATTGTACATAACATGTGTCTAAGAAACCAAAGTTATGCTCAGCAGACTAAGAAACCTTTTTGTAAAGCAAGGTCAAGAAACAAAATACTTCTTATGTTCCTAAATTATGTTCACAATAGTTGCCATGCACTGTTTGGTTTTATCTTAGAAATATTTGTTGAATTAGTGAAAACTCTCAGAAAGATTTTTGGTTAATATTAAGTCAAAATAACGAAGTACAATGAAAGAAAACCCATTCATTTTGTTACTGTAGAGATCTACTAGTAATTACAGCATTTATTTAACTACTACAAATACATCACATTTAACTGATTCCAATTCAATGTAAGTTTGGACATGGGCATAACATTTAATGTCCAATATTTAAGTTTTAACCAAAATTCATATAATAGATAAAACATCACTTGAAAAAAGAATTGCATTATTTACGATAGCCCATGATATCCATGCAAAGTAAAGTTTAAGTTGAGTTCATTGGATTGTTGAAAATAATTGTTTGGTATAAAATACCTTGCATGAAGGTGTTCAATGAGCCATGCGATGACTTGATTTGATGCTCCAACTGACCTTATGTAATTTTAGTCTCCTGACTTAATATCAGGTTAGCACACTTCTGTATTACACAAAATACTTTTTCATTAATTTCAAATCAATTTGAAACAAATTACATCGAAGGAGGATTCTTTGATCAACAGCATCATCCCCAACTGTTTCCTGGTCAGAATTGAGATATTGGTGTCAGTGACAAGCCTATGTTTCTCGTTGAAACACACTTGGATACTGATGAGACCGGGCGCAAGCAAAATGCTAAAGTAAGGCTAAAAAGTAGGCATAATTGTCATTGAACTGAGGTAGAAATAGCATGTAATGAAATCTGAACAGCCTCCTTTCAGTCGTTTATAAAGGGAAACATGTTTTTAAAACATCAAAATGATAATGACATAATGGTTGAATTGAATAGGTCAACTTTGTTATTTGCATAACTACTGCCTAATTGCATCGGTTCTATTTTTTTCCAAGTTGATCCTTGATGAACATTATAAGGCTAAACAATATTGCTTAACCCTATAGAACTATTGAGCCATTTTTTGTAACACGAACTACGAAGGGGGGGGGGGGTGTTGCAACCCCTCCCCTAATTTTCAATAAATGTCTTATACCATTATATTTGGTACCAATGTATGGCAGCGGGTGTCCTCTATCCAGTGATGCCAAAAGTACAAACATTCACCACATAATTGGGTTTTTTTAAGTATCATATCAGAAAAAAAGCTCATATTTTTCTCATTACACCTGTGCTATTTGATGCTTCGTTTAAATGGTGTGAACAAAAACACATTTGTGGTTACCACACCGGAAGTGCAAGTTGTTAAAAACGTTTCTGCTTCTCATATCAAAACTGCTGCAACAATGCAATTCAAAATTTGGAAACATTGATTTAATGGTAGGATCTAGGATAGAAAACCAGTGTCTTCGGAACCTCTTTAAGAGTGATTGTTTTTTCTTTTCTTTCTTTTTCTATTTTTGTGTGTGGGGGTGTGTGTGTGTGTTTTGTTTTAGTGCCAGGTTGTTATGTCGGGGTGTCATTTGACGATGTTGGCAGTTGTAACCGCTCCCGGCCCGGGGGAAAACACATGAGAAACTACCCTTCAAATGCAGACACACAGAAACTGGGGACGTTCGCGTTCGTCAGAAGTCTCTGTATAGGACATTACCCGGTCAGTTGGTAAGTTATCATTTATCTAATGTGGCCCGGTTGGATAGTAAAAATGTAATGTGTATGTCCCTGCCGGTGTCAATAAATTCCGAGAACAATTGATCCTGTCGGACACGGGTTAGTCTTGGAGCCCGTCTTTGAGGGTTTCAAAACACTTACTGAAAATGGCGGTAATCAGTCAAATGTCCTCAGCGTAAATTTGTATCATACTGCAGTTACTGTCCGTTTTCCTATACACAATACACAGTGCTCTCACCATTGACGCGTGACCTCTACAAATGATGTATGTTGGAAGAATGGGCACTTGACTAGTTAACATCACTGTGTGAAAAATAACCAGCCAATATTTAATTTATTCTCCAAACTTCTAGCAAATATATTTCTCTAACATGACCTAAAATTACAGCTAGGTTAGATGTTCAGAAGGGTCGCACTTTCGTAGAATATGAGTGAGGGCAAAGCATAGCTAGCTCATAGCTAGCCAACTCCCCGTGTTAATTGAATGGAGATTTGACCGAAAATATTGAGCTATATTGGTAACGGACCGCTCCGTTCTGAAGGATGCCACAAAAAAACGGACAAGCTACATTTAAACTATTCTAAATAGGTTCTAGAAAATATAGTTTTGTAACATGTCCTAAATTTTTAGCTAATTTAGATGTTTGGAGAGGGTCGCACTTTTGTGTTTTAGGAAGGATATGTAAACGACAGATAACACCAAAAATATGAAGAAATTATTTCCAAACCGTGTTAAGTCAACAATCATTATGTTGCTCATTTTGAAGAATGCTGGTTAACAAAAAGCAGGTCATTGTCTCATTTCGTGAACAAAGGTACACATACCATTGTTTCCTGTCGTTTCCTTTATAATCGGTTACCCAACTGAAGCTATAATACCAGCTTTATTGCGATGTCGCACATGTAAAACAGACACTTGTGCACAACCAGAGAAGATCTGATTTAATCAGTTGAGCTGCTTCAATGAGTGTTATCTTGGTTTAATAGCTTTTAATGGGGTTTAAGTCCTGTAAAGGTCGAGATGAATTCTACTGTAGACATGACTGCATCATGCATTCTTTAGTGTATGGTGCATTCAATCAAAACATAAGCTCTTGCAAAATACATCAGGTGAATAATTTATATGGCAATATTCTAGAATTGGAACATGGGCAACATCTTATGTGTGACATGTGAAATAGGTTAATCTTTATTTTTAAAAAGGAGTTAAATTACTACAAGTGTTATTACGTGCAATTATCTTTAAAACCGAGCACAGAAGGTATCATTACACTTATAAAAGAGGCAATTAAGAAGATAATTACACGCAATACAAAAATCTGTTCTTCAGATGAAAAATTTAAGCGTGTTATTTTGAAACCAAGTCACTACAAAGATATAACAAGAATAAAGGTAATATTTAGAAAATGACAAATTAAGATATTTGCTTTACCAAAGTGCTTTACACACCTTTTGAACGAGATGATTGCTGTGCTTGAATATGAAAAGTATAATGGACTTGGCAATCTTGTTATTTTTTGTCGTTGTTGTTGTTGTTGTATATTTTGTATTGTGCTCGTTATTCAAATGGAGAATTTAGTAGTATTATGACAAATATATCTCTTTATTTTTCTGATTGAGTGTTAAATTGGCCCTGAAAGTGCCTCATTAAAATAAGTCTAACGATCCTTTTTGTGCGCAATTTAGTATTGATGTATTTATATAATACAACATATTTTGTTCTTCAGTTTCGCATTTAAGATATTAAATGTGTCAATAAAAACCATTACAACTAACTTTATTTCCTTTTAAGAATGAGTATTGATGTAACATATTCACGGGATTGGCAATAACATATCAGGTTATAGCATTGATCAGTATCTTTTTTTTTTCAATTGACTTTTATTTATATGCTATTGCTATTGCCATTGCCAACGTCATTGTCTGTCCGCACTGGTCCTGTCAGTCTGCGTTTGCACCCCGTCCTTGTCTGTTGTCTGTATGCGTCTTTTGTATCTGCACTGAGGGCAATCATGTCTTACGAGCTTTGCTCTTGTGATTGTCCTACCATCCTTTTCTTGATATTTTGTTATTGTATATAATATGATGATGGTGAAATAAACTTGAACTTTATATAATATTTTTCAAATTCAAAAAGCATTTTATATTGATAAAATGATCATTATGATGTTTTTACAGACATATCCCTATAAAAGCTTTTCCGTTCAGTATCTTAAATATTTAATCAGGTATAGAACGTTGAACGGTGTTATTTGAGAGAACTATGAAATGCACTTTTTATTAGTCAATAATTCCTAATATTTAGTGTTTTTTGACAGCTTGATGTTTTCATAATGATTACTTGAACGAATTCTTATTTCCCCGCTTAGTGCTATGGCCTGGTTATTATACATTCATTAAGAAAAATATCTCACTTTTGCTCCAACGTTAATAATGTGCATTGTAAATGTCCTTTGGGTCAGACGTCTACGCCATTGACAGCTGTCATTGGCAAAATGTCCATACTAAATATATCACAGTTGTTTGATATGATCATTTATTAGTTTTTCAAACAAAACATCATGTACAACCCAATTTTAGGCTTAAACAGCTTAAAGCGGTATCATGCTAATGTATACTGATGCTTTTGAGTCATTTTCAACTTTGATTTCTCCTTATTTACAACATTATTCCCTTTCACAGCATTTTTTAGAGCTTTTTAGGATATAAAATGTACCTATTTATGACAAGATTGGTGGTGCTATTCAGATACTGGATATTACTCTTTTAGGCTTTTAATACAAATAATTCCTTTTACTTTTTGATGAACTAAGAAAAAATCGCTGAAAGGCGGTCTATATGGAAATGCAATGCAATGTTAAATCTGGCCAAAATATTGCAACATGCCCAAACAAAGTAAACCCACAGTACCAAATGACTGTGCAGTCACATCATGAGAAATAATTGAAAAACCAATTGTTTTGTGCATTTTTTCAATAATGATCAATTACCCTCTTGCAAAAGTTTTGGCAACTGCGGAGATGCATCATACATCGTGTATTTCTATTATTTCTGCTCATAATATCAAGATCAATATCATGCTAAGATTTTTTTTATATTGCGTTATCTGTGTCAATTGGTGACACGAGATTTTGCTCACAAACAACTTGTTCTCTGATATAATTTCCTCTGTTTATTTGAAATTCGATCTCATATTCTGAATGTTTTTGTCAAACACTGGGATCCTTGGTCAAATATAATTTATTTTCTATGCACAGTGCGGCAGACATATTCCCGTCAATTGGTCGGTTCATCTATCGCCAATCAAAGTTGAGGTAATAAACAGGCTTACTGTCCCTGTCACGATATCAGATAAGTGCATGCAATTTTTAATCAATTTCATCTAAAATGAAATACGCTCTCTTATTATGCACGTTTTCGCTTTTCACTTGATACCTCTCATTACCTTAGTTTGTGTATCAGGTTTACATCAAAATCTTTCTTTCAAATGAGAAAACATGGTTGAAATTGAATTTAAACAAATACATTAAAAAATCCTATTATTATGGATAAAAAGTGAAAGCAATAACTGTCATGTCAGAAAAAAATGACGAGTTTTCTAAATTAAGTGACACAAAAAGGAACCGAACGCGTCTATGAATCAATTGAATGCGGTAAGATTTGACAGATCTGGAATTTTTTCACTAGTTCTACATCAGGTGCTGGAATTAGAATATCTATCTAAAATATACACCTGTTTATTATTGTAGTAGTTGCCAAATAGATTTGTATTCGATTTCACCAATTAATCACTAAATTTCTAAATTTCTGTGCATATGCTTCAAGTTTCTTTTTAAAACCGCATTTCCATTTATTTTAAAGGTTTTAACCTTTAACATTAAAATGTTTTTGATGCGGAAACATACCCATTGTCGGTTCCCAGCAAACACAAAACTTTGTTAAAACTTTTTAGTTTTGGTGAAAATACTACATTCAATGTCGAAATGTTGTTAAAATGTTATTGTAACCGATGTTCCAAAAATGGTTGCATGAAGAGTTTCTAACGTTAACATTTTTTTTCGGACACAATTTATCTTGTCTTTTGCACTTCAACGACGACACAGTTAAGTCTTTTATCATGTTTATAGGGTACCAAACCACTCCCGGAAACGGCTTATCTCAGTCTAATATCATATGCGAAACATACGCATGTGAACGTTTTACGTAAACGCGCGCTGTCACGTGACGTGAATGTAACCACTGATTGGCACTCTTGAAGGTACCAAATTGTTCGTTCAACTAGTGCAGTCTAATCACTCAACGCACAAACACACCCCACCCCACACCCTTACATTGCCAACAAAATAATGTTACAAAGGTTAACCCCTTGCAAATCAATCTCCTTGATATCTCCATTTATCTCTTATTCAATGTCTTCCTGGAACATGCGTAGGGATATTATCTTATGATCCTTTCTTACTCGTGTACCATATTTCTGATCGAGATCCCGCACATCACCATTGCCCCAACATCATCTCACACACCCACCCCAACACACCCCATCCACACACCCCCACCCGCACGCACACCAACCCCCAGACACATCCTACACATAAATTCGCAAAAGTAACGAAAATACATCGTGTATTGTTTGTTATTTCTGCTCATACCTCATTAATTGTGTATCGTTCTGAGACTTTACAATACTGCGTTATCTGTGTCAATTGCTGACACGAGAATTTGCTTACAAATCACTTGTTCTTTGGTTATTTGAGATTCGACCTTACATTCTGAGTGTTGTTGTCAAGCACTAGGATCCTTGATCAAATGTAACTTATATTCCAGTATGCACAGTACGGGAGACATTTTCCGCCAATTGATCGGTTCAGCTATCTCCAATCAAAGTTGAGTAATAAACTAGTTTGCTATCAGATAAGTACATCCATTTCTAAATCAATTTCATCTAATGTGACATACGCTCTCTTTACTGAGAAAGGTATATATGTTTCCTACTTAATTCACCTGATACCCCCTTTTACCATGATTACCTTGATTTGTTTAAGAGGTTTACATCAACATCTTTATTTCAAAGGAGAAGACATGGTTCCAAATAGATGTAAAACAAAATACATTCATCAATCCTGTTATCAGTGGACTTCGGTTGTATATATAAATGCGCATATATAAATGCGCACGTGACATCTACAAGTCGCCATACCGTATTAAACGATATAAGGTACCCGGATGTACATAAACTCCCCGTGCAAAAGTATAGGGAAAATGACAGGTCGCAAGGAAAATTGCTTTTGCAAAATAGTGGCATTGATTGCAAAGGGTAAAATAACTTGACCCGAAAGATAAACTCTTTATTAACGTTTTCCATCACGGAAAAAAAAATTAACTACGGAAAAGCTAGATATAGCTGATTTACAAACTTATATTTCATAATTTCCGTGCTAAATGGGCGTGCCAATTGGCCATATCTATGACGTAGTGCTGGTTTCATACTATAATGCTGCTTGCCGCCGAGCGGCGTGACACACGCGCATTGTAGACAAACAGACACAATCAAGACTTGTGAATGGCTGATAAGTCATGCCTCTTGTCGCAACGGCATGAAAGTATGAAAGGGGACATGATTGGCTTTAAGGTCAGAACTGTGCAGGCGGCGGATGACATGATCGAGCCGGCAACTTGTGAAACCGACCGGCCGTATGGCATTTTCCAATATAGTCGGTTAATTTTGTGGGGTTCATTATCGAACCCCAACGGTTTTAGCTTGTATTTATATTATTTATCAACATAGGCCTATTTGTTTGTGATATTTCAAGCGTTTTAAAATTTCAAAATAATCCCATTCAATTACACGGTTGACGATGAAAATTTACTGAATTTAGAGAATGCAATGCGGCCACCACCTGGAACTGTGGTCGCAATTTCAGTGATTGACAGTGAGGTAACACGAACATGGCACTGGCCATCTGGTCACGTGCGCATTTATATATGCGCATTTATATATACAACCGAAGTCCACTGGTTATTATGGATATAAAGTGAAAGCAATAACTGTTATGTCAGAGAAAAACGACGAGCTTTTTGAATTAAGTGACACGGAAAGGAACCGAACAAGTCTTCGAATCAATTGAATGGGGTGATAATTAACAGATCCTGCATTGTCCACTAGTGTTACAACACAGTATTAGAATCATGGACGAAAGAGATAACAGACCATTAGAATACTCTTGAAGATATCGACCTTTATTTTTGTAGTTGGCAAATAGATTTGTACTCAATTTCCCCAATAATCAGTTTCTCATAATAAATTTCTATATATTTCTGTGTATATTCTTTAAGTTGCTTTTTGAAACAGCAAAAGGTATTCTTTTACGTTAAAAGGTTATTGTTTTGGATGTAGGTTGTCGGTTACTGTTGTAAGCAGGCATAATATTGTAAAGTTTATATTGGCATACATGGTTATGAAACCCGGTCTTTGTCTGTGATACTTAGTAAGATAACTACATGTAAAATAAAGTACCTCTTTTACACAAACATATCGCAATTGGCTCATACCTAACGTCCAATATTTCATCATTATTATAAATCGCATTGTGTCATTCTACAAATAATCTTGTCGTTTGCACTTCGAAGACGACATATTTAAGTTTTTAAGGTACCAAACCACTGACGGAAACGGCTTTACTCAGTCAAACGTCATATTCGGAAAATTGCATGTCTTGAGTCTTTAAGGTTACGCTGAATTTGGATGGTTCCAGGTTCAAATTGGCTGTTACGTAGCCACCTAAACCATTTTTTTTGCAGAAAGTAAACATCGTAGGCCTAAAAATCATAGGTCATCTCGAAGCTAACATTCTAAGCATTATTATTAATTATTATTTATTAATCTAGCTCATGCACAAATGTACTTTGAAAGTGTTTCAATTTTGTTCACGTATAATGAGCATGAAGATTTTTGTGACAGAGGCCATAATTTATTTATACAAGTCCCGATTTCTCTCTCGATTTGGCTGCAGACTATAAACAGGTCAACATAATAATGTTGCTATCAATTGAAAACACAGCTTGTGTGGATTTTATTTTATAAGCTTATGCATTGACAAAATTTTGAGTGAAATCTGGTACCACTTTATTGTCATTTTGCATCAATAATATCGTTTTTGTGTATGATATAATCGCCAGAATTCTCAGCCACATTATTTCTATGATACCTCCTTAAACAACACGTGGTATGCTAATTTTACTAGGATTCGCCAAAAATGAAATATCTGTGCGTTTTGTCACATTGATGCTGTCATTTTCACGGATTTCAATATCTCGAGTTATGGGCCATGACAGAAATATACACATGAACAAAATGAATTGTTTTAGCTTTATCTTTCAATCTGTTCACAGCACAATGGACATGGTTATTAATGATTAGCGTGCCATTCTAATCAAAAATTAAATACTTACTTTTTCATCAAAAATGTAGAAATACGGACCATTTTATATTATTTCCTCGAGAATTCAAGCCAGCACAACACACACATGTTGTATCGTATGATACAGACAGCTCGCATCCAATGACGTATCGCGCTCATCAGGCGGCATAGGTCACGCGACACGTGACGTTCGAGGCTGGCGAAAATACAAGGCTGACAGCCCCATTCAAAATACACGGTTAGCATTTATTGAAAAATAACATACGTGTAGTGTGGTAAATTGTCGTACCACAACGGTTTTAGAGTAAGATAATTTTGCTTTGACACCACATAACACATTTAGAATTGTTTGTGAAGATTTCATGATTATGTGTTAATCCAATGGCGACGTCAAAAATTGCGATATCGCTTCCACCACCTGCCTGCTCATGTCCGCATGGCCAAGAACCAGTTCGGCCCAATTCCAATTTGCCCTGCTATATGACAAACAACTGTGTCCAATTTCTGTGCCGTTTTCTTCCTCCACTTCTTTCTCCTGCCACTCTCTCTCTCTCTCTCTCATCTCTCTCTTTCACTCTCTCTCTCTCTCTCCCTCTCTCCTAAATATAGGCCCTAGGCCTAGGATATATGAAATAAATAAAACAAAATAATAAAAATGAATAAATGAAAATTATAGAATTACAAAAAGTCCTCAAATAATAGGCCTACCGTTCACAAACACTTGTTAGTGGGGGCCTGATGCAAAAAAAATTTTATCACGAAAATTGTTTGCCCCCCCCTTTCAGGTCTCAAAAATTTCAGGGCCCACCCCTTTTATTTTTTGACATGAAAATTATGGGTCAACCCCATCATCAGAAAAGCATATAAACTCAATTTTCCCGGAAAAATGTGTGGTCAATTTTTCAGGGCCCCCCTTAGTAGGAGGGCCTCGAGGGTCAAAACTTTTAAGGCCTCCCATTTTGCATCAGGCTCCCTAACAAGTGTTTGTGAACGGTCCCTAGTGAAAATGGCCTGACAAAAAATACTGCTTCCCCCGGCATATCCATAACCCGGGCCCATAAAATCCTTTCCCCAGTCCCCGCCCTCTCCGCTTGCCAACAAATCCTGCCCTTTGCACATGACAAATATTTGGTAACCCAATTCACAAACCTAACATGGTCAGGGTGTGCAATATAAATTATGAGCCCTGGGTGAGGGTAACATTGGGGAGGAAAGAAATTTTCGGCGAGCCAAAAGGGGGGGGGAATTTTTGGCAAGCCGAGATGGGGGGGGCAAGCGATGTTTGGCTTTGGCATAAATAAAACGCTCTAAGGCGGCTTAGGAAAACAGTATGTAAACACAATAGATGCAAATTTTTCTGTTCGCTGCGCTCGCAACACACCCCGACAGATTATTACAATACTGAGATAATCAAATTTTCAGTCACCCTGAAAGTAATAGATCACTACTGCTATGGTTTGTTGAAATACTTCTTATCTGAAGGGTCAAGAGTGTCAAGGAAAACAAGTTCAAAGGTCACTTGATTCAGAACATTTGCAACATTTTAATTATTAAAGAAAATAGCTGTGATTGGGCAAACACTTGCTGGAAATAAATGTGAAATTGTGCAAACCAGAGGTCCTCTCTCAAAGGTCATCTGGGGTCAAATGGGAAGTTACTCGAATTTGAATGAAACCCTGTGGCAAATGTGCTTGACACTCGCACATTGGCCTAGTTGATTTCGGGCATTATGTAACTCTGACTAAAATAAAAGATTAAAAATCAAAATTTAGCTTTTCAGGCCACCTACGGGAAAGTACAAACGAGTGTTTGGGCATAAATATTACACATGTTAAACCATAGACAACTAGACATCTCTCTCAAGTAATATAAAATTCAAAAGTAAAAAAGAAAAACACACGGAAAGTATTATGATATGTAAGTACAGAAAAATAAATAAATAAATAAATAAATAAATAGGCCTAAATAAATAAATAAATAAATAAATAAATAAATAAATAAATAAATAAATAAATAAATAAATAAATAAATAAATAAATAATAAAAAATAAATAAATAAATAAATAATAAAAAACAACCGAATAAGCAAATAAATAAATCAAGATAAAAATGAATGTATAGGTAGGGCCAGTTTGGTTTGGGACGAGTATTGGCATGATTGGAATCGAGCTCAACATGGCCACGCCGTGCGTGCGCATGGCCTAAATAGAGCTTGTAGTACGAGTGCAGCGGCGTAGAATGTTTGCAATCGGCTTGACTGCTAACAAAATACGTGATCCTTTTAGACGTCTGTGTTTTAGACAATCGAAATAATTGTCCACGTGACAGAATTGCCTGTCAATCAATTTTACTTAGCGACTGTTGTGGAGGACGAGTAAACAAAGTCACATACGGGTCATTGACAGCATTACAAAATAGACCAAAAAACACATTTTCACACATTTTTTTCTTGATTTCTTTATTCAGCATGATAGGTACAGATGTTTTCTTACGTGTAAAGTCACAATATATTTTTCCAGTAGGGAAAGCAATATTTGATCTCATATAACCTTAATGCATTCAATTCGTTCAATCAATTCAGCTCTTACAAGATACAACAGGTGTATATTTAAATGGGGGATATTTTATTGGGAACGTGGTTAACACTGTTATGTATGATAAGTAGGTTAATCTTTACCTTTTAAAAAGGCGGTAAATTCGACAATTGTTATCAATATGTCGCCTAATCTTTCAAACTGTGCCCGACAATCCTTGTTCGGAACACATAGATGTGTTCAGCAGGAGAATTAGGGAAGCAAGCTACATTCGCAAAAAGGGGGCCAAAGCAATCAACCGCGCCGAAGGTCTCGTATCTCTCGATCACGTGTACGATCCACTGCTCAAAACAAAAACATCTTCACTTCCGGGAAATGTCAACAAGCCGTTTCGCGGGAAAAGCAGTGGACCAATTCACTTGTGATCAAGCCATCAGCCCTGATGGCGAAAGCTAAAGTCGTGAGTACTCATTTAATGGATTTGTCAAGCTAAAAAGTTTGAATTAATGACATAATGGTTGAATTGAATAGGTCAACTTTGTTATTTGCCTAATTGCATCGGTTCTATTTTTTTTCCAAGTTGATCCTTGATGAACATTATAAGGCTAAACAATATTGCTTAACCCTATAGAACTGAGCCATTTTTTGTAACACGAACTACGAAGGGGGGTGTTGCAACCCCTCCCCTAATTTTCAATAAATGTATTATACCATTATATTTGGTACCAATGTATGGCAGCGGGTGTCCTTTATCCAGTGATGCCAAAAGTACAAACATTGCCCACATAATTGGTGTTTTTTTAGTATCAGAAAAAAAGCTCATATTTTTCTCATTACACCTGTGCTATTTGATGCTTAGTTTAAATGGTGTGAACAAAAACACATTTGTGGTTACCACACCGGAAGTGTAAGTTGTTAAAAACGTTTCTGCTTCTAATATCAAAACTGCTGCAACAATGCAATTCAAAATTTGGAAACATTGATTTAATGGTAGGATCTAGGATAGAAAACCAGTGTCTCCGGAACTTTAAGAGTGTTTTCTTTTTCTTTCTTTTTATATTTTTGTGTGTGCGTGTATTGTTTTACTGCCAGTTTGTTATGTCGGGGTGTCATGTGACGATGTTGGCAGTTGTAACCGCTCCCGACCCGGGGAAAAACACATGAGAAACTACCCTTCAAATGCAGACACAAAGAAACTGGGGACGTTCGCGTTCGCCAGAAGTCTCTGTATAGGACATTACCCTTGGTAAGTTATCATTTATCTAATGCCCGGGGATCTAATGTGGCCCGGTTGAATAGTAAAAATGTAATGTGTATGTCCCTGCCAGTGTCAATGAATTCCGAGAACAATTGATCCTGTTGGACACGGGTTAGTCTTTGAGTCCGTCTTTGAGGGTTTCAAAACACTTACTGAAAATGGCGGTAATCAGTCAAATGTCCTCAGCGTAAATTTGTATATTCCTTAGTGTATGGTGCATTCAATCAAAACATAAGCTCTTGCAAAATACATCAGGTGAATAATTTATATGGCAATATTCTAGAATTGGAACATGGGCAACATCTTATGTGTGACATGTGAAATAGGTTGATCTTTATTTTTAAAAAGGAGTTAAATTACTACAAGTGTTATATCGTGCAATTATCTTTCAAACCGAACACAGAAGGTATCATTACACTTATAAAAGAGGCAATTAACTTAATTGTTAATTCCAATGTTTTTATTTAGTCAATAATTCCTAATATTGAGTGTTTTTTGACAGTTTTATGATGTTTTCATAATGATTACTTAAACGAATTCTTATTTCCCCGCTTAGTGCGGTGGCCTGGTTATTATACATTCATCCAAAAAATATCTGACTTCTGCTCCAACGTTGACATGGTTAAATAATGTGCATTGTAAATGTTCTTTTGGGTCAGACGTCTACGCCGTTGACAGCTGTCATCGGCAAAATGTCCATGCGCGGTTTTTTTTTTTTTGGGGGGCTTGGGGGAGTCCCCGGGGGTAAAAGCAGGGGCGGCAAAAACGAAGGGGCGGCGGAAGAAGAAGGGTTGCAAAACGAACGGGCGGCGGAAGTAAAATGGGCGGCACAAAGAATTAGTAAATAATAAAGGGCGGACAAATTTTAAACAGTATAAAAAATTGTGAAAAAATTGAATTTTCTTCAGCCCCCGGGGTAGGAGCGACCACGGTACGCCACTGATGTCCATAATAAATACTGCTTTGTTCAGACTAGAAGTTTCCTTGCAGGTTAGGGCGCCTAATCTGTGAAGGATAATTGCTTGTATGCTTACATAAAATATATTCTAAATTTACTATAACAGGAACAGAAAAAATCGCGGGAAGGCGGCCTATATGGAAATGCAATGCAATGTTAAATGATTAAATCTGGCCAAAATATTGCAACATGCCCAAAACAAAGTAAACCCACAGTACCAAATGACCGGCATCATGAGAAATAATTGAAAACCAATTGTTTTGTGCATTTTTTCAATATTGATCAATTATCCTCTTGCAAAAGTTTTGGCAATTGCGGAGATACATCGTGTATTTCTATTATTTCTGCTCAAGATCAATATCGTGCTAAGATTTTGTTATACTGCGTTATCTGTGTCAATTGGTGACACGAGATTTTGCTCACAAACAACTTGTTCTCGGATATAATTTCCTCTGATTATTTGAAATTCGATCTCATATTCTGAGTGTTTTTGTCAAACACTGGGATCCTTGGTCAAATATAATTTATTTTCTAGTATGCACAGTGCGGCAGACATATTCCCGTCGATTGGTCGGTTCATCTATCGCCAATCAAAGTTGAGGTAATAAACAGGCTTACTGTCCCTGTCACGATATCAGATAAGTGCATCCAATTTTTAATCAATTTCATCTGAAATGAAATACGCTCTCTTATTATGTACGTTTTCCCTTTTCACTTGATACCTCTCATTACCTTAGTTTGTGTATCAGGTTTACATCAAAATCTTTCTCTCAAATTAGAGAAAACATGGTTGATAATGAATTTGAACAAATACATTAGAAAATCCTATTATTATGGCTAAAAAGTGAAAGCAATAACTGTCATGTCAGAAAAAATGACGAGCTTTCTAAATAGTGACACGAAAAGGGACTGAACTAAAAAGGTTAATGTTTTTGATGCGGAAACATAACCATTGTCGATTACTGTTGTATCCGAGTAAACATAAAACTTTGTTAAACCATTTTAGACATTATATTTTTAATTTTAATTTTGGTAAATATATATAGTTTTAATAACATTCAATGTCAAAATGTTATTGCAACATATTTTTGCAAACATTTTTTTCTAAATACCGGGTGTTCCAAAAAATGGTCATATGAAGAGTAAGAGTTTTGAAAATAAGTAAATGTTAACATTTTTTTTTCGGACACAACTTATCTTGTCGTTTGCACTTCAACGACGACACAGTTAAGTCTTTTATCATGTTTATAGGGTACCAAACCACTCCCGGAAACGGCTTATCTCAGTCTAATATCATATGCGAAACATATTGCATGCCTTGAGTCTTTAATGCATTCAATCAAAACATAAGCTCTTACCAAATACAGCAGGTGTATATTTATATGGCGATATTTTAGAATTGGAACATGAGCAACATTTTATATTTGTGACATGAAATAGGTTAATCGTTATCTTTAAAAAGGCGGTAAATTACAACAAATGTTATCAATATATCGTGTAATCTTGCCAACCGCGCACAAAAGTATTATTACACTTATTAAAGGAGGCAATTGAGAAGACAATTACACCCAATACGAAATTCAATTCCTGAGATGACAAATTTAAATTAGATTAAGATAATATAAGGTAAAAGTTGGGAAACTACACCTATTCACTGCATCAAATTGCTTTCCGCACCTTTTAAGTGGGATTATTGTGTGCTTGAATGACAGCTAATTTTAAAAACATTTGATATTGTGTTCGTTATGAAAATGGATATGTAATTTTAAGGAATTCATTCCATTATGAAAAGTGTATCTCTTTATTTTTCTGATCGAGTGTTAAATTAATCAAGAATTTGTCTCATCACAAAGCGCAACGATCCCTTTGTGCGCGATTTTAATATGCCCATAATTATGGTGGTTAGGGGGTGTTGCATAATCTGTGGAGTTGTAATTTTTGAGTCGAGGTTCAGATTTTGGTATATCTTCAGATTTTATTCCTGTACCCCCCCCTTTTTATACTACTCATCATATTTGATGCAGTTTAGCATAAAGTCTGATTAGCTTTAAGGATTATTGGTAATATCGATTAAATTACAGAATGCCAAATATAAAATGCCACTAAAATATTGTACAATATGTGTGATTAAAATGGATTCGTCATAATGACAAATTAATTATGAAGATTTAGGTAATGCATTACTACACAATTGACGGATTTGAGTCACACCTCGTAGATTTATTTTACAAATTGATTGATAGTTTAAAAAATCTTTCAATTCATGGATATTTTGTTTAAAAAGGTGTTATTATTATGAGTTAACTTTGAAGCGGGACGGCCCTTTGTTTTGTATATGAGTTATGTACGCCATGAACGCCGGGTTGACACCGGGGGAGGGGGTACCAGTCCCTTGGAAGACACTGTAATTTTTTAGTAGGAAACACCTAATTACAATATATATTTCGCATAGATGTCACATAGATTTATATGCTTTTAAAATCAAAACAAGACGCGTTAATATCCACTCCTACTCCTAACCACCACCGCATCCACCACTTAGCTCCCTACCTCTGACACTAAATGTTTGAATCTGAATCTGAATTGCTTTCTGGCAGTGTATTGAATTGATTGTATTTGATAAACCAAAAGCTTTGGCTGTCTATTATGACACATTTACACGCAACTATGGTACGATTTACTCAAAATTACAGCAAGGATTTGGTTTCCTTGCCATCATTGCGCCCCCTATCGCCCATGATTGGTGTGCATACCGGAAGAGTACTGTGCTTGCCTATCGCCCATGATTGGTGTGCATACTGTGTCAATTTGCTGATGGTAAAGAGGTAATGATATTGTTCACAAATGAGGTCCCATTTTTTTTACCTAAATCGTGTTACACACGTGTTGATAATAATTTAAACTTTAGCGCAACTAAACAATGCATAAATCGAAAAATGTCAGATTTATGTTCTGAATTAATAAGTCGGTATCAGGTTTCTTGACACGTAATATCATTTTAGTGTTTCTAAGAATCTACGAAAAATGAGTATACAAACCTGACCTTATCTCTCGCTTGTTTTACATACGTGATCGTTGGTATGAATCTAATCGCGTATTGCAAGTACGCACTTTGTAATCGTTCCCATTATGATCTATAGGGTGCACAACTTATAAGTTCCCCCCTACATATTTTTTAAAATAAATCGAAAACTATTTGACGAAATGCAAACTTGTAAAATGATATGGGTAGCCTTATTTGTTTTACACATGTGGACCAAATTTTAGTGTCACACATCATTGCGTTCAGTCACAATGGTTCATTATGTAAAAAAAGGAGACCGTTTTAAACAGTGTTAAAAGTTGCATCTGAGTCCATAGGACTCAATTCTCAAACAATACAAAAGGCCAGGGATATTCATGTGTTTGTAAAAGAAAACTTAATCTTTGGTATTCTTCTTCTTCTTCTTCAAAAGCAAAGCAGGTGTTTTATTCTTTTCTTTTTAATGATAAATGTCTGAAATGGAAGGGATATGTACTGCAGTGAGAATAGACCACATCGCCAGTAGTTCATCACATGCGAAAAGTCACATTTTAATAATGCCGCGTTTGCCCGAATTTCTTCGCGGTAGAGCAATAGGTTTGCTGGATGAAAATGTGCCGGTGAAAGAAATTGCTCGTCGTATGTGAGTTGCAATGCACATGTCAACAGTACAGGAGGGCACATCCCCTACTAAACATCTAGACTTTAAGTTTTATTTCCATTACAAACACATGGACAGGCCTAACAAACTGTATTGTTTGACAATTGACTCCTATGGACTCAGGTGCAACTTTTAAAACTCCCTCTTTTTTTACATAATGAACCATTGTGGCCAAACGCAATGATGTGTGACACTACAAATTGGCCCAGATTTGTAAAACAAATAAGGTTACTCATAACCTTTTACAATTTTACATTTCGTTAAATAATTTTCGATTTATTTCAAAAAGCATTAGGGGGAACTTATAAGTTGTGCACTGTATATTACGTGCGCTATGATGAAAAAAATATTATTCCAGATATGAGTGACGAAAAGCATATCCGTAAAATCAAATTCATTTATTCACGTAATCCAAATCTGTATGCATATTTACTATAATAATTAGCGCCTCCTTCAGAAGTTTGAAAGTGTGAAAGTACTCATGTTATCACATGTTTACACACACACACATACACCCCAATGCAAGTGAACGTTTTAGGTAAACGCGCGATGTCACGTCACGTGAATGTAACAACTGATTGGCACTCTTGAAGGCACCAATTTTTTCGTTCAACTAGTGCAGTCTAATCACTCAACGCACAAACACCCCCCCACACCCCCACACACCTTGCTCATCATCGATATATCAACGGTGAAACATGATTGAATCCCTCATTACAGAAAACCTGACTGCTATGGGCTCAGGTGCAACTTTTAAAACGGCCTCTTTTCTTACATAATTAACCATTGTGACTGAACGCAACGATGTGTGACGCTATACATTGGTCCAAAGGGGGTAAAATAAACATTTTTACATTTTTACATTTCGTAAAATAGTTTTCGACTTATTCTAAAAAGTATTAGGGGGAACTTACAAGTTGTGTTACCTGTAGATGCGTGGGCGCAGGACAAATGCAAACTACGCTTCCGAGAAAAACGCGTTTGAAGAATATGCTACTAATAACATCAGTATTTTTCCAATATAATCTCTCTGTGGACAGATTCCATTTGTAATTGAAGTTAAAGGATTGAATTATTAAACTGCAACTTAGGAATAACTTTCATTATGTAATATCTAAATATGTGAAACAGCAGATTTAGGGGTTTTGGGCACATTTTTGAAGCTTAGGTCACACGTACGCCACTATGTGAAACGGAGCATTGGACTTTCTGTGTCGTTTGGTACCACGCCACATCATCCGTCAATATGTGAACATTTGGGGTTTTCGGCTCGCTTCTGAAGCATGCGCCAAATTATTGACGGATATTACAGATTCTGTGCCTTAATGTCATCAAATCCGATTTTTGCCGTTTCGAATAGTGGCGTATGTTGAGTGCAAGATATTGGATTCTTTCTTACGGAATTTTTAACATATTTTACAATTAATTAATTTAAATTATTAATTAATTAAGAAAAGTTGAGCTTTCTTACTTGGTGTACTTGAAGAACTTTATATCTAAAACCGTTGGGCCAAATTTCATAAAAATAATTCAAAATCACCCTGCGCCACTCGTATGTGTTCTATATATCTTCATAAGATACGCTACAATGCCATTTGTATGTGTATACATAAGCACCATAGCCAAAAGTATTGCAACATGCTACACAATCAGGTAGATTACATAAAAGTTAAGCTACTCCACAAAGCACATCATAACACGTAAGACCGTGAAGTGAAAAACAGTGCATTTGCACTAGCAGTGTCCAAAAACTTATTGTTTTACACATAGAAAAAATATGCATTAACCTATGTTGCAATGATTTTGTCAACTGTACAACGTGTAGTACGACTGGCCACTTCTGGTCTAATATATCTTCCTTTGATTATTTGAAATTTAATCGTTCTCTACTTCCTGGGTCTTTGTGATCCTTGATCAAGATTTCTGGTAATCACATATATTCTCGTTATGTCAATATACATGTAGACCAATTCTTCTATCTCCAATCAAAGTTCGGTCAATAAAAGATTTGCTGTCACTGTTATAAGATCAGAGAAGTGCATCTAAAGTGACATAATCTCACTTACTATCGAGAAAGATTATGTTTGCTAACGTTTTTACCTCACCCTTTGCGTATCATGTTTACATCAAAATCTGTTGTCAAATGGCAAAACATTGCTGCAGCTAAATTTAGAAGTCTTGAATTTAATACGCTCCAGAATCGTATCGTTATGGAATTTATAAAAGTGTCATGTCAGAGAAAAATGATGAACCTTATACAGTAAGCCAAATAACTATGGTACCAGTTACATCCACCCCTTGTATGTCCTAAACAAAGGCATAAATGTCATAATTGGAACTAACAGCTAATAGCTGCATCTTTTAGCTCGAATTTAAGACCTCATTCGTTGAAATTGTTCAAGAAATAAAGACACGACGATCCAAAAAACCAAGGAAGATGCTAATTTAAAAGTTGCAGTTTGCCACATTGCACGCCATATTGATTTATACACAAGGCGTTCGCGAACAAGAGAACAAGCGTTGTGCTTTCATTGATTAGCACAAAAAACAAGCGTTGTGCTTTCATTGATTAGAACACAAAAGTGCAACTTTTTATTTCGTATCTTCATTAGGTTTTGGATCACCGTTTCTTTAATTCTCAGCCAATTTCAACAAATAAGGTCTTAAATCAGAGCTAAAGAGTACAGGCATCGGCTGCTTGTTTTGATTTTGACATATTTGTCTTTATTTGCGATATACAGGGGTGAACACAACTGGTACCTTAATTCTTTTGCTTACTGTATATTGGTAAATTCACCAGTCTGTGAATCAATTAAATTTATAAGATAAGGATTTGGCTGACCTTGTGTTCTTATACATCATTTCTAACTCTCTAACGGTGATAAAATAGAATCATCTTCAAAATATCAATCTTTACTCTCATTTGTGAAAAACTAGTCGATACGCGCTTTCACTAATTAATTAAAAGTAAAGGTGGGAATAAACGAAGCGCATCTTCGTTTTATACCGTAATAAATTATCATGAATATTTAAAGAAATATAAAAAAAGTCACAAGTAACATTTTTTTTATAACAGGTAAGCCTGTGATAAAAAATGTCATTTGTGACTTTTGTTTATATTCATTTAATAATTATGCGAACTTATTACTGTATAAAACAAAGATGCGCTTCGTTTATTCTCACCTTCACTTCTTTCCACCTAATATAAAGTGTTGTAAGTGATGAGTATGATGAAAGGTTCCATCAAGACATTTCAGTGATGAAAACTAGGTATAAAGGTATGGTTTAACCCAAAAATAATGACGGATAATTATGTTTTATAATGTCTTTTTATATAGTATTCGCAGTAAAAAGAAACTTGAAAGTGTTCCGTGTAGGGTAAGTTCTGACTTTAATTAAATTTAGAATCAGCGGCTCTGATTTAGCCAAGAACACATGGATTTTCCTCAGTAACAGATAATTATTTTTCATTTGTTGTGCAGTATAATCAATCAATTTCAGACAATGATCTCCCATGACCCCAAGCAACCGTTACCTTGAACTAATCTGCCTGCGAGGTGTTTGTCATTTAGGCCCTACTACATCTGCCCCACTGGGCATTGGTCACGCTGCTTTTTTTTCCTACGAAGGAGTATAATGTTAAAGATTCGCTAGCTGAATCGGCAACAACAAATCTATTTAAAGCACTGATAATGATCACCATCCAGTAAGTCATGAAATATCAGAGTATATATCGGGGTAAAAGCTTTGCTTTTCTATCTCTATGCTTAGTGCAATCAAGACTCTAGGGAGGATGCTTTGATAAGTATGCATCACTCTAATATATGATGTAAAGAACCCGGGGGGTCACTCCCATTGTGGCCTGTACACCATCCGCGATAATCAACTTTTGAAAAGCACCCTAAACAAGGATTTTAACCCTTGGCTAAAACGACACCCTAAACAGGGATTTCATTCATAGTATCAAATTTCATGGCCTAAATTTCATTTCCGCGTATTTAGCAATTGCAATTTTGCTACCCTTTTTTCCAATTGTTCATGTTTTTGACACCCTAAACGCGATACGCGCGTATCGTGCCTACCACGAAAAACGACCCTTTTTACGCGTTTTCATTATCGCGGATGGTGTACAGGCCACAATGGGAGTGACCCCCCCGGGGTAAAGAACAGGTCAATTCCTTCAAAAGGGTCCATAATGTTTCAAATTTCAAATTGGTTTGATGAAAATTGAAACATATTCACAAGAGGTAAGACCGGTATTGGTCATGTGGTTCCTTATATGATTACGTCGAGTATTCCCAGCAAACACATAACGTTTTCGACATCATTCGCAAAAGGTTATAAAAGGTTGTCTAAAAACGTTTAAATGTCGGGTTATATAAAGAGTATAATAAACGCTTTCATAAGCTTAAAAACATTTTTGATAATCTACTGCTCAGCAAACAAAAATGTTTTACAGAAAACGTTTAAATGTCGGGTTATATAAAGGGTATAAAAACGTTTTAATAACATTACAAAAACATTCTTGAAAACTTGATACAAAGCATTCTAAACAAAATGTTATTTTGGGGTTGAAAAAATATTTTGCGAAAAATGTTTGCCCAAAATATTTTCAATAACGTTTTAAAAACGTTTTCATGACCTTTATATAACTCGACATTTAAATGTTATTAAAACGTTTAGAAAAAAAGCTGCTAAGAAAATTTCTGTGTTTGCTGGGTTCAAATATTTTAACATAATGTTATTTAAGTATTGACACAATATTTGGCAAAAATGTCTGCAAAAATAGTTTACAATAACATTTTTTGAAAACATTTAAAATATTGCTGTAGTGTGTTTTCATACAAAACGTTTTAAAACGTTGTCATGACCTTTATATAACCCGACATTTTAATGTTATTAAAACGTTTTTACCTAAACCAAAAGCCAAAATATAGGCTTTCTTCATATTCATATTCATATTCAATTTATTTCCATCAAAAAGCACAAACATAATAACACCAACAACTTTATATAAAAACAAGATGGAGGAGGTGCAACTAAAAGCAAAAGCCTGAGAAAATGTTGCACCACCTGACAATTAAATTAAACACTCAAAAACCAAACAAACATACAAACAAGACATGACAAGATCGGTGGCCGAGAACACACACACACAAAGCAAAAAAAAATATATGAGAAAAGAATCATTTACATTACAGACATTTGATCAATTAACTCATTCAAATCCGAACTCAATGAACGCCAGTGGAATCGGACAGGTAGGGCATGTACCACACAAGAATGCAAATGGCCCCAGAGCCACCAGCGTCAAAGAGCCCAAATTGGAAGAGGAAAAATATATAAAAGCCTGCAAATATTGAAGTGACATTAATAAAAAATAAATGAATTACTAATACTTTTAATTAGATTACATTTAAACTGATATTATTTTTTTTTTTTCTGGAGGAGAGATGAAATACTTTTTTTGAAAGAATTTACACTGACAGCCGTTTTAACGAATTCAGGTAAATTATTCCAAATCTTTGGTCCTGTGGTGAGGACAGTTTTCATTTTGTGAATTTCAGGTCGGTAATTTGTTTTATATCTTGTATCATAAGTATGGACGCTTTCTAAATCAGTGAATACATGATCAAATGATCATCAGTGTATCTAAGAAGCCTGATCAGGATATGACGGGGACGGGGGGCTCCCTTCCCATCCCGATGAACTCGTTCGACTTCCACATCCTCCATTCCAAATTTGGTAATGAATATGTCATTAACAACGACTCTTAAGTCTTCACCTTCAGTTTCTGGGTAATTAATTATGCGAAAGTTATTACGGCGCGTAATACGTTCAACCTTGTTGTTCTTGTCAAACAGCTCTGAGATGTAATTTCTGTTTTTAAAGGTTCTCTCGCAAGCGTTATCTACTTTAGTTTCAAGTAGTTTAGCTTTTTCACGTATTACCTTACTATCGTCCTGTAGTTCCTTAATTTCCTCTGCCTGGTATTGTACAGATGCAGTAATCTCAGCTTTGAAGGAATCCAGCTCATGTTTTAGCGATTTCTGTCCAGCTAATATTTCCTTTAGTGAACCCATGACTGACTGTTCAAATTTACTGTATTTCGAGCCTGGTATGGATGACTGACCAGCCGATTGTAATGGCTCCACTTCACATGCACTGTGCTTACTGACCAGTGTATTCAGTGTATTGACCGGGCTGACCATAGGTGATGATACGGGTGACGATGCCGTACTACACGGGGTAGCCATGGTCGCCACACACCGTCATCATCCCTATATCTTCGTGTTAAAAATTGCCGTGGTGGTACGATAAATCCTCACGTTTTTCAACAACTACGCATGGTGATTTTGTTCGAGATAGGCCGTGCGACTCAGGCTATGCATACAATTTGAGATTTTGAGAGCCGGCCACACTGTTTCTATTCTATGTTTTACGATTTTCGCATGATCAGTATATGGCTGGCCGTAACCGCCACAACATGGAGCTGCTACGCGTAGCTTACTTTTCGCTTCGCGGAGCTAAATTGACCAATCATGTTAGATCTTTTTATTACGCGGAGCCAGTTGACGCATAATCGTTCCAGAGAGAGAAAACTCTAGCCAAAATTAATGATTACTATGTGGATTTTAAAAGAATCGAATGTAAATAAACCACCAACAGTTGTACAGGATCAATACCATTGTTTGATTAGTGTATAGTCAATGTTACCTTGCATGCATGTGCCATGTGTGTGGCGTGTTTGTTTGTTTGTCTACTGTGTCAGGCCAGGATCACTGACACCCACGGTACTGATACTGTCATACTATCACGGTGATCATATTGTTGAATGTTGTTACTTTAAAATAATCATGATGCAGTCATGTCTACAGTAGAATTCACCACGACCTTTGAAGGACTTAAACCCCATTAAAAGCTATTAAACCAAGATAACACTCAATGAAAACAGCTCAACTATGTTACATCAGATCTTCTCTGGTTAAATACACACTGCACTTGTGTCTGTTTTACCTGTGCAATGAACAATGAGCTGGTATTATAGTTTCAGTTGGGTGAATGATTATAAAGCGAACGCAAGGTAACAATACTGTCTGGGCTTTTGTTTACGAAATGAGACAATAGTCTGCTTATTGTTAACCAGCGTTCTTGAAAATGAGAAGCATAATGGTTTGCAGACTGAACACGGTTTAGAAATAATTTGTTCATATTTTTTGGTGTTATCTGTCGTTTACATATCCTTCCTAAAACACAAAAGTACCAATATTTCCAAACACCTAAATTAGCTAAAAATTTAGGAAATGTTACAAAACTATATTTTCTAGAATTTCAGAGAATACTTTAAATATTGACTGGTTATTTTTTACACAGTGACGTCATATAGGCAATGGCATAATACTTCTAACATACATGGCCTACTACTAGTATATAAAGTAAATCCGAACTGGTTTGCTGAAGGTCGAATTCCGCAGGATGTACAAATCAGCTCCCGGCGATACACTGCAGATCGCAGAATTGTGTGCATGGTTTACCACCACTCTGCCTAGCTATATAGTTGTGTACAATACTGTATGAGTTTCTTGTGAGTGCATGTCCATCTTAATAATAAGTCGGTTCGTACTTTTCATAAATTACTTTTTGAATCATAACTATCGTGACCGAGGATATCTTGCAACAACGTGAAGCTCGTCTGGCAAATTCTTAATGACTAAATTCGCTTCACGTAATGAGTAAGTCGTACTTGATTGGTCAGTTTTACCTCCGAGTAATGAAAAACTCTAACATGATTGGTCAATTTGGCTCCACGGAGCAAAAAGTCAGCTACGCGTAGCAGCTCCACGTTGATTGTTCAACCTTTTCAAGCCAGGATTATGACGAAAAGGGTGCAGTAGATTAATTTAATGATTAATTGACGGATTAATTAATGGTTTTACTGGATGTATTAAGGTAATGATTAATGAAAGTATTGGTGTAACCTTTTCACATCATGATGATAGAGAAAAGGCTGCAGTAGTTTAAAATAATGATTAATGCAACGATTAATTTAAGTATTATTGATGAATTATAGAGGTTATCCACTTTACTCTTGTGTGACTTCTAACATAAGGCGCTGATTCCCGTAGTATTCCTTATTCAAAACAATTCAATGCATGACCTCGGAGTTACTTGCATGACTTTTGGCGGGCTATTTTGAAACAGTCATGGTTGCATATGCAGGTACTTCTTTTGAAAGTCCTAAACAAGGTATAGCAGTCGTTGATAGGATATGCAGCTTATAGAACACGGATAACCTCTATTGTATGGATTAATGTCATGATTGAAGAGCATATATATTGCTCGGACAATGAAAATGACGCCTTTTTGAGAAAATAAGTCGTTTAAAATTGATATTCCGCAAAAACCAACTATAAGCGGTGAGTTCCTTCGAACAAGACAGATTTGACCTAGAAACTACAGTGATGTCATAATATGAATATTGCCAGGTTTGAGAGAATGGACTGATAACAATGTCAATGCACAGAACGTATACTGTTGTTGTTATCAGAAAAAACTCTAAATCAAGTATTTCAAATTTAATGTTTTTTACACATGTGGATAAAATCAGGCCACTTCTTTATTATATATTAGTAAATTGTGATATTACAATTCATATGTATAATAACTTGATGAGAAATACTTGGACTAAAAATTAAAAAGACTATTTGAGATCAATTTCACCGTAAGAGCAGAATTTGAACATGACATATCAATATTGTATTTATTATGTAAATAACCAATTTCCGTGGCCCGGGAACTAACCTTTTGTTGTGCCTTCCCAATTTCTCGTGATGAAGGTCGCGCTTTACATACATCAATGAACATCAAAACAGTTCTACGAGAGCTCATATGTATGTACTGCTCGTGAACATATAGTGTCCAACACAGACAGTTTGATTACGCGTAACCAAACTAGCTGCGGAAGAGACTACTGTTCATATAATGAACGTCATCAGTCTGCTGCATTGGAAACCAATTTCGCTTCGAACGCTGAAAAGGGCCGTACGAGCCAGCATTTTACCAACACAATTTGTCTTTTTTCAGGAGAAATACGACTACAAACTTGCAACGAATGTTAACTTATAATGTAATATTTATTCTCTTCGAATGGAGTTAGTTTAATGTAAGGCTAAAAAAGGCTACATGCTATTATTGGAAATATAAATTGCACTGAATTGTATATAGTCAATAAAATCGAGTGGCAAAAAGCGAGCTTGATGTTTTCACAACGATGCATAGAAATATATTACCTCACTGTTGTGGACTGCTTATAGTACATTCATCAAGAAAACGTCGCTTCGTGTTTCAAATTAAATAAGGTGCGGCGAATGCTCTCTTGGACGTTTCCGACGCTGGCACTTGAAATGGTGCTCAAAATGACAGCCAACATCTACAAAAGATCCATATAAAACTGCTTTGTTAAGGCTAGAACTATTGACTTCTTTTTAGGTGTCAAGTTTTTATTTAAAGGCTTCCTGCAGCGCGTTGGATTACGTTACTTCGGCGCCAACTGGTCAGTGAAATATACATAATTGTGCAAAAAAGAGTCCGAACACTTGAAAAAAAATCAAATTTTAAAACTTTCTAATTTCTGCACATTGTGACACCACATTGAATCTAATGTTACCTCAAGAAGTAAAGTTACAAGTGTTTGAATGGACGAAGGTTATATTACGTAACCACAAAAAAGGCAAAATTGAAGACTTTGCACAGTAGGGTTCAGCAAATTTCACCGAAGACTTTTAAAATGCAGTGACAATCAGCCTGAAATTGATAATGAAATATGATATTATTTTTTCTTTGGTGTCATATCCCGGCATAAATGAAGTGCACCAAGAACCGCTCAATCAAAATTTGGTTTTTTTTCATTCAATATGAAAAAAAAACCGCCTTCTGTCATTGTTTTTTTGTTTACAAAAGTAGGCTTCAATCAATGTAACACCATATTTGCAAATAAAATAAAACAAAATAATCTAACAATGACTTCAAATTGCTGTTTTTAAAATGCCATTATATGGGATTTTAAGGCATTTTGACGGCCATTTTGAAAAAAAGCGCCGTCTATCATTGTTTGTTATTTACAAAAATAGGCTTGAGTCAATATTACACCACATCTGCAAATAAAATAAAATAAAACAATCTCTCAATAACTTTATTATCCCATTATACGGGATTCTGGTGGCCATTTTGAATAAAAGCGCCCTCACCGCTTAACCCAGGGTCGACATTTATGCAGACAGCCTGATTTCAATTCCCATATGGGTAAGGTTTCCAAAAAAAGTTGTCTCATTACGACTCGTAACAACAGTAAAAGCTCACATTTTATGGAAAAGAAATACTAATCTATTTTTATGGAAATGTTACAATATAGCTTTAATCTCACGTATTGAGCCCGTATCGTTTGCTATGAGTGTGGTCTTCATGTTTCTCAATATTTGAGCACAAACACTGCTAGCTCAGTACCGCTCTAACTTGCCTTAAAGGATTCAGAATTAAGTGACAATGATTTATAGAGTAAGATTTGACGTATCCTATATTTTTAATTGGTAATTTAAACTTATGATCTCAACACAAAATTTTCGGTCACAACTTTGACCTTCATCTGGAGACTGGCAACCCAAGTTTAAATTATGAACAACACAGATGAACTTTCATGCTAAAATCCTATACTAGTATTTGTTTTCATTACTTCTATCTCACCAACGTCGCTGGAATTAGACTCCTATTCAATATTCCATTACTGTTAATGGGGTACTATATACCCTACTGTTATAGGGCACGGTGGCTCAGTGGATACGGCCTTGGACTCATAATCTGAGAGCTTGCTCGACGTGCGTGGGTTCGAGTCCCCGTCCCGCCACCGTGTTGTGTCCTTGGGCAAGGCGCTTTGCCTCACTTGCCTCACCCCACCCAGGTGCAATGGGAAGCTGTTAGGGGTAGTCACAGTCATTGTACTGATGAACCCTGCGCCATTTGTAGGCTGCAAACGTGGTTCCGATTATTCTAATGACGGCTGAATAAATGTAAAGCGCTTTGAGGCTGTTTACGGCATAAAGCGCTATATAAATATCTACATTTATTTATTTACTACACCCCTGTGGAAGATTTGTGACTATTTTTGCACTTTTCTCAAAAAATAATGACACACTGGTAACAAAAGTTATGTTTATTATTGGGGCAAGAAATCCAATTATTACACTGAAATTTCAGTGCCTCAAGTCAAGGGGTTCCGTATATATGATAGGAAATGCGGTACATCCTAGCGGTACCTTATTTCTTATCACAAATAACGAACCGCTTGTCTTGGGTCATTGAAATTCCAGTGTAGTAATTGGATTCCTTGCCCCTATAATATACATAACTTTTGTTAATAGTGTGTTATTAGTTTTGAGAAAAATACAAAAATAGACACATTTTTATCGAGGGGTATAGTACCCCCTTAATGCCGAAACATATACCCATTGTCGGTATTAAAACTGCTGTAACCAGGCATACAGTAAAACGGATATTGGCAATCCGGTCCGTGAAACTCGAACTTTTCTTGATAAAATGACTGTAAAAAGAATTAATGTAAATATGAATACTCTTTTGGAAGTTGAGCGCTGAAAATTATACAAAATGACAGCTGTCAACGGCAAATTATTTATACTTAATACTGGCTGACGATTTTCCTGAAGACACGTTTTGTATGGCAAAACAGTTGCCTGTACATACATGAAATGCGCTCAAACAGCATCCTTCCACTTAAAAAAGCATTTCTATATACACCAAAACTTAATTACCGAATAAAGTACGTCGTAGATGTGGAATGATTTTTGACGCATTTTGATACTCTCCCCAACTAAATATCAAAAGGGAAAAATTTTACATCAACTTTACCCCCGAAGCACGCAAATTATGAACATATAATCGGGAGACGCGTTAGTCGTTCACGTTTCGAAAGGTGGCAGTAAACGCCCTGAATGGCGAGATATCGCAATTTGTCACTCTTAAAAGTCTACCTTTTGTCATTCAAATGAGTATAGCTTGGGGAAGTAAAGTTGCACCGTACAAAATGAGGTATCATTCATCTATTTATTCAGCTCCATCTATCGATTACTTTATTTTGTAAATAAGTTTTAAGAAATTGCTTTTATTTTAAATATTTTTTGTAAAATTTATTACTTTTAAAAGACTACCTTTTTTCATTCAAATGAGTATAGCTTGGGGAGGTACATGTAAATTTGCATCGTACAAAATGAGGTATCATTCGTCTATTTATTCAACTCCATCTATAAATTAGTAATTATATTTACTCATGTTGTTTTTATCTTTAACGTGTGATATATATATGAACAGCAATTTGTGCAAAACATATTGCTACCGTTGTTGGCCATATTAACTTCCACTCTCGCTGGCAAAGAGCTGAGGATAAGGGCAATGCACCATGGGGCCTGATAACCTAATTGATGCTTCAGGACTTCAATATATTTAATGTGTCAGGGTGTCAAGGAGTTGGGTAATATGGATGCATTTAATATCAGCTTCCTCCAGGAATTGAAAATCATACAGCCACTGGATTAACACTTAATGTATTTCAAATCAGGGATCTTTTTTCCAATTTTTTCAACAAAAAGTAATGCTGCTAACAAATAAATATTATCAACGTGGGTATACATTTTATTGGTTATAAAATGGACAAAAGCTTGGAATACTTTTTTATTCTAAATACGATGTCGTCAAATCCGCTTGTTATCACACAAAATGGGTACTTAGATAATAAAATGCAACAAAAATGCCGGGCAAAAATGTAGCCTTGATTCAAGCCGTAGTGCATTTTAGGATAGTGGTAGGCCCTATTTATCTTCATTTGACTACTACTATAATACCACTTGTTTAGAGATATCAAGCAAGTGTCAAATCCTGCTTCTTTCTAGTTCCGACAACAGCAAGAACTACCTGAAGGCATGTCACTATTAAACACCCAACAGGGGAGGGAGGACTTTTAAAATATCACACCAATTGGGATTAGATTAATTAGTAAAGATCATTTTGACAAGGGACTAGACTATGGTATTATAGGCCTACAGCATGAGACAGGGAAGTGAGAGTTCTGTGAGTGGCTAAAATACTTAGTACTTTGGTATTATAGGCCTACATGTTAGTATGCTAGAACTTTCTTTTAGCATGTTTAAGGGGAGGGAGGACATGTTTAAGAACCCGGGCTTGGTCCTTGCCCCTATAATATACATATCTTACTTGTCACCAATGCGTTATAATTTTTGAGAAAAATGCAAAAATAGGCCCAAAATTGGCCAGGGGTGTAGTACCCCCTTAAGGATTAATTGATGAATTATTGTAAGGATTAATTGCATGAATAATGTAGGGCTTAATGTAACCTTTGCGAGTCACGATGAGAAAAAACTGAAGTAGATTAATAACGTTTCAGAAGTCTCATACATTATAAATCGACATTGAAGACAGTGATCGCTATTTATGGTATTGTGTGATGTGTTACGTTTCAGTTGAAAATACAACATATCATATTTATTTAGCGTGATGAAATTGGAAGGAAATTCATTTTATTTGTCATAATGGTGTTTTTACAGACATTCATATGAAAGTTTTCGCTTTCTCCTCTGATTATATAACTTTTATTCGATTTTTCCCTCGTATTTTAGACCGCTGTTATCGAGAGAAATATAAATGGCACTGAATTGTATAATAGTCAATACAATCGAGTGGCAGAAACTCGAGCTTGATGTTTTCACAACGATGCATAGAAATATATTACCTCACTGTTGTGGACTGCTTATAGTACATTCATCAAGAAAACGTCGCTTCGTGTTTCAAATAAAGTGCGGTGAATGCTCTCTTGGACGTTTCCGATGTTGGCACTTGAAATGGTGCTCAAAATCACATCCAACATCTGCAAAAGATCCATATAAAACTGCTTTGTTAAGGCTAGAACTATTGACTTCTTTTGAGGTGTCAAGTTTTTATTTAAGGGCTTCCTGCAGCGCGTTGGATTACGTTACTTTGGCACCAACTGGTCAGTTAAATATACATAATTGTGCAAAAAAGAGTCCGAACACTTGAAAAAAAAAATCGAATTTTAAAACTGTCTAATTCAGCACATTGTGACACCCGGCCCATTGAATCCAATGTTACCTCAAGAAGTAAAGTTACAAGTATTTAAATGGACGACGGTTATATTGCATAACTACAATAAAGGCAAAGCTTTTAAGTATTACGATATTACGTTCTGAGTGCTTTAGTCAAACATTCTATTAATAGTCAATTACTTCATTCACATCTGTACAACATATGATGTAAATTTCCAAGACTAATTATTAAAATTAACTTTTCGCATTACATCATTTCCTGGGGTTTTCCCAACATGATGTCATATTCACTTTATAACCTTGGGGGTTTCCCAATTGTGCAATACCATTCTAGAGTCCAACTATCCAAAATTAGAAATGATTCAATTTGTTTTTGATCAACTTGATTGATGAAAGGGATTCCCAATCTCATCAAATAACTTTAATTTTGTAAACAAAGATAAAATGATAATCAAATTAAATTACTCAGGGCACATCACAGCTATTTGGATTTCTTGTGCCACTTCCTTTCTGAAAATGTATATTTTATTTACTTATCATCATTACCTTTTACTTAGAGTGGTCCTTTTTGGGCCTTCAAGTCATATTTTTCTAGTTTCATATTTTTTTGGTTATTTAACTTAAAATAATAATACCGTTTAGTTCGCTATTTCCCCCTGCCAGTGAAAATCATGAACATTTGCCAGAAATAAAACCCGTTTCAATGCACATTTAAAGCCATAACTGTAACATTTGCTGAGGAGGACGCCCTCAATATTTTTTCAAAACTCTGTTTTTTACACAATATATAGTACTTTTTCGTGTGAATTCGGGTAAATGGTGATTTTGGCCTTGAGTCATTATGACTCATAACAACAGTAAAAGATACCGTTTTTTATGAATGTGGTCTTCATTTTCTCAATATGTGATAACAAACACCGCTAGCTCAGCATCGCTCTGACTTGCCTTAAAGGATTCAAAATAAGATTTGACAAATCCTATACTTGATTTGATTACTTTTACCTCACCAACGTTGCTGAAATTAGACTCCTATTCAAGATACCAATACTGTTAATGCCGAAACATATACCCATTGTCGGTAACTGCTGTAACCAGGCATACAGTAAAACGGATATTGGCAATCCGGTCAGTGAAATTCTAACTTATCTTGATAAAATGACTCTAAAAAGAATGTAAATATGAATACTTTTTTGGAAGTTGAGCGCTGAACATTGAACAAAATGACAGCTGTCGCCGCCAAATTAATCATACTGAAATACTGGCTGACGATTTACCTGATGACGTTTTGTATGGCAAAGCATTTGCCTATACATAATGCGATCAAACAGCATCCTTCCACTTAATAACGCATTTCTAAAATATACACCAAAACTAAATTACCAAATAAAGTACTTCGTAGATGTGAAATGATTTTGGCGCATTTTGATACTTTCCTCAACTAAATTTCAAAAGTGAGAAATTTTACATCAACTTTACCACCGAAGCACGCATGAACATATAATCGGGAGACGCGTTAGTCTTTCACTTTACAAAAGGTGGTAGTAAACGCCCTAAATGGCGAGATATCGTAATTTGTCACTCTTAAAAGTCTACCTTTTGTCATTCAAATGAGTATAGCTTGGGGAAGTAAAGTTGCACCGTACAAAATGAGGTATCATTCGTCTATTTATTCAACTCCATCTATACATAGTGCAGTTACGTCCACGGCAAATTCACCGTGACCTTTCCAGCCATAAACCCGCTTATTGAAGATTAAACCGATATATGCAGTACTAAACCATTATATAGTAATCTATTGTCCAATGCAAATTTACTACCACATGATAATATTAATCCAATGAGTGACCGAATTGTCCGCTACGGACGACTAATCCAATCGATAATGACGCTATTGATATGTACGAGCGGAGCTCCACTGACCAAGTTTTGGAGTATTTTTCACTGGTTTGCAGCTGTTTGCTGTCATTTACTCATCAAGGCGGACCACCGTTATTATAAAGACTATGCTAATTATTTAAAGATTGACATGTAGAGAATAAGCCATACTTGATTGACAGAAAGTACTAAATTTGTACGGTTTTATGACACCAATCTTCCAAATACGACCAAACCATGGCTGCCCGGTGAAGCAAAATGTGCATTGGAATAACACGTCGAGTTTGGACAGATGGTAGGACTTCTTTTTCATAAAAATGTATGTTCCCCCGTTATTAAAGCTTGTACCGGGTTGAAAATTCAGATATTTGGAAAAGAATAAGTAATTAAAACATAGAGCAAGTACTAAATTCATAGCTTTTATACTTTTTGATATATGACGCTAACTAGTTCATCCCATATAGCTACAACACAGCGCTACTAGTAGGGTTCCATTGCCTATTATGAGTACCCCTGTGTTGTGTGCATACATGTAGTTAACAATAACAGCATGATGAAATTAGTTTTGAGAAATTGTCATTTCTTAGCGCAAAAGAGCTGAAGAAATTTAAAACTGTACTTTTGTTTCTCAAAAAACAAAGAAGATCGTGAGCTGAAAAATAATCTAATTCAACTAGCGGTTGCAACCGAACAATTGCAAAAACATGGCATTGCAGTACCTTTATCGACTGTGTGTAGATTATTAACCCAAATATTTCCATAATGTTTGTACCATGAACATCATCCGCAATCCACTGCTACTGTAACAGTATGTTGAGTAAAATTATATTTTCTATAAAAAAATTCTCACTCATCATGCTCATTTGATCACTCCTGTGAGACTCGCATTCTGACTGAATGCCGGCCGTGAATGCAAAAATGTCACTCTATATAAGTTCTAATGTCTTTCTAGATATTCTAGGTGGATTTATTTTATTTTTTTTTCATATTTACTCGTGTTGTTTTTATCTTTAACGTAACAGCAATTTGTGCAAAACATATTGCTACCGTTTTTGGCCATATTAAAACTTCCACTCTCGCTGGCTAAGAGCTGAGGATAAGGACAATGCACCACGGGGCCTTACTCTGATAACCTAATTGATGCTTCACAGGACTTCAATATATTTAATGTGTCAGGGTGTCAAGGAGTTGGGTAATATGGATGCATTACCAGCTTCCTCCAGGAATTGAAAATCATACAGCAACTGGACTACCACATCAAATCATTTTTTCCAATTATTTCCACAAACAGTACAACTGCTAACAAATAAATTACCAACGTGGACGTACATATTCTTGGTTATAAAATGGACACAAGCTTGGAATACTTTTTTATTCTAAATATGATGATGTTTTCTTGCGAAGATGTTTTGATATTTTGACAGTGACATCAGTGCCCCCAAATGCTATACTGCGAAGAATAATTTACATTTTATTAAAACAATGGACCTTCAGGTGACACGGCCTAAAAATGCGGCCATGATTTGATACGTGCAAAAAATAAGTAACTTAGTAACACATGTCGTGATACAAAGCCATTTGTTACCATACAAAATGGACACAAAGATAGATGACAAAATGCAAAAAGAATGAGGTCTTATATATTTTTATATTAATTAAAAATATGGCGTTTTTTTAAAGTACAAAAAACAGATATTTTGTTGTAGAACTCATCATCACTATTAAACTGTATATACATCCGGTGAAACTCCACAACACTTAAATTATTATGACATAAATTGCAATACAGGTTTACTCTGAACAATTAATAGACTCCGTGGATTTATTTACTAACTACAAAACACATTTAAATGATCACACGATGACTCTGTTTTTATTGGATTAACAATTGCATTTTTACAAGCGATGTTTGATATCATCTATTTGCTTCATCAATAATTCACATACTATTGTGTTGAAAGAGATTTTTCATATGTGCAAACAGCAGGAAATTTTTCACTTAAGTAAGCCTCCTTCGATGCAAAAACTCAGTGTCTTCTTCAAACTGATGATGCTGATGTTGTTGATCTAACCTTTAACCTATGTAGCTTCATCAATGAATTATAACTATATCTTGGATTAAATCATTTTTTGAAAATGTGTTCCTGTATAAAAGTGGATTGATAGCTTAACGGTCCATTAATTATCATAACATATACATAATACATATACATAATTTGTAAAACGAAGTAAACACAATATTGCCTGGTTGTTGAACTATTCAAGTCATGATGATGATGAAAAGGTGCAGTGGATTAATTTAATGAATAACAGAAGGATTTATTGATAGATGAATAGACGTATAAAGGGTAGACGATGTATTGTTGGTCGATTTTCATTATCTAAATGAATATATTATTGAAAAATTATGAATTAATGTTTTGCAAAAGTCCATTCTACAAATCATATACTTTGACAACTTGCGTGATTTATTGTTGTTATTAATGAGTGTACATTTTACAAAAGTGTTGTTGTTTCAACCCTCTTTACAACTTAACTCGAGAACCACAGGACCTACAAAAGTATATATGTGATATTTGAATTCTTCAACAGATTCGGTATGAAATGATCAATTCAATTTTTTAAACAAAGCTCAATACCATTCACAAGATGCTTTCAACTACCAAATCGCAACAGTTTAAAATAATTGCTAACCTTATTGTAATGATTTATGTAAGGATTAATGTGACCTTTTCACGTCATGATGACGGAGTGAAGGCTCATTATTAATTTAAGGATTAGTTGATGATTTATTGTAAGGATTAATTACATGATTAATGTAGGGCTTAATGAAAACTTTGCAAGTCACGACGAGAAAAGGCTGCAGAAGTCTCATACATTATATAAATCGACAGTGAGGACAGTGATCACTATTCATGGTATTGTGCGCTGTGTTACCTTTTCGTTGAAAATAAAACATGTCATATTTATTTGGCGCGATGAAATTGGGAGGATTCAATATATGTGACTGGACACTACGAATGAGCCGTAAACTCGGTAAATTGAATTATGAGTGTAAAATGTGCGTGAAGGTCGTATTCATAGGTATCTCAATTCGGTGCGACAGGTATCTCATCAAACGCTGTTTAAACCAATCAATAATCCTATTGCTGAAGAGGATAATACGTTTCTACTATTTCTAAAGAATCCTTAAATAGTTCTTGTCTTTGTTTGCTTGGGCTAAATTCTGTTCAAGTGGTGGATAACAAAGCATTCATTGTATTTTGTCCAGGTATAACCAACAATTAACAATGAGAGGACACTCCTGAACCTCGTTGACTTGGGGATGATTTGAAATGACCGCCAATTATGACTGTTTGATATTTTTTTACCAGAAATGTGGAAAAAGAGACACATGTAGAACCAAAAACAGGTGAAGTTTTTTAAACAAACCATAACCCCGCTTCTGGATATCGTTTGAAGTCAAATGATATACCATTTTAAAGCTTATGATATATATTTTCTAAACACGAAATAAAACAAAATTGACCGGGCCCGACTTTACGGCTGATTCGTGGTGTCCAGTCACATATTTGTCATAATGGTGTTTTTACAGACATCCATATGTAAGCTTTCACGTTCTCCTGTGAGTATGCTTTTTTGCCTACGTATTCCGCTGATATAGAGAGAAATATAAATTGCACTGAATTGTATATAATAGTCAATAAAATCGAGTGACAAAAAGCTAGCTTGATGTTTTCACAACGATGCATAGAAATATATTACCATTGGTAATATATTTAAGTAGTACTTATAGTACATTCATAAAACAAACGTCGATTCGTGTTTCGAATTAAAATAATGTGTGTAAGGTGAATGCTCTCTTGGACGTTTCCGATGTTGACACTTCAAATGGTGCTTAAAATGACAGCCATCTATCCATATAAAACTGCTTTGTTAGTTAAGGCTAGGACTTTCGGCTTCTTTTGAGAAGTCAAGATTTCATTCGAGATCTTCCTGTAACGGATAGGAATACAATACTTCAGCACCAATTGGATACGAAATATAGGTATTTAATTACCACAAGAAAGCCTTCGCCTTTGCACAGTGTACACGCAGAATAAAGCAAACACATAATATTGTTTTGCACTTTCTGTATCCTATAATTGCAAATAAAATGGTTTCAAGATTCTTCTCTTAAACTCAAGAGATTATTATAATCCCTTGGGCTTACCTTGTTTGTAAGTATTTTAATATTTTAAAATTCAATCTTATATTCGGAGTGCTTTTTGTCAAAACACTTTCTCTGCTTCCTGTGTCTTTGTAATCCTTGGTCAAACTGTGGTATGCATAGTGCGCGCGGGAAACATTCCCTTTTATTTGATCAGCTTTCGTCAATCAGGGTTCAAGTAATAACAGGTTTGGTGTCCCTGTCATAAGATCAGATAAGTGCATCTATCCCAGAATCACTTTCCTTTAACTTGAAATAAGCTCACTAATTATCAAGAAAGATACATATGTTTATATATACTTTTCACTCGATACATTCTATAAATTTTGCGTAGCAGGCTCAGCAGTTTAAAAGAAGGTGCATTAATATTTTTTATAGAATTATATTGTCCATGTCAATTTGTGTTCGTCCACCATATTATAAACAACCTTAAATTTTCAAGGCGCTTAAAGCTGCATATTATATTCTAAAGACAATAAACTACTGTTACAACATTCTAATCATTTTGGAATAAGAACCTTATACTTACTTTGTCAACGTATCTTTCTCACAATAAATATGGCGTTTTTGTTGGTTTGGGAACTTTAGGACAATTTTTATGGTGGTCAAAATAAAAAATCGAAATGAAAAGTCAAATGTGGCGCCTTTTGCCTAAATCTCCTAATTTTGTAAGGAATCTGATATTCAATACAAAACAAGGTCCAAATTAGATTAGCCCTTCCTGCCCCCTTGAAACGAATTTTTGTTTCAGAGAATTATATATATTGATCTGATAGACAAAGAGCATGATGAGTTAAGGAAGCCGCTGGTAACATTTATATTTCCATATTTATTGCAGTTATGAGTTATGATAAATAATATGCCAACACAAAAGTTTTCACTATTTCCCTCTCCCAGTGAACATCGTGCACATTTTGGAAAAATAAAACCCATTAAAACCCATTAGGCTACCTTAACTTAATTTAATAGTCTATTTTTAGGACGAGCTTTTTTTTAGTAAGCGCCGGCAAATACATCATACATACAAATTGTTTCTCTCTATTCAAGATGAAGAGTTTAATGACGATTTCCGACTTGGGCTATTTTTACGTGTTATGACGTCAAGAGTGTGGTGGATTTTGAAAAAAAAAGTTGAAAATCAAGCGGGAATAACGCACAAAAAAGCGGGTGATTTCACTAATGCCCTCGGGGGCTTTGAGAAAAACTATTAAATTAAGACACCTAGATACAATGAGCCTTGTAGATGGCCTTTATTTTTGTCAATGACTTGATCACAAATATCTCTAGCTCAGGCACGGCCACGTCTCGCCTTAAAGGCTTTGAAATAATAATAATAATAATAATAATAATAATAATAATAATAATAATAATAATAATAATAATAATAATAATAATAATAATAATAATAATAATAATAATAATAGTAATAATAATAATAATAATAATAATAATAATAATAATAATAATAATAATAATAATAATAATAATAATAATAATAACACTAATAATAGTAATAATAATAATAATAATAATAATAATAATAATAACACTAATAATAATAATAATAATAATAATAATAATAATAATAATAATAATAATAATAATAATAATAATAATAATAATCTTACTATAATTTGCGTAATGTTGTATGCATGTATGTGGGGGTGCGTGTATGTGTGTATGTGTGTGGGTAAAAGGCTCCGTCAGTTTTGATCCGAGCCTCGCCAAATTCGCACGGGGATGCAGAAAAATACGGGGAGTGTCGTAAGCTACCTTCGGTCGAAATCGGAGGTCGAAGGTCAAAGGTCAAAAGTTAAGGCACTTTTGAATATCGGTAGTCAATGCGTGAATAATGGTGTTGATCATAATGTTTGGGAAGTATTGAAAGACTGTAAATAATGGTGTTGATCATAATGTTTGGGAAGTATTGAAAGACTGTAAGGTAGCCAAAGTTACACGCCGTGGTTGTAGAGCTGGCAGGAATAAACAGAGACTCATTAAAACGCATATTACTCAGCGTTTACCTGCGGTAAATCAAATCAAGGACAGTGGAGTTCGCCATGCTAATCTAAGAAAAGTGCCTATTGTGAGCGAGTCAAAATCTTGGGCTCTTCCCAAAGTTCTTCTTTGTAACCCTCGGTCATTAAATAATAAATTTGACGAGTTTAGTACTGTTATCCAAGAACTTGATGTTGACATTGCTGGTATATCAGAATCGTGGTTCAACGAAGATAATAAGCCCATTGATCATTTTGAAATCAATAACTTTGTTCTTATTACCAAGAGTCGTACCGAAAAACGCGGGGGAGGAGTAGCGATATACGCCCGTGATGATCTGAGAGTACAAAGGGCTGACATCACTGTACCGGATAATTTGGAAGTGGTATGGGTAAAAGTTCGTCCCGAAAGACTACCTCGCAACATATCAGTACTATTCTACGCCATCATATATTCCCCACCCGATAGTCCTCTTCAAAATGAACTGATTGATCATTTGCTTGAAGGATTTGACACTATTCGCACTAAACATCCGCAAGCTGGAATCACTTTGTTTGGTGATACCAACCACCTTGATACCAACCAAATTTGTTATGGCAATGGTTTAATTCAAGTTGTTGACAAACCAACTCGCAAAGATGCAATTCTGGACAAAATAATCACCAATATGGCTGACTACTATCATGTGCCTGAAATTTGCTCTCCTATTGGAATGAGTGATCACTCGTCGGTCCTTTGGTCACCTAAAAATAATCGCACAAACTCAAATGCATCCCGGTCACGAGTCGTTCGACCAATGAGGGAGTCGTCAATCAGAGAGTTTGGACATTGGATATTGAACCATCAATGGTCAGAAGTATATGACAAATCCAATACAGTTGACAAGTGTAATGCTTTCTATGACTCTCTCAATAATGCCATTGATACTCATCTGCCTACGAAGACTATCAAGCTTCATAACGATGATAAGCCTTGGATGTCAAGCTACATTAAGAGCCTCATCAGTGAGCGCCAGAAAGTGTTCCATTCAGAACATCGTTCAAGAAAGTGGAAACGTCTTCGGAACAAAATCAAGCGTGCTATATGTAAAGAAAGAGTATTATACGAACCGTGTTCAGAGGCACAAACAAGCTAACCCTGCTCAATGGTATAAACAAATCAGAGTTATGACAAACCTTAATGAGACTGACTCAACTATCCAACCACCTCCGAATGTCAATTCCAACGACTGCAAAGCTGTGGCGGATAGCATCAATGATCACTTCGTTTCAATTTCTAAAGATCTGAAGCCTCTTGACATCGCGGAGTTACCAGCGTATAGACCGGATCCTAAGCCCTTCCCCATTGTTCAGGACTTTCAAGTTTATAATATGCTTCGTAAGACTAAAGCGGTTAAAGCTGGTGGTCCGGATGGTATTTCATCCAGGATAGTCAGAGACTTCGCGTATGAACTTAGCAAACCCTTAGCAGACATTCTCAATCAGTCTTATAAAGAAGGGGTTTGCCCACCTCAGTGGAAGAGGGCAGTGGTGGTACCCATCCCCAAATCAAAACCTGCGGTGTGGGATAAACTAAGACCTGTGTCCCTCACAGATCACTTCGCGAAAGTGGCTGAAGGCTTTATGGCAAATTGGCTGTTGGAAGACATGGAGAGCGGCATTGATCCAAACCAGTACGGAATTCGCAAGAGTGTCTTTGCATGTGAAAGCAGACAAACCTGGGCACACAAGCACCGTTGCTATTACAGACTTCAGTAAAGCATTTGACCTAGTATACCACAACATCCTCATGAACAAGTTAATCACCCTAGGCGTGCGCCCATCTGTTGTTACCTGGATTGCCAGTTTTTTAGATGGTAGGGAACAATGTGTACGCTATCGCGGTCAAACTAGTGACTGGAAAAAGCTGAATGGTGGCGTGCCTCAGGGTACTCGCATTGGCCCACTCAGTTTCGTTGCAGTCGTAAATGACGCAGTTATTGATACCCCATTGGTAACATTGAAATACGTTGATGATCTATCAATTATAGAACCTAGATCGCGTGCTCAAACTTCCGTGCTGCAGGAACACCTTGACAATTTTGAGCAATGGGCTGTAAATAATAACATGCAATTAAACCCAAATAAGTGTGCTGCAATGAAAGTGTCTTTCACGAGGAAGCCCCTTGACGAGGCTCCTCTTACCATTTCTAATGTTCCCCTTCAAGTTGTTGAGTCAGCCAAAATTCTTGGCGTCAAAATCAGTTCCAATCTGAAATGGGACATTCAAGTGTCTGATATGCTTAAGAAGGCTAATGGTAGACTTTATATGCTGAAGTTATTGAAACACTTCAACTTACCCCGTGATGATCTTGTCACTATTTTCTCTGGCTTTGTAAGACCGCTGGCAGAATATGCTGCCCGCGTTTGGCACCCTGGTCTCACGGTTGCGCAAAGTGCCGATTTGGAAAGAGTTCAAAGAAGAGCGTGCAAGATCATCATGGGGAAGCAGTACACAACTTACAACGAAGCTCTTGAGATGTGTGGGATCAGTACATTAAGTGTAAGAAGAGAGCAATTATGTTTGAATTTCTTTAAGTAACTCATGAACTCTGAGCAATTCAGTAGTTGGGTCCCACCTTCCCGAGGCAATGTTCATCAAAGGAATCTGAGGAATTCCAACAAATTGACCCTCCCTAGGTGCAGAACTGATCGTTGTAGAAAGAGTCCAATCTTGTATATGACTGATTTATGGAACAAAAAGGTGCCATAAGTCTTCTGTTCGTGCAATTCAGTTTTGAGACATTGGCTTGCCTGATTTTTAGGAGTGTTGTTAAATTGCTTTTTACATTCATACTGTTTATATTTAATATATTATTATTATACAGAGTGCAATATTCCTATTCAATGTCTTTTTTATGTAGTTGCTTGAATCTATTTTTAACCTTGGATTGGTTTTAAATGTAAGGGTGTGTGTGGGGATGTTGGGTGAGTGTGGGAGTGTAAGGTGTGCATCTTGTATGATTTGTGTGAGTTTGAGGGGGTGTTGCTAAGGGCGTATGGTGTGGGACGTGCGGGGGGTGCATAGGTGTGAGTGTGCGGATGGGGGTGTGTGGGGTGTGCTTGGGATGTGGGGGTGTTTGTATGCGTGTATGGGGCATATTGGCTGGTCAATGCTCATTTTGATATTTTTCGTAATTTCTCGTATTATTATTTTGATGTTGTTGAATTTGTATGTAAAATTGTTGCAATTCGGTTTTTTATACTGTGATGACAATTTATGAATAAACCTTTTATGAATGAATGAATGAATGTTAAACTTGGTCCGATTGGGCTGTAATTCATACAGGAGATCAAGGAAAATATGGAGAGTGTCCTAAGCTACCTTCGGTCGAAATCGGAGGTCGAAGGTCAAAGGTCAAATTTTAAACTTGGTCCGATTGGGCTGTTCATATGGGAGATCAAGGAAAATATAGGGAGTGTCCTACGCTACCTTCGGTCGAAATCGGAGGTCGAAGGTCAAAGGTCAAATTTTAAACTTGGTCCAATTGGGCTGTAATTTATACGGGAGATAAAGGAAAATACAGGGAGTGTCCTAAGCTACTTTCGGTCGAAATCGGTGGTCGAAGGTCAAAGGTCAAATTTTAAACTTGGTCCGATTGGGCTGTAATTCATATGGGAGATCAAGGAAAATATAGGGAGTGTCCTACGCTACCTTCGGTCGAAATCGGAGGTCGAAGGTCAAAGGTCAAATTTTAAACTTGGTCCAATTGGGCTGTAATTTATACGGGAGATCAAGGAAAATACAGGGAGTGTCCTAAGCTACTTTCGGTCGAAATCGGTGGTCGAAGGTCAAAGGTCAAATTTTAAACTTGGTCCGATTGGGCTGTAATTCATACGGGAAATCAAGCAAAATATGGGGAGTGTCCTTAGAAGCTACTTTCGGTCGAAATCGGCGGTCGAAAGTCAAAGGTCAAATTTTAAACTTGGTCCGATTGGGCTGTAACTTGGTGGGTGGAATCCTTGATGCGAGGGAATGCGGAGGTCACATTTGGTTGAGATCGGTAAAGAATTGGGCTCAAAATCAGTGAAAATGTGGATCTTTGTTAAAATCAAAATCCATAGTGCCACCCTGTGTGCACTGTCTGTTCATCTATAAATAGCTCTGATGCATTCTGTATATGCACTTGCTCTATACAGTGTTTATAATAGTAACCCTTATAAGTAAGAAAGGGAGTAGTCAGTAAAATAAATACATGCATACATTAATTAAATCAATTAATTAATAAATTAATTAATGTCATCCAAGGTAAAAGGTCATCCAACAGGTCATCCGGGGTCAAAGGTCATATGGGGTCAACGGGGAGAAACAGTATCCTATCAGCTGAATTGGACTTAAACTAAATAAATAAATTTATTAATTAATGTCATCCAAGGTCATCAAATAGAGGTTAAAGGTCATGGGTTCATGCTATGTTGCTGTTATACATACGGGCATAATGAGCTTAATAATCATTTACGCATACGGGTATAGCTCTAGTAATAATAATAATAATAATAATAATAATAATACACTGCATTTAGAACGCTATACACAAAAGTACCAAGAATCAAAGGTTGGAGCAGATCTGATTGCAATGGGGAGTTAATTCCAGGCTTGGGCAGCAATGATGTAAAATCGCTTTTCACCAAAGGCAGTGATACTTGTAATATTGGTGTAAATTTTAACCGATTCACACAAGCAATTGAATTCACACTTGTGTAATTTTCGTGACTTATCCAAGCTCACTGGATTGCTGGATCGTTGTAGCGCGAATCGGATCACGTGACCTGGGTATTGATCCCAAGTCACATGACCCGATCAGCTTCTTTGTAGGCGGGGGGGGTGGGGTGCCGACCCATGTCTTTGTTGAGATCTGGATTAGCGGCGGCGATATAAATGGCCTTCTTCACTCCTCTCTGGTACCATCTGGGGTCCGAGTCTAAGATTTGCATTTCTTGAGGATCAAATGTGTTTCATGTGTGTACCAACAGGTGACGCTTCGCGTTTGTGTTCAGATACACGTTTGGACAGTGCACGCTCAGTTTCACCGACATACTGTGACAATCCTGGCACTTGATATTATATATTGTCCAAGTGCGATTTAGAGTTTTAGGGTATCTTTGGGCGACACAACCATGCTACGGATGGTGTTCGTTGGTTTCACATGAACCGTGACGCCACCCTTGCGTATCTTCCTGTTGATGGACTCAGTGACACCGCGTACGTAGGGGAGAGTGATGTGCCCCTTGCGGCGGTCTGTCCGTTGTTTGGGTTTAGGCTCATGACGCGTGCTGGAAGGGGAACTCCACGCCCACTTGGTGTAACCGCAGATGGCAAGCGATTTCTTGACATGGTCCATTTCCTATTCCAGGCGTTCACTATCAGAGGATAGGGTTTTGGAGCGGTGGGTCAAAGTTCGTATAACCCCCTAACTTTTGTTCTAGTGGCTGGTGACTCGCAAAGTTCAGATATTGGTCTGTGTGTGCACACTGAAGGATAGGGAGCCGTCCGCGTTACGCGAGATGAAGGTGTCTAACATGGCAATGGAGTTGTTGGATTCATGTTCAACGGTGAACTTGATAGAGTCGTGAATGGAGTTCAGATGGTGAGTGAAACTGTCTACCTGAGAACGCTCAATAATCACCATGGTATCGTCAATATATCTCCCGAAATAGCGGGGCGGGGGTATGAAAGGAGGTGATGGCTTTCTCCTCAAAGTTCTCCATAAATAGGTTGGCGATTATGGGACTCACCGGTGAACCCGTCGCGGCTCCCTCTCGTTGAATGTAGTATTTGCCGTCATAGATAAAATACGTGGTCTTGAGGCAAGTGCTAAGTAAGTCAGTGACTTGTTGTGGGCTGAGGTCAGTCCTGGAATCCAAAGTGTCATCAGCTGTGAGCAGTGATACTTGTTTTGGGAACTGTCAAGCGAGTGGTATCACCCGATGATCTGAGAGGTCGGCCAGGAACATATTGAGAGAAACAGTCAGATAAATACATTGGAGCGAGATGAATAGATTTGTATTAAAACATAGAGCAGAAGCTTGAAAGTAATGCGGTTGGAGATGGGGAGCCAGTGTAATTTGACCAGCAGTGAGGCATACACTGTGTGTAGGTTATTAACTCAAATATTTCCCTATGGCTTGTACGATGAACATCATCCACATTCAACTGCTACTGTAAGAGTATGTTGAGTGAAATTCTATTTTCTATAAAAAAAATATCACTCAAGAGACTCGCACTCGCAATAGTTGCTAACCTTAATATTGAGTATAGAAGCGATGTTTGCAATCACCTCGGTGCTACATCAAAATGATCCATAATTTACCAAATGGCTCCACACAACAACGGAGAGTGGCTTTTCTTGCGTAACGACGCTCCTATAGTTATTAAATTTATCTTATGGCTCTGGGTTGAGACGGACCTCGGGTAAAAACGTTATTATGAAGCTCCTTTTGTAATACTGAATGCAACAAGATAAATATTTTCAAGTTAATTTCAGCAATTTGGTCCGATTGGGCTGTAATTCATACGGGAAATCAAGCAAAATATGGGGAGTGTCCTTAGAAGCTACTTTCGGTCGAAATCGGCGGTCGAAAGTCAAAGGTCAAATTTTAAACTTGGTCCGATTGGGCTGTAACTTGGTGGGTGGAATCCTTGATGCGAGGGGAATGCGGAGGTCACATTTGGTTGAGATCGGTAAAGAATTGGGCTCAAAATCAGTGAAAATGTGGATCTTTGTTAAAAATCCAAAATCCATAGTGCCACCCTGTGTGCACTGTCTGTTCATCTATAAATAGCTCTGATGCATTCTGTATATGCACTTGCTCTATACAGTGTTTATAATAGTAACCCTTATAAGTAAGAAAGGGAGTAGTCAGTAAAATAAATACATGCATACATTAATTAAATCAATTAATTAATAAATTAATTAATGTCATCCAAGGTAAAAGGTCATCCAACAGGTCATCCGGGGTCAAAGGTCATATGGGGTCAACGGGGAGAAACAGTATCCTATCAGCTGAATTGGACTTAAACTAAATAAATAAATTTATTAATTAATGTCATCCAAGGTCATCAAATAGAGGTTAAAGGTCATGGGTTCATGCTATGTTGCTGTTATACATACGGGCATAATGAGCTTAATAATCATTTACGCATACGGGTATAGCTCTAGTAATAATAATAATAATAATAATAATAATAATAATACACTGCATTTAGAACGCTATACACAAAAGTACCAAGAATCAAAGGTTGGAGCAGATCTGATTGCAATGGGGAGTTAATTCCAGGCTTGGGCAGCAATGATGTAAAATCGCTTTTCACCAAAGGCAGTGATACTTGTAATATTGGTGTAAATTTTAACCGATTCACACAAGCAATTGAATTCACACTTGTGTAATTTTCGTGACTTATCCAAGCTCACTGGATTGCTGGATCGTTGTAGCGCGAATCGGATCACGTGACCTGGGTATTGATCCCAAGTCACATGACCCGATCAGCTTCTTGTAGGCGGGGGGGGGGGGGTGCCGACCCATGTCTTTGTTGAGATCTGGATTAGCGGCGGCGATATAAATGGCCTTCTTCACTCCTCTCTGGTACCATCTGGGGTCCGAGTCTAAGATTTGCATTTCTTGAGGATCAAATGTGTTTCATGTGTGTACCAACAGGTGACGCTTCGCGTTTGTGTTCAGATACACGTTTGGACAGTGCACGCTCAGTTTCACCGACATACTGTGACAATCCTGGCACTTGATATTATATATTGTCCAAGTGCGATTTAGAGTTTTAGGGTATCTTTGGGCGACACAACCATGCTACGGATGGTGTTCGTTGGTTTCACATGAACCGTGACGCCACCCTTGCGTATCTTCCTGTTGATGGACTCAGTGACACCGCGTACGTAGGGGAGAGTGATGTGCCCTTTGGGGCGGTCTGTCCGTTGTTTGGGTTTAGGCTCATGACGCGTGCTGGAAGGGGAACTCCACGCCCACTTGGTGTAACCGCAGATGGCAAGCGATTTCTTGACATGGTCCATTTCCTATTCCAGGCGTTCACTATCAGAGGATAGGGTTTTGGAGCGGTGGGTCAAAGTTCGTATAACCCCCTAACTTTTGTTCTAGTGGCTGGTGACTCGCAAAGTTCAGATATTGGTCTGTGTGTGCACACTGAAGGATAGGGAGCCGTCCGCGTTACGCGAGATGAAGGTGTCTAACATGGCAATGGAGTTGTTGGATTCATGTTCAACGGTGAACTTGATAGAGTCGTGAATGGAGTTCAGATGGTGAGTGAAACTGTCTACCTGAGAACGCTCAATAATCACCATGGTATCGTCAATATATCTCCCGAAATAGCGGGGCGGGGGTATGAAAGGAGGTGATGGCTTTCTCCTCAAAGTTCTCCATAAATAGGTTGGCGATTATGGGACTCACCGGTGAACCGTCGCGGCTCCCTCTCGTTGAATGTAGTATTTGCCGTCATAGATAAAATACGTGGTCTTGAGGCAAGTGCTAAGTAAGTCAGTGACTTGTTGTGGGCTGAGGTCAGTCCTGGAATCCAAAGTGTCATCAGCTGTGAGCAGTGATACTTGTTTTGGGAACTGTCAAGCGAGTGGTATCACCCGATGATCTGAGAGGTCGGCCAGGAACATATTGAGAGAAACAGTCAGATAAATACATTGGAGCGAGATGAATAGATTTGTATTAAAACATAGAGCAGAAGCTTGAAAGTAATGCGGTTGGAGATGGGGAGCCAGTGTAATTTGACCAGCAGTGAGGCATACACTGTGTGTAGGTTATTAACTCAAATATTTCCCTATGGCTTGTACGATGAACATCATCCACATTCAACTGCTACTGTAAGAGTATGTTGAGTGAAATTCTATTTTCTATAAAAAAAAATATCACTCAAGAGACTCGCACTCGCAATAGTTGCTAACCTTAATATTGAGTATAGAAGCGATGTTTGCAATCACCTCGGTGCTACATCAAAATGATCCATAATTTACCAAATGGCTCCACACAACAACGGAGAGTGGCTTTTCTTGCGTAACGACGCTCCTATAGTTATTAAATTTATCTTATGGCTCTGGGTTGAGACGGACCTCGGGTAAAAACGTTATTATGAAGCTCCTTTTGTAATACTGAATGCAACAAGATAAATATTTTCAAGTTAATTTCAGCAATTTAACCAATATAAGAAAATCACAATTATTGCAACGTAAATGCGGCTTTCAAAAGAATTGTTCAACAATTTGGGCCTATAGTAACATTTTGGATAAATGGGGTTTGATCTCGATCAGCACTGAAATGGATTTATTGATAGTAAGTAACGCTTCAAGCCTCCCACGAGTGCTTTGCATGTTACTTTCATTATGTAATTTGATACCTAATAGTTACTCTGAACATTACCTTATTGAATTTTCAGAATACGGTACCTAATTTTGCCTGAATTATTGAAAACCATAAATTATTTCTCCTGATATCTGATTGCAAGGTTTTTTCAAACATTGCATTAAAGCAAACACTGCCTAGTACTTAAAGTAATGGTCTTAGGTCGATATGATTTTGAAAACAAGCAAGATCTTGGCCGTTTACACCCATTCAGTCAATTTTACTGGGAAATCTTGCTTAATTTTACTGGGAAATGAGTCTAAATGGACGTTGTCATGGAAACTTCCTTCTCATTACACTTTACCCGTCTGATGAAGTGCTGCGTAGCAGCTTGAAATTGTAACAAGGTATGCCACCAAAAATGGATTTGATAGTATGAATTCCCATCAAATATTCTCTACTAAATATTTTAGCAATCACAACAATTTGGCATTTATATCAGTATGTACCAGAGGTTTATTTTATACTAACTTGTTATTCCTTCTTAACTCAAGTAACCGCTCGAAGGTAACAAATACCTTTTACTAGACGTAAAATCGGTAATTGTCAATTCAGTCATGTTGATGTTGACCTACTGATATTTCCTTGAATGGTTACTTTGGTAACAAGTCGATAAAGGTAGTTATAACTATTCTTTATTAGATTGAGTTAATAGTGCCAACAGTTTGAGACAATTTTGCGCAAATCAAATTGGGAGCATTGATCTATTGTCGCCTTGTAGATCTTCAAGTTTAACCTTGGGCTTTTTGGGTTTATTCAATACATGATTAGAGAAATGTTGGTGTGAGTAAAAAACAATTTGAGCAGTTTTTAATGTTGACCCTGTATAAACTTTGACCTTTTAAATCTTGAATTGCCCAAGGATGACAACTTATACCTCCATTTTATAATTTGTATCACCTATAGACTAACAATCAGCAAAAAAAACCCGATTTACCCTAACCTGATATAATAGTTTTTGCAGCAGGACTACGATCACAAATCATTTTAGTGAACTGGAAACGCATCCTGCATAGTTACGATAGATTTTGAGACAAATGAGGCTTCGAAATGGACCGCAGGAATGTTAGTTTCAAATGTTTGCGATTAATTGAAGGAAACACACATACCTCATATCAAGGGCACACTGTTTTAAAATACTGGTGAGCAAAAGTGGTGAGCAAGCAATATGATGCATTCCTCTATAATCTAAAGCGTAGATAAACATGACGCATGAAAAAAACAGTCCAACTAACTTGAGCATTGATTAGGCTAGTATTAGAGTAAAATCAGGTGGTGATTCTTTTTATCCTTAATAAACAGGCTTACCATATATGCAAGCGAATTTTATATTTACTTTTATATATTTTTAGAATCGTGGTATACACCCCACCTCATGCGAACATTTTTATACACTTCTACGAGATAGCGAGAATAATGCAAGGGTAACTTGGGTAAACTTCTTACACGTTAAATAAATTGAAGTCCAGCGAAGCATCAATTAGGTTACTAGAGTAATGCCCATGGTGCCTCTTCCTCAACCCTTGGTCAACAAGAGTAGCCTATAGATTGCATAAGTCATATTGAATGGCCAATGTCAAATATGCTTCCTGTATTGGTTTGCTACATGTATACCCAAACGAGCTGTAGCAACAAGCAAATCACCTGTCTCACTACTACCGTTTTCTTTTCCTTCTTTTATTTGATCCACCTTTGCACAGTATTTTTGTGGGACCCGAGAGCTTATAAGACACACCGAATTGCATTCTGAATACGAGAAATGGCCTTCTGATATCAAATCATTCTGATTTGTTTTAATTTGTGATTACAATTCAAAAATATAAGGCCCCTTAATAGAAATTGACATTTTTGACATATTACAGTCTTTGAAAAAAATTTAAATAAAATCTAATGATACGTAAAGTGTAGCTGGGATGACAAATTAGACCTTTTGTATTGTAATATACATGAAGTTTCCCAAAACACCTAAAAAATTTAGGTATTTCATGAATCAATTAGGTTATTAGATAAAGGTCCCATGGTATCTCTTCCTCAGCCCTTGGCCAACGAGAGTAGCCTATAGAATTAAGTCACATTGAATGGCCAGATGTATCAACAGGCAAATCACCTGTCTCTCTACTATCAGCCTTGCATTTTCTTTTCCTTCTTTCATTTATCTCTTTTATCTACAATTATCATGGAACATATTTTTGAGCAAAAATATTATCCTTAACATACGATCGCTAAGAGTCATCCAACAATAATGAAGCAAGCTAACACCATCATCCATGGTAAAATTCTATGCTTGGAAATCTCAAACTTCTAACCCAAATAATGCGAAAGAGGCATTGCTTAATATGGTCGTTATGCTGATGCTAGCCGCGCTTTTTTAAAATACCATTATGTAAATGCTATATACACAACAACCTAAAAGGCGTTGTATCTGACAAGACTTGACTTACGAAACCATTAAATGAAATATATGACACTTTATGAGTTTTGTGAGCAACAAAGTCATGCTTTAACGCTCGTCTATAAAGTATGATAGTGTCAACGTATGACGTTGACACTAAATGATCCCAACAAATGATTCGTTAGGTAAATATTTTGGCTAACCATAACAGTTAATTACATAGACCTATATATCATCCAAGTGATGCGATGCGCTCAACTAATGAAATACGGTGCTATTTGTACACTCTTGTATAATGGCTGACTATAAATGATCGTTTGTTACTTAAGATGAATGTTCGTTTTATATTTTGATGACACGGTCACAAAAGTTAACCCAGATAATACACACAGCTAAGCCCGGGCAGCTAAGATAAATCATCAGAATAAACTGAGCATCTGAGCCTTTATCTGTTTACTATGTTTATATGGTGTGGAGGAAACGAAGAAAATTGATTACTAAGTGATGCAACTAAGGGCATAGTTGTATGCTAGCTAGTTTGTTAATGCAATATATTTTAATAAACGATTCCCCTTGTTTTGCTTTTAAAATCAAGAGTAAGGTTTTACCATGTAAGGGAACAAAATCAAAAATCGTTTTAATTAATGGTTTTTGTCAAAAAGCATTGACTCAAGAAATGTCATTCAGAGAAAAACAAGTTTTAATATTTTTGCGAACTAAACCTAATTATAACTAACAATGGAAGTGTATGATTTAACTCCAATTTGGCCATATAACTGGAAGTTGTACCCTATTCATCATAACATAATAATTATGATAAACTATAGTGGAATTTAGGATATTCTTTAGAATTCCATTAAGTACTGAGTTACGTTTTTCTGGTGCAAACTGAACTCTATAACTTTCAATGTTGTCAATTGTGAATAGAATGTGTTATTAAAATCTCTTTACAATAGAAGCCCATGACCATTCAATTTATTTAAGTTCTTTAACTACACTAAAACAAGTACTGAAAGACGAATTAATGTCAATTGTGTCCGGCACTTCAACGTAATTGTTAACTTCAATTGGCATGAAAATTGTGTCATATTTGCAATGTATGTATCATGGTATTATATTGTGCAAGAAAGAAAGACTTATCTCAGTGTTAACCAGATTGAGTTTTTGATAGAAAGCCTCAAACCAGAGTTGGGGCATTCTGCAATTGGCTATATTGAGATGTGGCTAAGTATAATTGGTTACATGCCACTAATAGGCCTGGGCGATACATGGAAATACGACGATTTGTTTGCATGGCATCTGAAAAGACTGCATTAAAATCGCTGAAATTGATCAAGTTATAGCCATAAAAGTACTTTTTAGGGTTTGATGCTTCAAAATTGTACATTCTCTCTCAATATATGACATTTTTGTTGTAATAGTACCAAAATTCATATGGACGGCTTCAGTTTTTAGTAAATATTCGCCCTACCATATTGTAACTTTCAGCTTCGAGGGCGCACTGCCATTTTAAGGTGTTTACGGTTCAATGCACTAAAACAAGAAAAGTCTCAGGTCAACCTATGTTGAGTTTTTTATCATTTGGCATCTAAGTCATATAGTTTCACCTGATGTTAGTGGCATTTAACTGTGAGAGTTCTGAATATGAGAAAATTCCACCCGAAATTAGCCATTTACCCATTAGTGGTATTTAACCAATAATTGTGTTATATCTGCAATATGAAGTTTGATTGGGTTAAGGTTTTATGATTGAAAGAATCTGCGAGTAATGGTGATTATTTTGGAACCAAAATCTCAAAATTGCCAAACAGTGAGTTAAGGCTTTCTGGTTCTGAACCCCGGAGTTGCTTCCTGAGTCTTTGTGATCCTTGATCAAACTATTCTAGAGCACTTCAATCATGTCAATTGATCAGTATCGTCAATCAAAGTTCAGGTTGTAACAGGTATTTTAAAAATCATTCTACAGATACAGTGGTTTGTAAAATGTTACATTGAGTAATAAATCCCAAGGTTAAACAAGTAAATTACACCACGAAGTACTGGAAGACCTGTTAACCACATCATAACATTAAGATCATGAACTGAAAAACAATTCCATTTCCACTAGCAGTTGCAACCGAATCATTGCAAAAACATATTATTGTTCACATTAAATCAGGTTGCATTACCATCTTGCAATACTTTTGACGACTGTGTGATGCACGATGAACATCACTCAAGTGACCAAAGGTCATTGATGTATTAAAATCTATCTTGTTATTATCATTCGTGTACAATATATTGAGTGAAATTGTATTATGTTATATGTTATATTTCCTCACTCCTGAGAATCTGAGTGGTCAAATGGCGATGATGCATTAAATTGTCTCTTTATATACGTTCTATTCTCCTGATATGATACTTTAGGTCGATTTTAATTTCTTCTCATCTTTTACGTGTGATGCACTGAATAGCAATTGATGTAAAAATTAGATACTGCTTTCGTCGTTGGTCATCTTATAGTTCATACACTTGCTGGCTAAGAGCTGAGGATAAGGGCAATGCACCACGGGACCTTAATCCAATAACCTAATTGATGCATCGCTGGACTTTAATATTTTTAATGTGTCAAGACGTTTACCTACGCATTAGGAAATATGGATGCAATTTTTTCGCTTCTCACAGCGTCTAGACATCACTGAATGCATTTCAAATCCCAAATATTTGTTTTTAATTATTTCCACACACCACAAAACATTAAAGGGAATACTGCACTAGCAGACAACCAGGCATGCGCATTCATGGTGCATTAAAATAGTTTCAAATACGAATCCTTAATTTGTGATTAAGTTGTAGTAAATGAGCAAGCTCTAAAGCATATTGAAATATAACTTCACATGTTATTCTCCATTGATAATTTTCTAGACTCGAAAATATTGTATTGTTCAAATCACCCCGATAACTCATTTTTTGTATTTTTACAAGCGATGTCTGAAATCATCTGGATGCTCGACTAATAAGTTTTAAGAACGTTGGTCAAAGAGTGGCTGTTCCTGCGTAACGACGTTTCCCATAGTTAATAAATTTGTCGCATGCTTGAGACTTACCTCAGGTCAAGTGCGTTTTGAAGCTCCATTTCCTAATTATTAATATTGAATGAAACAATAACATTAAATTCAAGTATATTTCAACCACAAGATATGTTGATCTCTAAACCAATGTAAGAAAATATACCACTTATTACAATTGATTACTCTAATTGTGACTTTAAAAATGAATTACTTGAATATTTACAGCAACCTTTTGAATCTGTGGTTTTGATCTCAGCACTGAAATGGCTTGATAGCAACACTTCCTGCCTCCTACATGTGCTCTGCGTGTTATTGGATCTAACCTCTACAGTTTTATTCTGTAATTTGATACCTGGTAGCTTTACTCTGAAAAGCCCTTTATTGAATTTCCTGAAGATAGTATTTTATTCCGCCTACATTATTAAAAAGCATGATCGTTTTTTTTCAATATGTGATTGATAAGTATCCCGAGGTATTTTGGATTTAATCAACTAAACATTGCCTAAAGGCTAGTTGGTCGATAAAATTTTAAAACTTAGCACAAAATAATGAATTGAACATATCAGATAGATTTTATGATTCGACAAGTAAGGATCAGTTTTCTAAAAAAGTTTACAGGGAGAAATGTGTTTTATAGAGTAGATGAAACGTTAGTGTCAAGTGAGATCCGCTCCTATCATACACATATTATTAACAATATAAATGCAAAGGGTTCCAAATTGGTATTATTAGACGTGTCATATGTTTATTACCACAAGATACTCTAAAAATGCTTGGCAATGCCTTGATCTCACCGTATTTTGATTATTGTAGTGGTGTTTAGACAAATAGTTCTAAAACAAAATTATCTTCTCTCCCAATTATTAGCACTATAAACTTGCTAGAATCACACTTGGTGCAGATATTGTAACACCCATTGATGACATGTTGCTGTAAATAAGACGGATGTCGGGCCAGCTTAAGTTATCGATGAATACGACCTTCGTACACATTTTACACCGTAACACAGAATACAATTTAGGGAATTTCCGGCTCGTTTGTGCTGCCGGGTCACATATTAGATTAAATGTTTCTAAGTTTTTTTAGGTTCAAAATGTACATTTAATATTATTGATTTACAACATGTTGCGTAGTTATAGACCCCTTGTAACAAGAACAGGCCCCTCTGGGAGAGCAGCACTAAGTGCTGACGAGGCTATATACCCTGTATAAACAAAATGTAAATAAATAAAAGAAAAAACACCTGATCACATATTTGTTTTAAATCCAGTAATATGACCCTTATCACGTATTGCACGTATATCTTGCAATCATTTTCCACCTAGAGAAGTTAAATCATTTCAAAACATCCCCTTATATATGTGACGTGTCATGTCAAAAGGAGACACTTTTGGGCAGGATCTTAAATGGAGAAATAGCCAAAAATCTGCCCGGGGTGATGTTTTCACAATTTGGGTTTGTTGCGAATTTGTGATGTTATTAATGTTTAAAATATTTTCTGACAGTTTCAGACCGGAATATGACTTGCATCTTGTATTTTTTGAGACATTTTTCAAGGTAATTCCTACTCTCAACATTGTCAATAATATTTTTATGAACTCAATATCTTCGCTCAGGAATGTCCGATTTCATGGGGGAAAACGGCGTTGTAGAGCAAAATATCTCTATATTTAAGATATGTAAAAACCTCAAAATTGATAACCTGCCCAAAAGTGTCTCCTTTTGACATGACACGTCACATATCATTGGTGGATATAATGTAGTCGTTTTATACCAGTATGCTTATTTATAAAAACGTATTTATAAATAATAGTCGAAGCACACTGTAAATAGGGCCAAAGTGAATCCAGGTCACCACAAGGATGTTTTCTTTAACCTTACTAGTTCACCCGTTGCTGTGAGAGTAACTGATGGCAATGCTATTTGACCCCTAATGACTTTTTGGGCATACTGACCCCATATGACCTTTGCCCTCGAGTGACCTCTGTTTGATTTTGATCATGCTCCCGTAATATGGAGAATTACTTTCACCAAGTTTTACCCGAAATCAGGCGAAGTTTAAAATGCAGCCCCTGGATGACCTTTGACCTCGGATGACCTCGATTATATTTTTACGTGTTCCCCTCATATCAAGGATTCCACCCACCAAGTTTGAGCCCGATCGGACAAAGTTTGAAATTTGAACCTTCCATAATGACCTTTGACCTCGGTTGACCTCTGATTTTATTTCGCGCATATATTCCCCTGGTATCAAGGATTCCACCCACCAAGTTTGAGCCCGATTGGACAAAGTTTGAAATTTGAACCCTCCGTAATGACCTTTGACCTCGGTTGACCTCGCATTTTATTTCGCGCATATATTCCCCTGGTATCAAGGATTCCACCCACCAAGTTTGAACCCGATCGGACAAAGTTTGAAATTTGAACCCTCCGTAATGACCTTTGACCTCGGTTGACCTCGGATTTTATTTCGCGCATACATTCCCCTCGTATCAAGGATTCCACCCACCAAGTTTGGGCCAGATTGGACAAAGTTTGAAATTTTGACCTTGGCCTCCGGTGACCTTCAAAACCACCCGGTCAACATGCTTTTCCTGATACATATCCATATCCGAAATATCGGATCGATGCGTCGAAGCGCGGCGAAACGCATAGCCGGACAACCAGACAGACAGACAGACAGACTTCGCTGGTTATTTTAGTATAGTAGATAGAACTACGTATCCAACCCCCACTGCGTCATCATCCCCATATCTTCGTGTCAAAAATTGCCGTGATAGTACGGCGAATCCACTCGTTCTTCAAAAGCTACGCATGGCGATTTTGTTCGAGATAGGCCGAGCGACTCAGGCTAAGCATATCACTTACACGGTATGAGATACCACAGCGTTTCCATTCATACACGTTTATACGATCTGCGCATGCTCAGTACCCCATATGGTGTTGCCATTACAAGAAAATTCGATTTCTTGTCAGGTAAAATCCAGGTTTTGTTTTCAATTAACTCACTGGAATTTCAATTAATTAAGATACCTTTTTTACCTCTTTAACACACATATTTGACTGCATTTTCACCGAAATGTTTTTAAATCGTACGATAATAATGTGATATAGTCAACTGTTTGAGAATATTATTATTATGAACAGAACAAGCTTAGCCCATTCAAGTCTATAATGTGATGTGCCCCGAGTTATTTAATTTGATGATTTATCTTTATTCACAATTAAAATCCATTTCATGAGACATTTAAGGGATTGCCCTTTCTTTTCTTGCATCAACTTGATCAAAAACAAATTGAATCATTTCTAATTTTGGATCATGTGGGAAATCCCTGAGATTGTAAAGTGAAGATGACATCATATGGGATGCCCCTCGGGAAGTGATATCATGGGATTCCCCTCAGGAAGTGATATCATGTGAAAGGTTAATGTTATAATTAAGACTTGGGAATTTCCAGATTGCAGCATAGTGTGAATGAATTAATTGGCTATTAATAGAATGGGTTTTTTTTCCAGTGCTTGGTATTATTATAAGAAAATGTAAACATGATTCTTCACAGTTGAGTGTTGTATTGGGCAATTAGCTAATGTGCTTATAGTCCATTTCCTTCAAAGAAAGGAAATTGCGAACCAGAAATATTTTATGTAGTCAATGTACTACTGCCTGCCAGTGTTGTCAGAGAAGATCTAGTTTACGTCAAAGGGCGTACTTCTTCCAAGAAAGGAAGTTATATTCTTCTGTCGACTTTCTGAAGTCTGGTTTATTGAAACAACACATCTGTCTATATAAGTGGGGACAACTGCAACGCAGTCCTGCTTCCTGAAGAAATGGTGTGAAAGGTGAAAATAGCACCAATTTGGAGATAGAGAACGGCACAAGGAGTTAAGTATTTGGTGAACTGCGCAAGGAGTTAAGTTTGGAAAATGGAGATAAATGTTTGGAGAAAGCAGCACCGTTTTTGTGTAGAGATTTTATACCCAAGGATATCTATAAATGCAAGTGTACAAATGAACTTCGCTGATTTTCGCAGGACAAGTGAATAAGGATATATACACCAGCCGTCCAGAACACTGCAAGAACTCTATTACCATCAAGACAAAGAATGCCTGCTAAGTACTAATTAGTTACTAGAGTGATTATATTTGTTGTCATATATTCTACCAATCATATCTTACTTTCAATTAAATACTTAGATTTTGTTAGCTTAATCAAACAGTGTATTTGTGTTGTGCACTCGTGTGAATTTGGGTGAAAGGTAACTCGTAACAATAATACAATACAGCAAAGTGAACAACTATGCAACCTTCTTTATCTGCGTCAATAATATAATATTAATTTAAATGGAATTGAATACATCTCTACATCTGAGTTTGTACACTCATCACTGAGCGATCTAGCAATTGGTTTCTAGCCAATCAGATAGGATTCTTGCGTTCGGAAAGGCGAGCTATCTTATTGGCGAAATACCAATCGCCCGTCGCTCAACAACGGAGTATTAGGACGTAATACATTTCAGGGAAAAATAATTATTTTGAGGCTGTCGACACTGCCCCCCCCCCACCTAAGATTTTTTTATCAGTCATAAAAAAGACGCTCGCGTTTACGCCCAAACGGCCTAAGCTAATCGTAAATCCATCCTTTGGGCTCATTTTAGTGATAAAATGTTTACCGCAGCACCTTACTCGGATGTAGGACCGGCCATCAAAGATGGACATATAGAGGGGTTGGTGAGGTCCAAAATTATTCCAAGATATACTGACTTTTTGCTTGTTAGTTAGGTTAAAGACGGTAAAAATCGTATTTGTGTAGAATTTTTAGCCGGCAATCAATTTTGCCTATACATTGTGATCATAGTATATGATTTTGGTATCACTGGATGGAGGGGATTGAATGATGAGGGGGGGGGTTGCAGAGAGTGAAAAGAGACGAATTTCCAAAAATAAAAAACCTTTCCTAAGTTCATGTCTTTTCTCCATGTAAGCTAACTGAAATTAACTTTGATTTTTTTTCAAAAACGCCACCATGGGATTCTTTGACATATTTCCTTGTCAAAAATGTAGTTAATACTTTTGACCTACAATTCTGAAATAATGATGCTCGAAAATGTCCATGTTCTCTCCCATTGCTCTGGCCGTAAACTGTTCGACAGATGAGAAAACCTAATGCCGTCTTTCCCTATCTTGCGATCGATACGTTTCCATACAACCAGATAGTTTTTCCTCGAGTGTAACTCAATTGTTTATCTCAATCTTCAGTAGCTTTTAAGGTTAGCCGAGAGTTTTTCATGCGCTTGATTTCAGAGGGGCGTAAGTTCATAACAGAAACAGCCATGCAGAAAATGAACAAGCGTACTGGGACGTAGGCCTACTTACAATAGAATATTGATCCACGGTCAAGACATGAAACTTGGCTTAGCTCGTGCCCGGAGCTTGTGAGTCGGGGGCGGGCGGGGGGTTACATGAGGGGCGACATGCCGGGTCGGATGCCGGGGAGGGGTACAAGCCATTTTCGGCAATTTTCATAAGGATTTTATAAATTTTAAAATTGATTGGGGCACTTCGTCAAGCTACGCCCTGGAAAATGTGTTGATTTTGAATTTATAGCCTTGATATCTTTGATGAAATAAATCAATGCTGCTATTCCCCTGATTACAATGTAACAGGGTACAACAATAACATCAACAACAATATCAAAAAGCAATTATTTGCAAATCGAATTTGGGAAGAATATTAAAAAAGACAGACTTAGCAGGCCTACAAATTTCTGAATTATATAAAGTGAAAAACAATCAATCACGATAAATCAAATAAAACTAAAAAGAAAGGAACAAGAAAGAATAAAGAAATAGTGAAAAAGAGAAAGAAAGAGAGAGAGAAAGAAAAAGAACGAAAAAGAAAGTAAGAAAGAAAAAGAAAGGAAGAAAGAAAGAAAGAAATGAAAAAAAAAAAAAAAAAGAAAAGAGAAAGAAAAGAGGAAAGAAAGGAAGTAAAAAAGAGAAAAGAGAGAAAAAAGGAAAGAAAATTCAGCCACATGGGGACTCGAACCCACAAAAAATGTTCATAACAGATTCCCAGTCCAACGCTCTATCCACTGGACCATACATCAGCTTACGCAATTTCTTATTCTCGAAGCGGATATGTAACTATAATTTGATGTAATTACTTGATTACAATCGCGTCCGCACAATGGCTCTTAGAATAAACACGCATGTCGGCGCTGAAATTTTGAACGAACTGATGGAGGAAAAACCTCGTTTTTGCAATACTACCTTCAATTTGGAGTGAAAATCAAATGGGATAGCAATTGGCAGAATGTTGAGAAATAATGTAGGTATTCAGATGTCTAAATTAACGCCCCGTTATCAAGATATCGATAATTTCACAAAACAGTTTTTTCTCAGACAAGATTCTCGAAAATGTTCCCCAAAAACGGGCTTTTTAAATTTGATCGGTACTGTATTTGGTTCTTCCCCATGGCAACATTATTTCTTTAATCGATTTGTAGTACAATACAAAAAGGAGAAAACAATCACTCGGCGTGGTTTTATACGGAGCGAACATTTGAAAAAACTGCATGGAACGTGTTTTTGATCTTGTGAACATGGTGCGTAAAAATGATTTAAACGAAGGATTTTCAAACGGATTCTAAATTTTTTTATAAACACACAAAAATAATGTAAAGATACATCAATGCACCAACATTTGACTCACTGCGATATTTGATTGATGAGAAAACGCGGTTTTAGAGAACAACTTTATACGTCTTTTATACGTTTTTTATACGTTTCTTCGTGTAACCTTAAACTATAGATTTTTCTTTGCGTTAAAAGGTTAATGTTTTTGATGAGTCCTTCCAAAACTATTTTTGGGTAAATTACATGTTTTATTTTACCATTGTCATAGCACCTTTCTTTGAAGTACTAGCATCGTAACAAAGATATTCTATAATATCGTAAATCGTTACGTTTTACTCTTTTTAAGAACAGGGGGCGTAGATTTGTTATCAAAAGTGTGTGTCACGATGAAAGTTTAATAGAAAAGAGCATTAATAAACCAAACGGAAACCGTGCTCATCGCCGCTAACTGTTTAAGGCATATAGTAAAACGGATATATGCTTTTTCGTGAAAATCAAGATATTTTCTTAATAAAATTTGTCTTAAAAATAGACATCCAATTTGACACCATGACTATAAATATCATTCATCGTTCTACTCGAAAACGATTTATCTTTTTTTCCATTTTTTTATTTCTTGCTTTTGCGAGCTTTTATTAATTTGCAAATAAAACATGAAGACAAACAGACAAGAACAAAAAACAGCCATACAACTACAGACATGTACCAGAGGATAAACAGAAATAATGGAATTCGCCGTAGAAGTGATGATGTAACATGATTAACTACCATAGCAATCGGTTAAAACATCTGTGAATATATCGCCCTACACTACAAAGAGGTTGTACTCATCACCTGTGTATGTCTGCATTCATAAATTGAATACAATACAAGATACAGGTGCGAGTGATCAGCATGTTATTTGACATATATGGTTCAATGCAGAGGTACCTCGTGAACGTACTAGTGAAGTGCGACATATTCAAAAATTGTTTTAACCTTTTCGCCGTAGAAGTGACGTAATAATCGGATTAACTACCATAGCAATAGATGCATACAATTTTTGAATATACAGACCTGTACTACAAGCAGATTGTACACATCACCTGTGCATGTCTTTAATCATAGATTAAATACCGCTCTTTTTCAAAGATACTTATCTTACATGTGTGAATGATTAGCATTTCTTTGACATTAATGCTTCAATGCATACCGCGTGAACGTTGTAGTACAGGGTTATATATTCAAAAATTGTATTCATCTATTGTTATGGTAGTTAATCCGAATATTACGTCTTTTCTACGGCGAATATCTATGGTATTTAATTCTGTTACATCATTACTTCTACGGCGAATATAAAATCATCAAGGCACATCGTCATCATCCCTATATCTTCGTGTCAAAAATTGCCGTGATAGTACAGCGAATCCTCTCGTTTTTCAACAGCTACGCATCGCGATTTTGTTCGAGATAGGCCGAACGACTCAGGCTAAGCATACCATGACTATCATATGAGATACAACAGATTTTCTATATTCTACACATTATTACGATTTGTGCATGCTCTAGTACCCCATATGATGTTTCTATTACAATAACATCGATTTGTTTTCAGGTAAAATCAGGGTTTTGTTTCCAGTACACTAACTCGAAAAGCAATACACTAATTAGCGGGGCCTTGCAGCTTGCTGTGGATATCTTTTACTGCATTTTAAAAGTAAAGATTTTGAAATCCAAAGTAAAAATTGTGATATATTTAATTTTGAGAATTACAATTAATACTTTATTATACTGCGCCAAGAAAGTATCCTTACACTTGGCAAAATAATCACAATTTCAAAACTGAACCATTTTGGGGTAAATTTGTTTTTGTAAAAGATGCACTATCTAATCCTGTACATTATGACACCGCGTTGAATCCAATGTGACCTCAAGAAGTAAAGTTACAAGCAATTGAATAGACAAAGGTCCAGTTTTAAAAGTGACAAATTGGCCAATACAAGGCGCAAAAAGATTCCAACAAGCACAACAAAGAGACTACACAGTTTCTTCAATAAAGCCTTTGTTAAAGCAGTATTTTCTTCGGATTTTACTTCTCTGTACTTTTCATAACTTGCATTTTATTTGTCAGCTCTTTTGCTTTAGTTTTCTTTTGTTCCTTTTGTTTTAAATTAAAGGCACGCACAAATTAGCCATTTACCACTCTCAAACCAGATGTCTAGTCCGTGGAGTTTTGAATAGGCCAGTGTGTCACTTTTAAAACTGGACCTTCGTCTAATCAAATGCTTGTAACTTTGCTTCTTGAAGTCACATTGGATTCAATGGGGTGTCAAAATGTGCCGGATTAGCTAGTGCATCTATTAAAAAAACAAAGTTAATTCAATATGGTTCAGTTTTAAAATTGTGATTATTTTCCCAAGTGTAAGGATACTTTCTTGGCGCAGTATAGGTATAAAGGAACACGTTTAGCCCATTCAGTTAAGTTCCAGGTGCAAGCCCTATAACACAATGCATATGTAAACTTTCTTTATCTGTGTCAATAATAGAATATTGATTTCAACGGAGTATTGAGCTGTATGGAAACAATATTTATAATACAGGGTGTTGACACTGTGCAAGGGTCATTAAACCGATTTATCTTGTCGTTTGTTCTTCATAGTCTTTTGAGTAGAGGATTTCAAACCACTGCTAGTCGGACACGGTTTCATTCACCAGTCCTACGTCCTTGACCGGAAATGGACATGTTCGTGAGTCTTGTAAGAATTCCACAGATTCAATCAAACTTGCATTAGCCGTAGACTTATATGGGGCTATTTTACAATATTCAACAGTATTAAATCCGTGTGACAGTGGAATCAGGTTACCCAGTGGGCACAGGTTAGGATTTCGACGTTGTATCAACGTTGATACAACGTCGAAATCTAACCTAACCTGATTTCAACCCGATTTCAACCTAGAGATTGGTTGAAATCAGGTTGAAATTTCAACGTCGATACAACGTTGAAATTTCAACCTGATTTCAACCATGTTTGAACCAACTTTCAATGCAAAATTAGGAGGTTGAAATCAGGTTGAAACTTCAACGTTGATACAACGTTGAAATTTCAACCTGATTTCAACCAATGTTTCAATGCACAACTTAATGACCTTACATAAAATATTATTAGGACGAAATATGCCTATGCCTAGTATATTAACATGTTTAAAGGTCGAGAGCATTGAGATTTTACCCAAATTTCATTTTATATATCCAGGCCGCATGATCTAACGATTTAAACCGGACTTCCGTTTTCCTTCTTCAAGTGGCTCGCGGCGTGCACTACCTCCAATGACTTACCCGAAAACACCGGGTGGTACGGGGTATGCTATACGGCCCCGTCGCCGCTCAATTGGCGGGCTGATGTTGATAATTATGGGAATTCCTACAACATGGTGAACACTTGTGGGGGGGTTGATGCAAAAGGGTGGGGGTGGGGCTTTAGTTTTGACCCTCTTATGGGTACGGCAGGGGCCTTGAAAAAATGACTAAAATTTTCCCAGGAAAATTGAGTTTAGGCCTATATGATTTTCTATGGGATTGACTCATAATTTTCATGTCAAAAAGGGCGGCCCTGAATTTTGTGAGAACTGAAAGGGGGGGGGGCGAAAAACTTTCGCGATGATTTTTTTGCATCACCCCCCACAAGTGTTTGTGAGTGGTCCCTAATAGGCCTATTGGAACTTCGCATATCTTCTATTTTACTAACCCGATTATGTGATGTCGCCCCGGGGTATTGCCCGGATATCGCCGCGGTGTGCGCCGCGGCGTAGCCGGCGTCAGTAGGTGCAGATCGAGGTCGGTGGGCACGCCCTCTCTAAATATTGTGATATTGTGGGTGGGTACGGTACGTACACGCGTGCACAAGTGTTAAATCGCCGGTACACACATGCGTTCGCAAATGTTTGCGAGTACGCACTCATGTTTACAAGTGTTCATGGGTACGATTGCGTACATTGCCGGTACACACATTCACAAGTATATGCGAATACGCACGCGCGTGCGCAAGTCTTTATGGGTACGCATGTACATGTTCAAGTCTTTATGGGTAGGCCTACGCACATGTGTTTGCAAGTTATTGCGGGTGCGCACGCGCGTTCGCAAGTGTTTGCAAGTACACATGTGCATACACAAGTGTTTGCAAGTACAAACGCACGTTCGCAAGTGGTTATGTGCACGCATGCGCGCGGGCAAGATATTGCAGGTAGGCACGCGAGTTTGCAAGTGTTTATGAGTACTCGCGTGCGTGCGCAGGTTATTGCGGGTACGCATGCCCGTTCCCAAGTGTTTGCGAGTACGCACGCACGTTCGCAAGTTTTACGTGTATGCACTCGTTCTCAAGTGTTTATGCGTACGCATGCACGTTCGCAAGTGTTTGCAAATACGCAAGCGCATGCGCAAGTGTTTATGGGTACGCACTTGTGTTCGAAAGTTATTGCGGGAACGCACGCGCGTGCGTGCACAAGACATTGCGTTACGCAGTCGAGTTTTCAAGTGTTTTCGAGTACGCATGCGCATTCGCAAGTGTTTATGGGTACGCGAAAGTTATTACGGGTACGCATGCGAGTTCGCAAGTGTTTATGGGTACGCGAAAGTTATTACGGGTACGCATGCGAATTCGCAAGTGTTTGCAAGTACACTCTCGCGTTCACAAATGTTTACTAGTAGGCCTACGCACGCGCATTTGCAAATTATTGTAGGTACGTACGCGCGTGCACAAGTGTTTGTGAGTAGGCCTACGCACACGCGAGTGCAAAACTTATGCCACTGCCGCGAGCGGGATGGCGCATCAGCCAATGACAAATGCCTTGAATGTGTCCGTTTGTTTGTTGAACTTGATGTAGGATCTGGATCTGGATCATCTTGTCTCAGGGCTAGTCGGCCTAGGCATATGCACTTGGTCGGACATCCGGGAACATTGTCCCCTTCGTCCCCTTTGCACAAGCACGCGCATAGCAACCAGCTCGAGAAAGGGGAACTGCACATGCGCTGCACATGCGCTGCACATGCGCACACTAGTTTTACTAGGCTATTTCCCCTTTGTGACGTCAGCCCGACCAAGAGAATATCTGAAACATGTTGAAAAACAATTTCAAATTTTTGGATATTCGCATTTTGACCTTAAAAAAACAGGTTTTTAATCCTAGATCCACCATAAATGTTTGGACATTCGAAAATTATATTTTTGGATTAAAATTGTAGTAGTGCGATATCGCTTTCGCCCAACACTTTTCCAGAGTGGATATTGCCCAATGTACAGCAGCAAGCAAAAGGAGTTGCACGCGTACGTATGACGTACATAAACTTGAGGCCTAAATTTGCAAATAAAACAGGTTAGTAAACATTTAAATTTTCTTTAAAGGTCTACTTGACTTTTGGACACATTGCTGGATGTATATTTCAACTTGGTTTTCCATTTTGTATCATCAGGATAATGTTAAAATAGTTAAGCTTACTGAGCAGTTTAAAAATTACATGCCTGCTGCACATGACATGCATGCTGTATATACAATCATGAATGCACCATTCGAGAAACACGAAACAGTGCTTTGAAGTTGACATGCTTGTGACATGACTTGTACTTTGTAGAAGACCCAGTCATGCCAGTTTGGAATATTTGCTGGGGGCAATCAGGCCCCCATTTATTTGGGGGAGGGGGGTGCTGATTTTGAAAAAGTGGACCTTTTTTCAAAATTTTGACCTTTTTGGACTGGGCGGATTAGGACATTTTTGGACCAAGAAAGCATACGCTCGCAAATGGGACTTCAGGGGTTAAAAGGGGAGAATTTTTGTGGTTAAAAAGGGGACTTTTGGGGTTAAAAAGAAGACTTTTTGGGCCTTTGGCATTTGAGGGGGTGGCAAATGTTTATTTTTATAATTAACAAACTTAGGCCCTAGGCCTAGCCCTAGACTAGTCATATCGTGCAGCAAGGTCTAGCTTGGATTGTACTGCTGGGAGCATAGGTGAACCCCAAGGGGTAGCGTTAACCCCCGATCGGGGGTGAAAGACCCCCTAAATTAAAAAAATATCAATTTTTCACCCTCTATTTTGGGAATATGTGCAAGCTCGGGGTGAACTCTGACCTCTACTTTTGGACCTTACTCCTACCCCTGACTACACTGCAAAATATTTTTCACCCCTGAGATTTAATTTTCACCCCATGTATTTGGATTTTCTGCAAGCTCGGGAGTGGAAAACATGGGAAAACAACCCCCGACTTTCGGGCCTTAATGCTACCCCTGGTGAACCCCTAGACTACAGGTCTAGTCATGCTCATGTGCTAGGTCATTGTAGGCCTACTAGTGTTTTTGGTCAGTTCTTTTTCTTTCTTGCACCCCGGTTCCGAAACTAAAGACGTTTGGAATTTTTCTTCGATTAGTCTGTCTTGCCATTCAATGTAAAAGCCTAAATCAGCTCAGCGAACTCAGTTTTTGTTTTTGCTTTTTGCTGAACCATGAAATGGTATCAGCCTATATTTTGCCCTATAACAGTGTATGTTACTAGGTTACTAACTAACCTTTTGGTCTGAAATGGACATAACTTTAAATGCCACGAAGGTATGAATCAAATCATGAACCCCCAGTGATGTCAAATGAAAGAGAAAGGAGTAAAGAATATAATAAAAATATTTCCTAACATCAGAGGACATAAAGGAGTCACAGGGGTCAAAAAGGTCATTTGAACTGAAAATGCTCCAATGGAGCTGAAATTTAAATGCAATGATCATTCTGACATTCTAAACATGTTTAAAATAATTTAATATTCATTTAAGGTCATAAAGGGGAACAAAGGTCATGTTTTCAAAAATGCTCCAATTGAGCTGATATTTAAATGCAATGATCCTTATGACATTCTAAACATGTTTAAAATATTTTAAAATTCATTTAAGGTCATTAAGGGGTCATAAAGGGTTGATATATACATGTACCACAATATACTGCCAAAGCCCCATTGTTCAGCTATGGTACGGTAATCGCTCTAGTTTAAACATGTAAAGAAACTAGAGCAAAAATGCTTTACAATTTCCCTCTTTTTGGTCCGAATAATGGCCCTAAGAATTGTTCAGCAGAATGACCCTAAACAGTCAGGAGTAACTATCTTACATTAAGCATATTAATCGTACTGCATGTCTATGTCAAATATGAATTTTCTGTATGTGTAACTTATGGAAATGTATTTTCAAATGATAATCCCGAAATTGTTATTTTTGTCGTTACAGCTGACGTGTTGTTGTGCCACGTGACAATGGAATCAAAACAAGATTGGCCATGCAATAGACTATAGTCCATGACAATGTACAATGTATAAAGCATCAAAAAAATTGACTTTTAACTTAAGAAAGTTTAGATGCAGCCAAAGATTTTGGATGAACTGGCCAATTGAGAGAGCCATAATTTTAATACAAGAGCATGGTCAAATCAAAGATGGGAGTAAACTGACACGGCATGACATGGAACAACTCCGACACTGAATAAAGCTAGATACAGTCCAGAGGCGGGTCATTCACATCACAGATCGACCCTCATTCAAATTCTGCCTTTGGGTCCATCGTAAAGCAGTTGCTGCCACGTACATCAGATCTAACTCAAGTTGTTAGTCATCATTCATTCCATATAGCCCGCAGATGGAATGTACTTACGCCTCACATTCCAGGAACTGTGAAACGGACCAACTTCAAAAGTGTTTTGGTCAAAATGTGATTTTTGGTCAAAATGTGCAAACCCATCAGCTCTATGATAACAGCTGTTATTGCCTTGATATGTGTCTTGACATAGAAAGAAACAAGTTGAACAACTAAGCAAGCAAAATCAGATTCTGGTCTAGATTTTCTTCAAGTAATATTGGTATTGATGACATCAATGCGATATAAGCCTACTGGTATCACGTTTTTGATGCTTATCTCCTTCAGCTAAAACTGAGCACAAGGATCCTTTAAATACATTGAAGGGTGGATTGCAGGGGATCACCCCGGTACTGTTGACTGTACTTCAAAAATACACTCATTAACTCTAGGTTCCAGAGTTCTCCTCGTCTGGTTACAAATGTAGCGTTGAGGAGTATCAAAGCAGAAGCAGAAGCAAACGCAGAACAATTCCAAAGCTATTGATCACACTATCTGTATATCAGTCTAAGAAAGTTCTGTGAAGTTCTTCCATGAGAAAAATAGAAGTATTCAGTTATATAATCTATCAACAATTTCCAGTTTAGTTATATGTTAGTGTATCAATTTAGAAACCATAATTATACCTTACATGGTATCAGAAGTTTTAAGTTAGTTGTAACGTGAAAAGAAGAAAAACTTGACATTTTTACTCAGGATTATTACGTTAAGTATATTAACATCTTAATACTAATTACGGCGTGTCCGTCCGTCCGTCCGTCCCTCTGTCCGCTCGCTTTCGCGTTCGCGTCAGCGCGGTTCGCGTTCACGCGATGCACTATCGCGTTCTCGCGGTGCGCTATCCTATGTCTATGTGCACTATCGCGGAGTATCAACGGGAGTGTGCGCGGAGTACAGTACGCGTCTCGGAAAAGCAGTGTGACTAACAGGTGCATCTCATCGGACCAATAATTATAGGCCTTATTTTCAACACATATTTCAATACCGAACACGTGCACACACCAAACACGTGCATCTCATCGGACCAATAATTATAGGCCTATTTCAGCAGAACATGACTATTTCCGGAAGGCATATGAACCGTTTTTGCGTTCACGTTTCTCGCGATTGATTTCATTACTTTAGTAACGGCCTACAAAAATATTGTTGTAGTGTGTTTTCATACAAAACGTTTTAAACGTTATCATGACCTTTATATAACCCGACATTTTAATGTTATTAAAACGTTTTCACTTAAACCAAAAGCCAATATATAACTTATTTAAAACATTTTTAAAACGTTTTTGTGTTTGCTGGGTATATCCACGTCCAGATACTAATTTCGGTTTCTCTAAATGTGGTAACAGGGCAGGGCTTGGAAGAGGCGAATGATGGGTTTCCAGATTATGGGTAGGCCTACCGAACTACCGAAGTAAGCATCACACCTATAAAAACAAACAGAGTTAATTAAGTTGTGTAAAGTTGGGTCTTGATCATTGAGAGATGCATTTCATAGTAGTTTAAAAAGTCAGGGCAGGTATATGGGTAACGGGTTTGGGTAATTAGAAATAGGCCTATCACGAGAAGCGCCCGACCCGAGAACCGCGAAATCTAGTTAAGTATAATGGGCACGTTGCATCCAGTACATTCCTAAAGGTTCCAAAAGGGTCAAGTTCTAAAGAGTCCTCATAGTACATAGGCCTATGGATAACCCTCACACTTTAACATAAAATACTTCTTGAAAATTAACGAGTTCTTTTGAGAACCATCACAAATCTAATGCGTTTAAGTTCTAAATGTCCAGCTCGTAACACTTTTTAAACAAATACACACTTTTTAAAGGAAGGCTCCGCCTATCACAACAATATGCCCTATGTAAGAAAAATAATTATCAAGCACGAATCACGTGGTTTTATCTAAAACAAACTCATGGCGACCATGTGATTCGGGCTTGATTATTATCTTTCTAACATTTATAAGGCATGATATTATGATTGCCGGAGACTCATTAAAGTGCTTAGGAATAAAAGAAAATATTGTTTTCCACATTTTCACGAAACGATTGGTATTTTTGGCAACACCAACTCCTAAACATCACAAATCACAAATAATAAAAATTCCCTTTAAAAGGGAAAGCCAGCCTCAATGTAGAAGAGGTCTTGTAATTAGTTTTGGTCAATGTGAAAGGCATTTTTAGGATCACGCTTACATCTACATGACAGTCCACCAAACCATCAACGATGAGAACATGCACACTGAAACAGCAGAAAACATTAATTCCTAATCTCATGTCAACTCTTTTAATTCATTACATGTACTCCAAATTGTTCTGGTCTGTTTGTTTTGTGGTTGTTGTTGTTGTTGTTGTCGTTGGTTTTTTTTGTCTTTTCAGCTTTTTACCCACGATATCTCAATTTCCAATTTTGTAATACCAGAACTTACGAACTCAATATCTTCGCTTAGGAATGTCCGATTTCACTGCTTTCGATATATACACTGCCGGTTTGAGTTAACTTACATGTACATTTTATTTTAAAATAACTTAATTAATTCGCAATGTATAGTTTAAGCCTACTATATTATAATAGATAGTGGCCAGCACATTTATAAAGGACTGGTTACTCACTACAATCTTCACTCTTAAACTGTGTTTTTCTGAATGTGCTGATCATGTTGATTGCTAGTCGGAAACTCCTGCGAAGCTATGGACATGGCATCTTACATACTCCATTCTATAACAGTCTGCCTAGTGCCTTGTGTGTTTTCTCTTCAATCATTTTGTTGAATGTAATTTTATGAATCAAATAGTTATGTGTCATTTTATTTATAATAAAGAAGTTATTAAATTAATAAAGTAAGACAATTTATTTATCTATAAGTGCATGTCAAATGGGGTACATTGTTCAATACTATATGCATAAATTATGCCCATATTATAGCTAGGCCCTAAAAACTTTATTTTGCATCGGATTTTTCCTGTTGAAAAGACAAAACTGATGTTTATGATAGCAACCATTTCATCAATAACATTTTGAGTCATTTTTATCCATAAAACGACACAGGATATGATAGATAACTACTTTCACATCAATATAGTCCATATGATCACAGATTGTTGAGAATCTGTGATATGATCCGGGGTATGATGAAGATTTTGATTCTATAGATCTGTTATCAACATGATATCACGCTGTTCAGTGGTCAAGGAGTAAGGACCCCGGTCAAGGACACTGATATGACATCATAGGTGATGTCAGATTTTCTTCTGCTGACCATATGATGCTATATATATTAACTATTATTGTTACATTTAGGCCTTTAAACTTTGAAAGTCATAATTAATTAGTTCAAACATAACTTTGGTAATACTCACTCGTTTTCGTTCGTTGAAACGGCAAAACATACTTACTTTTCCTAACAAATCGAATTAAAATATTTTTAAAAAATTTAACCACAAAAAGTAAAAAAAAAAAAAAAAAAAAAAATTCCAATACCACTATAATATAATCTCTTGAGTAAACTGACCCCAAACCTGAAACAGGTACCAGCCCCGAATGGGCTGGCGAAAAGCTTACATATCTAATTTCTAAAAGTTTAAACTGACTTTCAGCACAAATATCCAAGTAACCTTGAATTGTCGATGTGTGACACACATCGTCATCAGAAGAAGTCCTATGATGTTGTTACTTATCTAAACATGTCGCTTTAATAGCTAAACGTTAGCATTTAGAGTGTTGAAGATAAGTGTTTAGGATGCGTTTTGATACAAATTGTATCAAAGTATGACACATGTAAAGTAACTTGAAAATCAAAAGGACGGAGCTGATTTTATTTTGGATTTTGGCTCTGGAATGAGTTGCCTATCCAGTTGAGGGAGGCGGTGTCTGTGCCTGCTTTCAAGCGTTTGCTTAAAACACATTTGTATTAATGTTGGTTGTATTTGTTTCTTGCTTCATTTTTGCCTGTATATTTTGTAAGGCGCTGTGCTCATTGTTAGAGCGCCATATAAGTGTTGATTAATAATAATAATAATAATAATTTGCGATGTGTATGATAATATGTTTTATAATATGAAATCATAACAACTTACACTGAATTTCAAAATCTATTGAAATCGCTTATCTATGTTCTAAAGACAGAATTTTTTTGAATAAGGACCTTAAAATATCCCAATTTTTGATCCTTTTTAACCCATATTTTTAATTATTCAAAAATTGTTGAGAAAACTGTTTCTAGTTTTGAATCTTTAGAACATAAATATGCAGTTTTTTGTGTGTGTTTTCCAGCTAAAAATAAAGGCGGCAGCCACTATGAAATTGGCTATACCATCTTGAAAAAAATAATGGATTACCTCATATCCAAAATAATTGTTCTACAGCTAGAGCACTATAATATTTCTGGTTGATTTTATACCAATAATAGGTGAAAGAGGTGTCCTGTATATGTACATGTGTTTGTTGTTGTTGTTTTCAGGCAGTTGTTAAGGCAGCGGCCATTTTAAAAATGGCGGCACATCTTGAAAAAATAAACCAGAATTGTTTAGTATTTATTGCTGTATTACTCGCATTATAAAGGTAAACAAAATGCTTTGTCAACTCTTTAATAACATTATGTTAAAATGGTGCATCTATTTTTCAAAAGTGTTTTTAGAACGTTATTAAAACGTTTTATACCTTTATATAAACCGACAATAACACGTTATCTGTAAAACGTTTTTGTGTTTGCTGGGCAACTCAACTTGAAGGCTCTACGACGACGTTGAAAAATTGATATGATGATGATATATAAATGTCAAAGTTCAAGGTAACTCGACTTATGGCCTAAAACGCGACGCTTTTGCACCTAAAATCTATGGAAAGCTATTTAGGATTTGAAGGGTAAAAATAGGTCAAATCATCAAATTGAGGCTATTACGATAAACTGATATGAAAAGGTGAGAAATTAGCAAAATCGGATACCAAGAAGATTCCAAAAAGTTGCATGTTTACTCAGTGGTGGCCATCTTGAAACAAAAATGTGATTTTTGGTCAAAATTAGATTTTGACAAAATGTGTTTTAGGTAATAATGTGATTTTTGGTCATAAATGTAATATAAAAACAAAAATGTGTTTTTATTTCAAAATACGTTATTTTGGTCAAGAGTCAAAAATGTGATTTATGGTCAAAAATGTGAATCTTGGTCAAAAATTTAAGTTTTAGTCAAAAATGTAATTTTTGGTCAAAAAGTGATTTTGGTCAAAATATGATTTTTGGTCCAACATGTGATTTTCGGTCAAAATGTGATTTTGGTCAAAAATGTGATTTTTGGTGAAAATGTGATTTTGGTCAAAATTTGATTTTGGTCAAAAATGTGATTTTTGGTCAAAATGTGATTTTGGTCAAAATGTGATTTTTGGTCAAAATGTGATTTTTGGTCAAAAATGTGATTTTTGGTCAAAAACATGACCGCCGTTCACGGCCCTCCGACTCCATACCCGGTTGACTCCCGCGTATGGATGCCGACTGCACCAGCCCTCTGCACCGACAACGAGGCGTGACCACTGCGCAGCTCACCACGACTCCACACCCGGTTGCATCCCGCGTATGGATGCCGACTGTACCGTCCCTCTGCACCGACAACGACGGCGTGACCACTGCGCGCGGCTCACCACGACTCCACACCCGGTTGCATCCCGCGTATGTGTGCCGACTGCACCGGCCCTCTGCACCGACAACGACGGCGATACCAGTTACCCAGGGGCGATACCAGGCCTAGCCTATAATCATGAATTCATGATAATATTCTCCCAGACGGACCACAGCGGTGAAATAATTATTTAAATAAATATCAGGTTAAAATCGGATTGAATTCAGGTTGAAATTAGGTTGAAATTTCGACGTCAATACAACGTGGGATTCAGGTTGAAATTAGGTTGAAATTTCGACGTTGAATCAACGTTGAAATCGGGTTGAAATCTTTTTGCAAATACAACGTGATTTCAACGTCGAAATTTCAACGTGATCTCAACGTGATTTCAACGTCGGGTGTGCCCACTGGGTAAGCTCTGCCTTTGATGAAAGGCAGAAAATAATTACATTTGTTATCTATGTATCGCGTAATCTTGTGTATGGCATGATCACAAAGGTATCTTTACACTTAACATGCTTAAAGAATAAACAATTTGACGCACAAATCGAAAATTGTTTAGATGGAGATATCTGCATTTGTGTATCAACACCTCATATCCTGATATGACATGACTTTGATTAAGATATCCACAGTACAGTTGTTAAGCTGACACATTGTGCACTTTGATATAAAAGCAGCTAGGAAATGTTCCAATTGTGTTCCAATATCGGCAGGTGATGTGCCCTCCATACCAAAATATTCAATTATGCCGTATAATACAGGTGGATTATAATTATATCCTGGATGACTTTCTAATTACATCATAAATAAGATGGTGAAGTTACATTAACTTGGATTTCCACTAGCAGTTGTAACAGAATGATTGAAAAAACATATTGTTGTTCACATTGAATAATGCATTACCCTATGGTGCAATAACGTTGCCAACGTAGATAATCTACACCCAATATTTCCCAAGGTTTATAGTACGATGAACATCATACGAACAACAATACGGCGATTGACATTTAATTATATTAGAATAATAATCTCACTTATTTGTTCACTCCTTAGTTCTGCACTCTGACTGAAGAATGGCCGTGGACGCATGCATTAAAATATATCTTTATTTAAGTTCTAATCTCCTGATGAGATCCTATATGAAGAGCTTGTTTCCAAACCATGTTAAGTCCACAACCACATGTTTCTCATTTACGTGTGTGATACAATCACATTAACTTTGACAAGTTTGACATTTATAGCAACGATGGGTTGTACCATCAACAAACCATTACCACAACAATGCTGCTTAACAATATGCAGACTATTGTTCTCAATTGGGAACCAAAGGCCTCACACAGTATTCTTACTGTGTATCCATCCACTGTGTGCTTTGTAATGGTGCATCCAATTGAAATTACTATATCTATAGCATCACAACCCAATGCAATATCGCACAGAAACATGTGTTTGTGAACTTAACATGGTTTGGAAACAAGCTCTTCATATGAAGAGTCACATTAATATGTACACAAACTATTAAGTTGTAGTGCTACATAAATATTTTTGTCTTTACTCGAGTTGTTTCTATTACGTGAGATGCATAATATGAATACCAATTTGATATATTTGATAAACCTTATAATATATTGCTCTCGTCGGTGGTTGCTTTAAAATTTATACTCTTTCCGGCCAAGTGCTAGGTTAAGATAAGGATGAAGTATCATGGGACCAAAATCTGATAACCTAATTGATGCTTCGCTGGGTTGCACTATTTTAATGTGTCAATAAGTTTATCTAAACATTGGATAATACGAATGCATTATGTTCGCTTCCTCTAGAGATTGAAACGCATACAGCCAATACACTACCACTGAGTTTGTCTTAGTTCTGTCCACAAAGCCGCAAAACTTTAAAGACCAACATTGGTGCCGCACACACCCCGGCACATGGTATGTCAACCCTCGTCTTACTACGGGGAGATGATGTCCGCCAACATGTACTTTTCACTTTGCTAAACCCTCAAATAAGCGCTCAATTACTTTGGCTAATCGTACGTCCCTCCTTTTCTCTTTTAGTCTTTTAGATGCTCTTGAAGCTCAACGAGTTGGTGTTTTTTCTGCTCTGTAAAATTATTCTAAATGACATTGAATTCAAACTAAATATTTTTTAGATTGAAATTATGTTGGTTTTTATTGATCCCTGTTTTTTAAAAATAGCTAGAAATTTCCCAAAGTTACGATGGTGCACACACATTATGATATCATGGTTCCATTATGTATAGTATTATCATTTGTGGTGTCACTGGATAGAGGAGAACCATGATACTAAAATGGAATCGTACTGGGTGTTTGGTAATAAATTCACGGGGAGTTGGCACAACCCTGGTACCCAGCAAACACAAAACGTTTTACAGAAAACATTTGAATTTCGGGATAAATGATAAATGTTTAAAAAGTGCAGTAGAATGTAATAGTTGTTATTTACAATATTTCAATAATGTTGTTACTTTTGATCAACAACACATAGACCCATTACATGTACTGTACAATTATTGCGGGCAGACAACGAGTGTTTTACACACGGCACACTACTAGTATTACATTCTACTGTACTTACGATAACCTTGTAAGCTGCCCACGTTAAGTTTCTGGTTTAATACGACAGAACTTTAATTATTGCGACAGAATCGACATTATAAGTTTACTCTGGAGGAAATAAGATTTGACACTGACAGATATGTTCACAATAAACAAAATTCAATATTCAGTTAGTGGACAAAAGCATGATTACGCTCATAAGCTTGAGTGGCTATTTTCAGTTGAATAACTGCTTTCCGAAAGTTATTAATTTTTTCTCATTATGAAGTTGAGACACACTTTAGGTCAAGTGCGTTATGAAGCTCCCTATTTAATTTTCCTTTCAAGAACAATATGATATTTATCTCAAAACCAATGTAAGAAAACATACCACTTATTGCAATGGATTTATACTTTAAATGTGCCAAGTATAAATTGTTTGACAATTTATGAATATGTAGAAATTTAGATAACATAACTTGCCGTCTGGGCTGACGGCTGGATCACAACTGACTTGGTCCACTCCTTTTCCCGCGAAACTGCTTGTTGACATTTCCTAGAAGTGATGGTGTTTAAATATTAATTTAAAGCATCATTATGAATCGGCAGTTTTTGACATCAGCGTTGCAACACCCCTAATTTTTAATTATAAATGTCATTAAAAAAAAGTAGCTTCATATACCGCTTAATTTGGTACCCTCTATCCAGTAATACCAAAATAAGTACAAACATTCCCCACATAATATCGCTATGACGTCATTAAGTGAGGGCGCCCATTTAAATTTGGGAAATTCTGACTATGTACAAAAGTATAGGCAAAATTGATTTTGGCTAAAAAGTCTACAAAAATATAATTTTCACCGAATTTTTTCCTCAATATCAAAGGAAATGACTATTTTCAGTAGCTCTTGGAATAATTCGACTAGAGTGAAATGAAAATCATTGATTTTACTGTAGAAACCAATGGTGGGCCTCACCAACCCACCTCTATGGTCCTCTTTGACGGCCGGTCCTACCCCGGTTAAGGTGCTGGTGTAAATTTTTATCCCTACAATGAGCGCAAAGGGTGGATCTACGATTAGCTTAGGTCGTTTGGGCGTAAACGCGTGCGTTCTTTTGCGACGGATAAAAAATCGTAGTTCTAAGGTTAATGTTCTACAAGTACATGACATAGTATATATTTCACATTTTAAATTAAAAACGTATATTAATGAAATATGAATGATATTCCTACTAGGTATTTATAAAGCAACAAGAGCATGATTTAAAATGTCAAATAGACGTTCTTATAGACATATAAAAGCTTATGTTGACTTTCCTTATCTTACGATACAATTCATTGCGTTTCCCAATATTGACAGAGCATGTTCTCGAGTTTTACTCAATCTTTCTTCTCGGAGTTGTTAAACAAAATTCGTCCTAGATTTCACTAATTACCCATTCTGTCGAGCTGGTTTTCTCATAAGGAATTAATTATTGAATTCATCTCAATCTTTAGTAGCTTTTAACGTAGGTTTTTGCTGAAAAGGTTAATGTTGCCGATGTGGGATAACGATATAATATTTATTGTTATGTTACTCAGATTTATAGTTACTCAGACTTGAATAGCCAACGCCGAAAGCAATAGCTATTTATAAATACATGTACATTTAAAAAGTAAATTAAAAGTATAACCATATGGAGTAATGGATTGATGCGAAAATACTTTTAATTCCAACCGCTAGCCGCAATTTATTTCCTTTTTGTTCATATTTCAAAGCCATTTAGTACTTTGTTGGATAACTTGATTTGGTCGGTGTAACGCGTAAACACTAAAACACGTAAAACAATATGAAGTTGCTTATGTTTTTAACACAAGATAGTGTTAACAGTGTTTTTTTAACATTAGCTTATGATAATAATAACATAAACATTTTGCCAAGCGTTTTAGTGTTAGGAATTTAAGACCCCTATACCTTCACTCTACAAACCTTAGCCATTAAAGTGTTCAAGTGTTTATAAAGCGTTGCTTTGCTGTTTTAGCAATACGTATCAGGTGTACGTTGCCAAATTTGGTTGGTTAGTGTATTTGCTACTACACCCCTGTGGTAAATTTGTGACTATTTTTGCATTTTTCTCAAAAAATAATAACATACTGGTAACAAAAATTATGTATATTATTGGGGCAAGGAATTCAATTACTACACTGAAATTTCAGTGACTCAAGACAAGCGGTTCAGTATATAGGATAGGAAATCAGGTACATCCTAGCGGTACCTTATTTCTTATCATAAATAACGAACCGCTTGTCTTGGATTACTGAAATTCCAGGGTAGTAATTGGATTCCTTGCCCCAATAATATACATAACTTTTGTTACCACTGTGTTACTAGTTTTTGAGAAAAATGCAAAAGTAGACAAAAATTTATCGAGGGGTGTAGTAGCCCCTTAAGAGCGGCATTTTGTATTTGTTTTTTGTTATCTTCTATTTTGAAAAATATGCATAAGCATGGTTTCAAAGTTCAGTAAGCATGTGCCCAGTAAAGCCACTTTAATACCGCAAATCTACATGTCACTATTAGTAATCTATAATTATATAGACAATGGTAATATTGCATACAAAGAAAGCCTTCTTACCAAAAAGGATTTTATTGATCGTTTTACCGATGACAGCCGTCCTTTTTGCACACTTGTCAGCTGTCAACGTCCTAAACGTCCAAAAGAGCATTCATATTGCAAATTATTTAATAAACAGTCCACGGCAGCAAGGTAATACATTTCATGCAGAGAAGAGCCAACAATCATAGAAAATCTTCTGATGATCATTATGAAAACATCAAACTGGCAAGAACACTTTATTATGTTTTTCATCATTTTACTCTCAAATACAAAGGTTTAAATTTCTAGAACAAAGACGCTAAGCAAATTATAATGCCCAAATGAGAAGAGAAAAGCTTTCATAGACGTTATGTGTATCAACAAAATTATGAAGACTGTGTAAATTTCATCCCACTTTCATCGCACAAAGTAAATACGAAATGCTTTTTGAATTGGTATATTATTAACATACAAAGGTAACTTAGAGTTGAGTGTTATGTTTTCATTAACTCAACCATTTGCCGGGTTACTCTGTGTCCTAATGACGTATTGCTTAGTTACACGATTTACAAAGAGTATTGTACAAATACAACTTATGGATTTCTATTTTTTTTATATATACCGCCTGTCTCAAAAAAATTGTGAAAAGTGAAAAGCGCCTCTTTGGCAATTAGAAAATACCGTTGTGACACGAGGCTAACATCAGCATCATGAGCGTAGTCTTAGCTCTCAAATGCCGTTTGCTCTGTTCAATTTGCTCGTTTTAATCTCGAGATATGTTTATTTATCAACGAAAGGGTAAAATCACAATTGCGCCACATTTACTAGGGAAGAGGGCTGTACATGTAAATCAATGATGGCATTAAGTTTATCAAGAGTTCCTTCGTGAAAACAAAAAAATGCATCAATTTTTTACTGTTTTATAATGATACAGGTATAATGATTCTCTTTTTCCACTTAAAACAGATTTAAAGGTAAATTAATATTTCACATTCTTCTGTAAAATTTTAAATACATGTGCATGTCAATAATTTTATCATGGTAAATACTGTTCTCTTTGTCACTCAAGACATGTTACAAGACAAACAAATATTGCACACTTGTACAATTGTGATTTTACTCTTTCGTTGTTAAATAAACATATCTCGAGATTAAAACAAGTAAATTGAACAGAACAAAAAGCATTTTGGAGCTAAGCCTGCGACCTTGAAGTTGATATAAGCAGCGGTATTTTCCTTTTGCACACTTTTTTTGAGACAGGCTGTATAATCAAGGCATAAACAGATTTTGACTCGCTAAAACGGTCGTGACGGTTGGAGGCACTTATTTGAGCACGTATTTGAGTGCTTAGTGATCTTATTTCTTTATTTTTACTGATCGCAATAATACAATATTATTGTTTTTGTAACAATACGGTTAAGAACTAAGATACGAGAACTGGGTGCGAGTACGTAGCGTGTGTTCCCACTATGGTTTCCAAGAAAATTATCACTGACAAAATAATATATTGAAGGTATAACGATTGTCATATTTAACACCCGATTTTGCCTGTAACATACCAATATTATATGTTGCCAATGCCCCAATTCTTAAATCTCCCCGTTGGTACATTTTGAAAATCTTATATCTTGATTGAATTCATCAAAGATATGAACATGCCGATTTCCGCTAGAGGACGTTTCACTGAATAAAGTCGTTTCCGGCAGTAAGTCTCTTGATGCCAGTGCGAACGACAAGATAAATTGTTTCCGGAATAAAATGACAATTTATAATCACGATGAAAAGTTGATTGTAACGAGATGATTACTTGTATAATCCAAAAATGATGATATAGAGTTATATCATCCATGTTCATTTCCATGAGAATACAGGCCCATATCCGTTCTACTGTATGCCTGCTTGCTGTAGTTACAGATAATAGGTATGTTTCCGTAGCGAAAACATTAACCATTTAACGTAATTAGAGATCTTGTTTAAAAAGCTACTTGAAGGAAAAAAAAATTATTATAGTTAATGAGCGAACAACCTGACTAAATAAAGACTATTGGTGTTGTAAAAGCACCAATTTTATTGCACAACTACAAGATAAAGATTGAAATTTTAGAGATGATTATCTGCTTTGCGGGTTAAAATGAACACGCAAGCCGTATGTTTCTTTAAAAAGGTAACACATATCATAATTCCGCAAATAAATAGATTTATATAATCGCATTAATGTTCTTAATTTACTATTAGTACAAAGATTTACTGCATTTATGAAGGATCTGTTGACACCACTATAAAATAATATATAATAGCACGAGATTCACAATCCAGTCAGGATCGGATGGTACAGATTTACTAGTGCATATGAGCAACAATCCCGGGAGCAAAACTCGTTTTTTTCTCGAATTCTACACATCGTCACCTACTTTAATCTATGGAAAACGTGCGTCAACTCTTCGAATTAATACTAATAGTCTATGTTTATACCATTATTATAAACGGTATGTTTAATATGTTGTCGTCGAGAAAATGCACACAATTTGCATCAAAAGAATCATGGCGAAAGATAAATTCAATTCGAAGACTGCAATAGAAAGAAGAGGAAGGAGTCCACGAGTACAAAACTTAAATTCTACGACACTGTATAACGCTGAATTTATACTCCATGGCTAAGCGACGAGCGATTGGTTTCTAGCCAATGAGGTAGGGCGCTTTTTTATGCGTCGGGAAAAGCGCGCTATTTCATAAGTTAAATACCAATCGCTTGTCGCTCAGCGACGGGATCGCTTCATGAGCGCCCTACACACACGACATCACGCCATGGGCGCCCTACACATAAACACCATCACCATCACCGCCACCCACACCCACACACCCCCACACACACCAACGCACAGCTCTGATGCAGATTTGACTGCCGTGCATTCCAGGAGATCGCGTTAGAGTGTTTTAATGCCGATCCCGCTCTCTCGTGTAGACTATAACATAGTCGGTTGTTGATAAATAAAACATGTCATGGTGAAAGCATTCAGTTGAACTCTAAATTATACAGCTGTATTTTAAGAATTTTAATGGTCATAAAAAGATATAATTAGTGACAAATGCAACATACCTTGGCGATGAGGGCTCGCTTATTGAACAACTATTCTGATTTCGGTTTATTGATCGCGAAACCACGAGTAAAGGAAGCTAGCAAACAGAGGGATTATGATCACTAAAAAGATCAGATGTGGAAAATATATCAATTATGCACAAAATAATACAATTTGAAATTGGGCTATGGAGAAGTGAGGAATCATCCATTAGGATAATTTTATATTATACACGCACACCAACACAAATTAAAATCGACCACGGAATTCGGATCCCCAGCTTAGGAAACGTAATGAAAGGCAGTGTTTGCGCAGAATTAAATTCCCAATTTCTAGCATCTATTCAAGCTTTATTATTTATCGCTTTGAATCTATGCTTCAGTCGACCTAGTAATATTAAACAAAGGGTTGGTCCGACACGCCGGTGGTTCGATACGCCGCTAGTCTGACTACACAAATTCCCTAAATTAGAAGCTCTTAGGGCTGTGTCAGTCAGAAGGTTTTTCAGATCATATACTGGTTAGTTATGCTTGATTTAAAAATTCTATTAACGACAAATATAAAAGGGTTTTATAGTCACGATAGTAGTCAGTACCGGTATTTGATTTATCAAACCCAGGCTTGCAATGTAGATAAAACATCGAGGTAATTTAATTAAATAACAAAAGAACGATCCTGCTTTTCTGTTACGCAGCATAAAATAAACTGAATATCTAGGAAATTCGATAAACGACCGCTTGAGATATCTTTTCGGATATCGAATTACAGCATGATCCAATAACTTTATAGCATTAAATTGAATAACACCATGTAAGTGCTTTTAGTGATGAACCCTTTCAGTAATGTGAAAAACATATTTCATACTTGTATATACAGATTCGTTGAAATATTCTGAAAGTTGTGTTCAGAGCCCGTGTTCAGAACAAGCAGGGCGAATCCTTTCCAATCAGTACATATAGTTATGCCCAGGCCCCTATGCAGTGGGTGCGAGGCTGTTTTGAAATCAACATAACGGGCAAATTTTGGCGGTAAAAATGTTAGAATTTATCCAAGGTCCAATAAGAAACAAAACAAAAATCGCAAAGTAACCAATTTATTGTAATAAATATTTGTTAGTGGGGGAGGATAGGTTCACGTTTTGAATGTAAGCGATTCTGTTTGAGGAAGGTCCATATGAGTTTGAAACTACGCACCTACGAAAAAAACATATACCTGAGATATGGCTGCAGCTATTACGATATAAACTTACCATATTTTTCCGACATTAACCCTAGAACTACGGAGTCATATTTTGTAACACGGACTACGAAGGGGGGTTATTGCACCCAACCAATTTTCAATTATAAGCATCATATACCGTTCAGTTATATTTAGTACTAATGTATAGCTATGGGTCTCTTCTATCCAGTGATACCAAAATAAATACAAACATTCCCCCACATAATGTCGCTATGACGTGATAATGTGAGGGCGCACATGCAATTTTGGGAAATTCTGGCTATGTACAAAAGTATACTAGGCAAAATTGATTTTCGGCTAAAAATTGTACAAAAATGTGATTTTCACCAAATTTCCTTCTAAATATAAAAGGAAATAACTATTTTCACCTAACTAACAAGTAAAAACTCATTAGCTCTTGGAATAATCCCCCCACCTCTATGGTCATCTTTGATGACCGGTCCTACGGTGCTGGGGTAAAAATTTTATAACTAAAATAAGCGCAAAGGATGGATCTACGATTAGCTTAGGTCGTTTGGGCGTAACCGTTTGTTTTATGACGGATAAAAAATCTTAGGGGGGGGGTACTGATATCGTGACCTGTAGTCAGGAGAACAATCTAATTACTATCTTGACATTGTTTACCAACAAAAGGCCATTTTGGGAGTAAGCCGTAAGTACTGTTCAAATATCAAATGCCGAATATTTCAAAATACGCTTATTGTTCGTCCAGTTGAGAACTTGTTGTTGTACATCTGTTTTGGTGAGAAACGAATATACATGCACTCACATTTCCTAATAGTTTTAACACATAATAGCAGTCCGGTGAAACATCAATTAGGTTATTAGAGTATGGTCCCATGGTGACTTTTCCTTAGCCATAATTGATAGTCTCACTGTTTCTAAAAGCGAATTTTGTATTTACAATTCATAAATAATGTATTCATATTATTGAATGTATAGGTAAACTTCTTGGCACATTAAAAAAAACGTCCAGCGGAGCATCAATTAGGTTACTGGAGTAAGGTATCATGCTGACTCTTCCTCATCCTCTGACAACCCTTTGCCAGCCAGGGTAGCCTTTAGATTAAAGGAGTTAAAATAAATATTGCCAATGTCAAAATACATCCTGTACTTTTGCTGTACCAAAGAGAGTTAAATCAACGAGCAGTTTTGATTACACGTCTCTCTACGATCGGTTTTTCATCATCTTTTCCTGGTATTGTCACTTTTGCCAAATGATTTTAGAGATGTACTATAGTCTTGATAGAGCCATCGATCATGGTTATAGTTTGGAGATAGTATATTCCCCAAAACGTCACATTTTTACCTAATGGAACTTGAAGTGAATTTTATTTCTACTTATTCTGCAGTTTAAAATGTAATGCAGAGGTTGCTATGGGTTATTATTTTCACTGGATGGTTTATCAATGCAGTGTTCCTCCGTTGGCTAAACGTAACATTTTTTAAACCCGAGAACATTTGGTGCGAAGTCTGGGAGGTCGATTGTTGATTTGCCACGCCTTTCACTGCTTATAGGGCATCACTGGATGAGTTCGAGATGGGTTCAAAAGAGGTTTTCTTAAGAGGTCAAACAGATGTAGCGTACATGAGTGTAAACACAGAAGAGAAGCGATAAACAATCACGCTGATAGGCTGATCAACGGCCATGACAGCAAGACGCTCAAACCATTTGTAATCGGCGCGTCGAAGGAGTACAGACATCATCTGCGTTATCACTCATCACCCTCGCGTACCCGGACCACGGAATTATTAAAAGATTATTTAAGCAACCCTTATAACAATCCCAAGCTGTCAAAAACACTCGATAGTAGTGTGAATATTATGCAAAATTAAGTGCATCTCATCTTTTTTTGTCTCAATTGATAATTAATAAATTTTAAAATTCTAAAGCAAAGAAGCCATTCAAATACCCAAAGAAGAATGAAAACCTGTTATGGAGACGTCAAGATTATTGTATGAATTTAATTCCACTCTCGTATGTAATTATGACAAGGTTTTGAATTTTATAGATGAGTGTTTTGAAACTCAAATGGGTACAAGCTTAATTCAAGTATTTGACTAGCACATACATTATGCGAGCACAGGGAACGGTACCTTAATTACATTAATTTCAATAATGCATGAAAACCTCGCAAGTAGCTTTAAGCTTTTTCTCCTTCAATATGATAAGTGATAATTTACAAAAGGTTCAGCAAACAGTCAAGATTAGAGTTTACTCCGTTTTCAAAATATAAATATTTATCAAAAGCTTTTAAATTTCGTATACGAGGAAACCTGTCACGTTGGCAGTCAATATTAAATTATATTTTCATTTAGGCCGCGAAAGATTTTGCGTGTTTATGAGCATTTTCTTTTTGCTATAATCATGTAAAATCAACCGATTTGGAGTCAAAACTTATTGATTTTGACTGACAATTTTTGAAACAAATTCAGAAAATTTTCAAAATATGTTTGCTAAAAAAATACCAAATTTTTGCCAAATTTGTTAATGCTTTTGGTGATATTTTAGCCTTAAAGAATAAATAAATAAATAAATAAATGCGTATTTCGTAATACACTGTACTTTTACGGATTATTTTTGTGTCTAATCCTAGTAAATTGCATTTCACCACAATCTCGCCACCACTTTAACACGTAAAATATTGTAGAGCACACCGCCAGGTTGTTGATACTTTCATTGTAAGTCACGCCTAATAGCTGAAAAGGTTTTGGGTCTCGACGGTTTTATATGACGAATTTGTGATCAAAACTGTGATTGTATAAAATCTACAAAGTAAACCTCAATGTATGCGGTGAAATAAACGGTCATAGAAAACGATCCAAGCACACATTTGTGACACAAACACACTCCACACGGCGCCATACACCAACATCATCACAATAAGCAGTCCAATATTTTCAAAGTACCATAACAATTTATACTTTATTGCTCGTTACTAAAGTGACATCGCTATCAGTGTCAACAGATGATTTATTCAGTAAATTATGGTTAACAGTAAAAATAAATTGTATATATTTCATAAATGATTTGACGCGCTCACCTAGCATTCGAATGAAATATGGTGTCATTTTTACATCCTTGTGGTAATGGGTACACATAGAATATGACAACTTTTACCTTATTGCATTTTTAATGACATTGTCATCTAAGTTAACCCAGATAATAAATCAAAGGTAAATCATTAGATTAAACGGAGCAATAAATAGGCATGTCATTTATACTGATTAAGTAACACAACGTGGAACTATGAAATAATATTCGCAATGGGTAAGCATGAATAAGTAGTGTACGTGTATAATTATTGCATGCTGCGCTAGTGCCTAGTCTCTAAAACTTTTTGTTTTATCACCTTAAATTACCCTCATTATATCAGTTAGGACGCTGGACAACCAATTCTTTAGAAATGCATAGTCGCGCTAAAAGTCGATCGATACATGTTAAAATCTGCACAATTCAGAGATACACCTTTTTGCTATGAAATTTATTTTCTCGGTCAAATATAAAGCAATATATTTTTTTTCTTCAGTAATTTCAGTTAAAGACATAGTGATATACATATTTGTTTTTAAATCCTGGTGTTAAAATTCAAGCATCATATTTTGTCTTTTAGTGTGATATTTTTGATTTTTATAGGCCTTTAGTTCGCCCGCGAGCTTTTTACGGAATTCATTTTTAGCGTCTCAAACTAATATAGTTTGCTAAAGAAAGATATTTCCCACCTCTGTAAAGCACATCGTGTGGTCTATATATTGTAGTTTTGTCAGAATTTCCGTTTTTATTTTACCCTTTTTCCCTTCATGCTCCGAAAATGTCAATCTCAGTACTTTATCTCGAGAGCAACCAGCAGAAATAATCGATATTTCAATTGTTGTCAACCAGGTCCCTTTTCCATTGAAAACCAGGATTGCCTGACCAGCGATTTGGTAGCCCAAATCCCCAATTCTGGTAAATGAGGTGAATTTTGGAAAAAATTTGCTCCCGTGATAGCCGGCAATTTCAATTTATAGGGGCTATGGATTCCATGATTATGAAAACCATTTTGTCTGTTTGTTTGTTTGTTTGTTTGTTTATTTACCTAGGATGAGGTCCATGGGAAAATCCACTGTCCAAACGTAGAAAAATTCGCGTGTTATTAGAGGGGATTTTAATTTTCTGTCCCTCCTATCTCGAGGTGAATTTTGAATGACCCCCCCCCCCATCGCGGGTTGGCATTTTCATTACACCCTTCAGACTTGCGTTCGGGTTTGTGTAGGCATATTTGTCATAATTTAGCGCTAAAATGTATAGCTATAGCCGTGAACTTCGCTATTCCGAAGGTTCGCTATTCCGAAGGTTCACTATTCCGAAAATTAAAAAGGTTCTCTATTACGAAGGTTCTCTATTCCGAAAACAGAAAAGGTTCTCTATTCCGAATATGAAAAAGGGTTCTCTATTCCGAATATGAAAAAATGGGTTCTCTATTCCGAAAACGAAAGAAGGTTCTTTATTCCGATATAAGCCACTGTGTTCTCCACTCCGAAAATGAAAAAAGGTTATCTATTCCGAATATTAAAAAGGGTTCTCCATTCCGAAATCTTGGGCCCGTGACCTTTGACCTCTGGGGCCAAGATGGGCAAAGGATAAATCTACGGGGTAGGGCCCGTTAGTGTACCACATATGGGATCTGGGGCCTTTGTAGTTTTAGCGCTAGCCTTGACAGAATGATGTGTTTGATGACGGAGGAAAAGGCCCTAAAAGAAGTTTTTTCGGTTAGCCATGATGTTACTAATTCCACTGTATATAACATATTCGGAATAGAGAACCTTTTTTCATATTCGGAGTAGAGAACACGGTGACTTGTTTCGGAATAAAGAACCTTTATTCGTTTTCGGAAAAGAGAATCCATATTTGAATATTCGGAATAGAGAACCTTTTTTCATATTCGGAATAGAGAATCTTTCTGTTTTTGGAATAGAGAACCTGTTTATGTTTTGGAAATTTTCGGAATAGAGAACCTTCGGAATAGAGAACAGTTTTTTCGGAATAGCGAACCTTTAATTACATTCGGAATAGCGAATGGTAAAATTACACGTTCGGAAAAGCGAACCTTCGGAATAGCGAATCTTCGGAATGGCGGACCTTCGGAATAGCGAGAGGACCCCCTATACCCAGTCACCTTCATGACAATTGAAACACTAGGTAATTTCTTTGCTATATTGAAGTTCTGGCAATACTGTATCCAGGCCGGGCACCCAGAGATATCGATCCACAATGCTAGTATTAGCCTAAGATTTCACGCGTGGATTTGAAAATTTTTCAGCTGGTAGTCAAAAATTATGGAATCAAAACGGAAATTCTGACAAAACTATGATATATCGCTCACGGTGATGTGCGTTAGAAAGTTGGGAAAAATCCTTCTTTAGCGAACTATATTACTTTGAAAAGCTAAAAGGTTGATCCAAAAAAGGCTCGCGGGCAGAGTTGAAGCCTATCAAAATCGAAAATCTTAAACTAAATGACTGAATTTCACGACTAAGTTTAACACTAAGATTTGAAAAAAAAAATACAGTATCAAGCATTACAGTTTTTCCTGACATTTACTGAAAAAATGAAAATTTTCATTTGGCCGAGAAAAAAAATTTTACACTGAAAAGGTGTAACTCAAAATTTTGTTCATTTGAATACCAAATTCGATCGTTTGTATTGCCTTATTAAATGACTGAGTGAAGCCTTGCAGAACAATAACAATCGGTTGTCCAGCGTCCTAACTGATATGGTATAACTTAACAATGAACACAGTTTCGAACAGCATTAGTTCACCGTTGTGAATGAAAATATTATTTTCCTAAATGGAAATTAAATTCACCGAAATCTACCTTTGAAATCTGATTGTTATCAGCACTTATGTATCAAAATATTATCAAATCATTGACCGAATTTTATCACGCTTTAGTAAGTTGAGTGTGTCATTACTTGTTATTCGTGGTAGCTGGTTTGCTCACTCCTGAGACTCGGTCTTTGTCTTCAATAATTAAAGGCCGGGATGCATTGCAAGCTTTTTCTTCATAAGTTTTAATCTCCTGATGCTAGCATATAGGTATAACAATTTATACACACGGAAGAAATTAATACGTGAGCCACATCATTATCATTTGTGTTTTAATCTTGTTGTTTTTCTAACTTTGCGTGCAATGCATAGATGAACAGAAATTTATTTTCAAATTAGAAATAGTGTTATAGAAGAGGCGCAGATTTGTGAGTTTCTGGGATCTATCATCAATACTAGCTGCGTCCGACCAAGCATAGGTTGATTGCACGAAATGTGGTTCAGAACATTAGCAAGTTATAAATGCAACACGCATTTTGTGTCATAACGCGCGCGACCATCATAGACCCGCGCTTTACCTATCCGTAAACGTGCATATGATGCAAATCGGAGAGGAAACTGTGCTTAAACCGTATGGAACCCCGGGGGTCACTCCCATTATGGCCTGTACACCATCCGCGATAATAAAAATTCGTAAAAGGGTAAATGGGTAAGCACGATACACGCGTAACGCGTTTATGAACGCGTTTAGGGTGTCAAAAACATGAAATATTGGAAAAAAGGGTAGCAAAATTGCAAATGCTAATACGCGGAAATGAAATTTAGGCTATGAAATTTGATGCAAGGAATAAAATCCCTGTTTAGGGTGTAAAAACACATGTTTAGGGTATTATTTTAGCCAATGGTTAAATCTTTGTTTCGGATGCTTTTCAAAAGTTGATTATCGCGGATGGTGTACAGGCCACAATGGGAGTGAACCCCCGCCGGGTATGGAACACACCACTCCTCTGCTGAAAGAGCTTCACTGGCTTCCAGTAAATGAGCGTATTACCTACAAACTACTCACATTCGCATATAAAAGTAGACATGAAACAACACCAATGTACATACAAAATCTCCTAAAATCTCACACATTTTCTGATGGTATGTTCCTTCGATCACATGCTGATGTAATCTGACTCCAAAACCCCAGTTGTTATCAGCACATGAACAAAATATTATCAAAATCATTGACCGAATTTTATCACGGATTTAGTCATTATTTGTTATTCGTAGTATAGCTGGATTGCTCACTCCTGAGACTCGGTCTTTGACTGCAATAATTAAAGACCGGGATGCATTCCAAGCTTTCTCTTCATTATGTTTTACTCTCTTGATGCTAGCATGGGTATAAAAATTTATACACATGGAAGAAAATTATACGTGAGCCACGCCATTATCATTTGTGTTTTAATCTTGTTGTTTTTCTAACTTTTCGTGCAATGCAAAGATGAACAGAAATTTATTTTTAAATTCGATATTGCAATCGGCATGGCACCTGACTTCTAAATTTCAAACTCTCGCTAAGTGAACGATCGTTATTTACGACAGGGGGAATGGGCATTTTGAAGGGGGAACGCGAATTTTTTTGTTGATATTTTTTCCAAAACGCTCATTCCCCCCTGCCGTAAATAACAATTGGTCCCTAACTAAGGACGTTAATACTCCAATAACCTAATTGATATTTTTTATGTTTCAAGAAGTTTATCTAAGCATTCGGCAATATGAGTGATTTATTACATTCGCTTTATCGGAGGATATTTGAATCTTAGCCTTTTTTGGCATGCTGGCCCAATTGCTGGCCCAAATGAGACCATTTGACATGCTGGCCCAATACTGTAAAAACAGTTGATGAGTTCCAAAAATTCTATGGTTCATATGGTGCACAATATACTACCATCTCAGTTGATAAATGGTTCCTAGAAACGATCAAAGATAAATGATTCATACTCGATGAATTATAGTTACCGCAATAGTAAGCTACAAATATTTTGTCTAATTGATTCGACGTGCTCAACTGACATTCAAATGAAATATGGTGCATGTCATTTCTATATTCATGTGTAATGGTAATTAAAGGTCATATATTGCTCGGACAACATCATATCATTGGCTAGCTAATTTCATGAAGACAATGAAAATGATTTCTATTTTGAGAAAATAAGTCGTTTAAAATTGATATTCCGCAGCTCTATAGTTTAGACCTAGAAATTAGAGTGACGTAAAATACGAACATGGCCAGCTTTGAGAGAATGGAGTACAAACACTGTCAATGCACATAACTCAGAAAAATACTCTTGAATTAAGTATTACAAATTTAATGGTTTTTCCATAATATGTATATCCATATTATGGATACTATCAGACCGTTTTTATTATTATTATTATATATTAGTAAAATGGGATATTAAAATGCATATGTATATCAACTTGATGAGAAATACTTGGGCTAAAATTTAAACAAAATTTAAGATCAATTTCACCGTACGATCAGAATCCATAAAGAACCATTTCCACACAAACGTGCTATAGAAAAGTATTTAATATTGTATTTATATCGTGCATCAATTGGGAACAAATCTTCCCAATTTTTCGTGGTGAAGGCCGCGTTTTACATACATCAATGAACATCAAAATAGTTTCTAATGCTCATGATATGTATGATATATATGTTTGTGACATGAACATAAAATCCTCTATTCAGGATTCATGGGCATGAAATTAGGGGGTGAATTTTTGATTTAATTTTGAGAAATATAATTGACACCCTTGAATAAGGTATTCATGGGCATGGAAGTATTTTTGGCATATTCGTGGCAAGATATCTCAAGATCTTGTCATGTTCTTGGACATGGCTCATGCCTAAATTTTTGCCTGATAATTGTTTGTTGCATAAGATGGATTAGACTTTAAGTGCAAGTCATGCTACCATCTAGTCAGTTGGCAAGAGCACTAACAAATGGCACAGTCCAGTGATTGATTGATTAGTCATCATACAACTCAGTGCATATCTGATTGAAAGACGCGTAATTGACCAAATACGAACTAAATTAGCCTTAAAACGTATTTTTACGTTTCCTTTCCCATTTAGAATGCTTTAGATATCACTTAATGTAGTATTAAGCTGTTGGATTATTGTTCCTAATCTTATAATATATGGTACTAAATTTCTTTGTTCATCTTCTCATCTTTTTCGTTCCTTCTTTCCTTTCTGATAGCCAAAAAACCACGTTTAGCGTTAGGGTTAACGTATGCTGCACAAAATGGTGTTCGGCACCCTAGTGCTATGAAATTTTGATATTCCACATAAAGAAACGTGCGAGTTTACGCCCAAACAACTTAAGGGCTCGGATATCGACGTTTTCAGTGTTTTGTGGGACTTGAGAGCACATCAGAAATATAAAATTGCATTTTGAATACGAGGATTATCCTTCTGATATCAAATAATTTTGATTTTTTTTTTTTTTTATTATATTATGCACATTTTATGGTAAATGATTATAAATTGATGTTTTTAAAATTTAACAGTCCGCGAAGTAAATTGTATAAATCTAATGATATGTACTTAAAGTTTATGTAGCTGGGATTAAAACCTGACGATCAATTGAAAAGTTTAACCTCATATTGAAGATATAGATATTGTCCCCAAAACACCAAATGTGCAATGCATAGACGAACACAAATTAGATATTGCTATCGGCGTTAGCATTTGACTTCTAAAATTCATCATAGCCTCGCTAGCCGTGGGACGTTTACTCCAATAACATAACTGATGCTTCGCTGAACTTCAATTTTTTTTAATCTGTCAAGAAGTTTATCTATTAGCATTCGGTAATTTTTTTTAATTTTCCAAAGAAACGCAAACTTTTTCATTTTTAAAATATTATGTCACTGACATGCTGGCTCGACTCAATTTATGAACAACAAAGTCGTAGTTTATTGGTCGTTACTAATGTGCTATCTCTATCAGTGATCTAGATAATGGTGTCAACAGATGATTTATTCAGTAAATTATGGTTAACAGTAGAAATAAATTGTATATATTTCATAAATGATTTGACGCGCTCAGCTGGCATTCGAATGAAATATAGTGTAATTGCTACATCCTGGTTGTAATTGATCATACACATTTTATTTAAGATAGAATATGACGAGCTTTCCCTTTTTGCATTTTAATGACATTGTCATAAAAGTTAACCCAGATATATAGCAAAGGTAAATCATTAGATTAAACGGAGCAATAAATTTGCATGTCATTTATACTGATTTAAATGGCGTGATTGCAAGTAACAGAAATTGCGATTTCCAAACGTAGGTATCGGACGTACGTTGATCTATTCAAAAACACCGGCCCCCGCACTCCGTGCATCCGTGTATTCATGCACATCCCTGATTCATGCTCGTCGAAAATTTCGCAAAATAAGGGGTGTTTTCAGATGAAGAAACGCGATTCGCGAAACACACAAACAAGGGTGTTTTTTAAAACCACGTGTTCGCGAAATTGAAAAAAAGGGTATTTTCATCGAGCAGCCTACACGTTTCTGCCAGAAAAGGGTATATTAGAAATATTGTTCGCGTTTGAGCGAAAATATGGGTATTGTCGAAGGGCAAATATTTCGTGAAATCGCTCAAATAAGGGGTGTTTTCCCCTAAAAACTTCGCGAAAAGAGATGCAAAAGGGGGTGTTTTTAAAGTTCACCGACAAGCATGAATACCTGCGGATGCACGGAGTGCGGGGGCCGGGTCAAAACCACTCTCCTGTATCGAAGCGAGGTCACGTATTTAGCCAGTTTTGAAGATTTTCCACGTGCGAAATGAACGTAGATATTTCGTTGAAAATGCACAAAATTTGTTCATTTTACAATATGTTAAAGACAGTCAATGATAATGAACATACGAAGGAAAGCCTAATTACTATTATGATCCTTTTTGTTTGTAACAAATCATTATAATAAAGGTACAGCGATGTGTTGAAAGTCGACTAAATCTATACGCGATGTCCATACGCAAAGATTGCCCATTGAAATGTGTGTGATACGTTACGTACAAAAAATGACATTGCGATTTCCCATTTTGAATTCCAAGGTAGTATAAAACGCAGATGCTACGTTGAATTATGCTGATTTTACCTCATGTCGAAGTTCATGCAACGCGCCAAATTTTCAGGATGAAAAAGTCTCATTTTGATAGTAAAGTCATGATATATGGATGTAGCGATCTTTAATCTACCAAAATATATGTTTTTGGGCAACTATAATATTTGGGGAGCACAAAAATACAATTAAGTTTAAGCAGTATGTTAAGTCAAAATTTTAGTCAAAATCTAAAGCGGGCTGTTTGAATTAGGCAGAGACTCAGTAACCTGCACTTACTGTTAATTTTTCAATCACTGTGCCCTCTATCGACTAGATTAGATTAAATAAGATTTATAGTCCTTATTCCAGCCGACTTGTTCTCCTTCATGACGAATGAACACAATCCAGTTTGGAACCGAGACTAGCAATATTTAACACCGTATTAACGTACGTAAAACGTACGTGAAAACGTACGGTCCACGTGCTGCGTTTGGAACATCGCAATCTCTCTATTAAGCAATGAATTAACGTGTAACTATCTAATAATATTTACAATGATTAAGCATGAATAAAATAGTGTATGGTGAATGGTGCACGTTTTGATTCATCGCTTTTATTGCCTTCATTGTACATATTTGACTTGGCCACAATAGGTCACAGTTTTGAACAGCTTTAGTTTACCGTAATCGTAATGAATGAAAACTATTTTCCTCATTTCAGTCCAAGGCAAATCTTCCAAAAACTTTATTACCCATAACCTAATACGCGGCTACTTAGCTATGCATTTTACCCGCAAACTCACAGGACAAACTTAGATACCGAATCACGCTTGGACCCCAATCTGAAACATGAGAACATTTATGTGTTTGCTGGGTGCAAATATTGTAACATAATGTTATTTATAAGTGTTGACTAAATATTTGGCAAAAATGTTTACTATAACATTTTGAAAAAACATTTTAAAAATATTGCTGTAGCATGTGTAAGGGGGGGGGGGGGCAAAATGTTTTTGGCGGGCCGAGGGGGGTGGCAAACGATTTATGGCAGAGGCCGAAGGGGGGGGGGCACAAGCGATATTTGGCGGGCCGTTCAGAAATTTCCCCCCCTCCCCCGGGCTCATAATTATTGCACAGCCCCTTAAAAGTTGACAGTTGATTAATTTGACATCAAAATTGATTGCATCAATGATTATATAGACGAATCCAATTTCATGCATTCCTATACCTCAATGGCTGCCAAAGTTGGGTCCCAGTCACCTAAAGTGTGAAATAATGCGGCCTTGGAGGGTATTTTAAACTGCATTCTATCACCCATGTTACACGTAGACAAAAGAATGATGACAGTTTACAACACAAAAGAATCTAACATCGATTTTTAAGCGGCTTTTTGGTGTTGCGGGGACCCAAAGAAGGCCGACCAAATCCTGACCCCCAGGGGGGTCACTCCCATTGTGGCATGTACACCATCCGCGATAATGAAAACGCGTAAAAAGGGTCGTTTTTCGTGGATAGGTTCGATACGCGCGTATCGTGTTTAGGGTGTTAAAAACAAGAAAAATGGGGAAAAAGGGTAGCAAAATTGCAATTGCTAAATACGCGGAAATGAAATTTACGGTATGAAATTTGATGTAAGGAATAAAATCCCTGTTTAGGGTATCGTTTTAACCAAGGGTTAAATCCTTGTTTAGGGTGCTTTTCAAAAGTTTATTATCGCGGATGGTGTACAGGCCATAATGGGAGTGACCCCCCGGGTCCTGACCATGACTTGGCTCGTTGGATCCGTCTATATGTGCAATTCTGCCAAATGGAAATATGCTGGTTTCTTCATTACAATATATTTATTGTGTTTCAATAACCCTAACCGTGCCAAACATCAAAAAAACCTCATTCACAAAGCATCTACAAGCGGGGGTATCGTGATGCGTGATGCGATTGCGTTCTTGATTATGCGAACAGTCATATGGGCACGGAAAGCTTGGCCAGCCAAAGCAGTCCCCCGTGGCAAGGAGCGCGTGTCTGGCACCGGAGGGATCCCTGGCTCAAAACCACACCATGGGGCGTTAGGCGCCATGGGGCGTTAGGGCCTAAAAACTATATACAACACTCCACGCCACACAACAATCGTGAATTACACGACACGATTGGTTCTTGTCGGACTTATTGACGAGAATCCGTAAATACAAAACAAGACTAACAAACATTGGAAAAACATTTTGTCCATCCGAAGACAAACCAGCAATCGCTTGAAACTGTTACACAAGTAATGTACATGTAATTATAACACGCAGGTTGTGGCGTGACATTTTCAGCGTCCAAGTCATCACGCGCGACCATCATAGACCTATGCTATACATATCCGTATGTATTCATATACACAAATTTGCCTAAAGTATACAACAATAATCTGAAAACTGTGAAGACAAGTAAATTCTATGAACGATTTTTAAGTTATTTCTTATTTGTCATCAGCGCATATGAAAATGCCATGTATCAAAATATTGTGAAAATCATGTTATCATGTTTTTAGTAAAGTGGAGTATGTCATTAGTGATAGGTTATTCGTGGTTGCTGGTTTTCTCACTCCTGAGATTCGGTCTTTGACTGCAATAATTGGGATGCATTGCAAGCTTTTTCTTCATACGTTTTAATCTCCTGATGCTAGGTATAGTCATTTATACACAACGAAGAAATTTATACGTGAGCCACATCATTATCATCTGTGTCTTTAATCTCGTTATTTTTCTAACTTTGCGTTCAATGCATAGATGAACAGAAATTTATTTTCAAATCGGCGTTGGGATTTAACTTCTAAAATCCATTCTCTCACTGGCTGCAGCATGGGACGTAATTGATGCTTAGCTGGACTTCATTATTTATAATGCGTCAAGAAGTTTAACTAAGCATTCGGCAATAAGAGTGATTTATTATTCGCTTTATCGGAGTAATCTGCACAATGTAGTTGACATCACGGGCTACATTTAAAAAAAATCCCATGTATTACTCTAGTCACAACGATTCAGAAAACATCAAAGTGCTCCGCTTTTCACAAAAAAAAAGGTGTCAAATTTTTGTTTTGAATAAATAATTCGAAAAAAAAGATAGGATTACACAATCTAGAATGTTCGACACCTACCTAGATAACACATCAAAATATATAGGTCGTCTAGTAGCTTTAAGGCCTATTGACCTTGAGCTATTTTGATGCATTACGCACATATGAAAATACCAAATATCAAAATATTATGAAATTCTACAATTGAATTCTATAAAAAAAACTCCAGCTGGTTTGCCCACTGCAAAGACTCGGTTTTGACTGCAATAATTAAGAACCGGGATGCATTATAAGCTTTCTTTGCAAAAGTGTTAATCTCCAGATGCTATTTTTCAGATAATAACAATTTATACACATGGAAAGACTTGAGGCACATCAATATAATTTGTGTCGTTAATCTGATTGTTTTTCGTCACGTGCAATGCATTCAAATATTTATTTAAAATTGGATATTGCTATCGGCGTTGGCATTTGACTTCTAAAATTCATACTCTCGCTAGCTAATTGATGCACCATGGGACGTCACTCCAATAACCTAATTGATGCTTCGCTCGACTTCAATTTTTTTTCATGTGTCAAGAAGTTTATCTAATTATTCGGCAATAAGAGTGATTTATTATTATTATTCGCTTTATGGATATTTGAACCTTTTCAAATTGCCAATGAAACGCAAACGTTTGGAATTGTAAATACGATGTCACTGATATGCTGGCTCACTACAGTGTGGGCCAAAAACAACTTTACCCAATTAAAAAGGTTCATATCTCAAAATTGAAAAGTCTGCTTTCACATATTCGTAAAGAACATCTTCTTAAGAGTATTTGGTGAAAAAACTATCCAAAAATGTATTACATTAAAAACGTGACGCTAGTTTTAAATCAAAGGGTCAACATTAACTTTGTCCACGCGAAGGCCTCCTAGCTGTCGCGTCGCATCACTTGCAATTTACCGAGTTCGATAGAGAATGAGATCCACTCAGTATACGCACAAATTTGTTCAGCAATCAACCAAATAAATCAAACATAAACAATTTAAATTTCAAGCTACGATATAAAATTTTCGTCATGATTGCAGCTTTCATGCTGCAAAGATATAAAAAAAAACAATTCTCTTCAAATATGCGCAAAAGCAATTGTAACCTGAGACCTCATTTTTTGTCATTTTTTGTCAAATGTTATCTACAAGAAAGTTTGCATTTTTTGCGTTTGTGGTATGTTCGGCCGGCAAATTGTTTCGTCGACAACTGACTCTGGGGTTAGCTGCAAGTTCCCTTTGAACCGCTGCAATATTTCTTCATCACACACTCTTAGAAAGATATACATTTCGAATATGTAACATTATCATGAATAGCTCTTCCATAATTCGAGCAACCACCCTCTGAAATTGGGTAAAGTTGTTTTTGGCCCACACTGTACTGTGAATAAAGATGTTTGGATGTGTTTCAAAAATTGTTTCTCAACTACCAATGTGTGCAATAAGTTTAAGTAGCATTTGCTTATGCTTTTACTGTCATCCCTGTCAATGTTATAAATTAATGGTGCCAACATATGATACATTATGGTTATCGCAGTAATAACTTACAAATATTTCATCTGATGTTAACCTAACATTCAAATGATATACCGTAAATATTCGCCTAATGGCGCATTATGGGCTCCCTTGACATAAATGGAATGTTATGCATTAACTAAAAGTGCCTTCCCGTAAACAACCCAACTGCAAATAAAAGGGGCACGATACTTAAACTCTTGTTGGAATTTTTAGAGGAGGGAGCTAATTATTTGTGCGTGAAATTTACCGTAAGGCACATGTGCACATGTGCGCCATTAGGCGAATCTTTACGGTATGGTGCCATTACTATATTCTTGTTTAATGGATGATAAAATGATTGGTTGCATAAGATGGATTTTCACGTTAAGTACAAGTCACGATGCCATCTAATTAGTTTACAAAGACACTACCAAATGGTACAGTGATTGATTGGTAAGCATACGACTGAGTGCATATCAGATGGAAAGACGAGTAATCGACCAAATACGAACTTAATCAACCTTCAACGAATTCTTACGCGTTTCCTTTTCAATTAAGAATGCTTTAAATACATTATATAGCTGTAATTGGTATTCAGGCAAGCAACAAACGTATCAAATTCAGAAATGAAATTTAGTGAGGATAAGAAAATAACTATTCTTTATTACCATTCTTGAGACACTAAAATGTTGTTATTTGAATAACAGCATAGTATTTGTAATCCTTTATTCCATTCAACACATAAACATTATCAAATATTCCAAGTGGCTCTACAAATGCAAGTAATATTAACGTGACACTATCAAATAATGGGTACGTGTGAATAAAATCGTGAAAGTGATGTGTATTGCACAAAATGGTGCTAGGACTTTTAAACAGCACTCCTTGATTAATATATTTGTCTACATTAGAGCCAATATGTTTACCAGCCTATATCGTGATAACTTGTGCATACTCTGATAAAGAGCTTTGGGGGATATGACTCGCTAAATATTTTAGGCTCATTCTCCGATAAAGCGTTCAAGTTTGGTCTCGGTAATTGCAAAATTCCAACCACGAAAAATTCATGAAAATCATTCAGAATCGTAAACTTTAATAGTTTCAGAGCACAAAACAATACATGGGTGATTTTTCAACAATACTCCATTTTTGAGCAATATTACTTGTACGCATTGGTGGTAACGTATCAGTGGTAACGTATCTGTGAAGCCCTTTCACACTTTTGTCTTAATCGTGCAAGTGTAAAAACTTACCGACTTAATACTTATACTTGATCAGTCATCACCCAATGTACTAAAGTCTGGTATCGTATTTGGCTTCATTTATTACAGCGTTTTTTTCGAGGGGAGTAGAATTTAGGTAACGTATCTGTGACGACATGAACGTAACGTCAGGATTTTTTGCCATTAATAGACCTGATTTTTTTTACTTGAAACCATTGTGTTATGCACCACATATATAATATAACTATGGAGCCTGCTTGATCCATCACATATGAGAACATTCATATAGCTAGTTATTTTGACAGATTGCTATCCATTAGAAATATGGTAACGTATCTGTGAACAATATTGGCGACATAGTCTCAAAGACCTGTTGGAATAATTTAATAACCTGCGTTGTGATGTTTTATACTTTATAATTAGGGCATGATACCAGCTAATGAAAAGTACCTATAATCCATTATTATGCGCGCATGTATAGCGAACAGGGACACATTATACGGATCGCACCTTGGCTGGCGACATGGATGAAAACAATGGATATGCATAATCAGCTTTATTGTTTTATACTTTCTAGGCATGTTACAACCTCTAGCCTCACACATTTTAGAAAGCAACTCCTAAGTATTAGTTATATTAATAAAAGTCATTTCTTTCTGACGAAACATGTCTGAATACGACTTGAAACTATGGGCGACACAAATTTGGCTTTTTGGACACTTTATCGGAGAATGTGCCTTTAGGCGGCGAGGTTGGTACAGGATAAATCACACGGCTTGGTAGAGGCGTCTTGGCCCGCTCGTCTAGGCTAGTCCCTCAGATTGGTAGTTCGGTTTGCCGGCTCTTCATCATAGACTTGGCATTGTATAGGCGCTAATACAAAGCTCTCCAGAGAACTAGGGGTTCGACCAGGGTCGTATTTAGGCGTTCAGACTCAGCCAAGTGAACTGGGAGTATAACAAACTCCATTATCCAAGTTAATAAATAACGAGAATTATTCTCGCTCTACGGTCTAACCGGTTGTTTCCAAATCTGGACGCACACGGAGATTTTAGAGAGAGGTGTTATCTCTCTGAGTGACTGCTACAACCTACAACCAAATCATAGCTCGCGTCTTCCACAAGACCTCTGTTAGCAAAAGACAATTATGACGTTTTCCGATGGTCTAATCGAAATGATACGGGAGAGTGATTTCTCACTCGGGGTGAACGATACCATAAGGGCACGGGATATAAAATATATCGCCACAACAATACAGACGAATATCAGATCAATTAAAAATGCGCCTTTAGCATGCATAGTAATTGTGTTGAAACGCAGAGGAGCTATGAGCCTAAAGGCCATGATACCGAGATTTTACATCCGTTTGTCCATTGAAACGCACCGGTAACAGCGGATAACGAAGATAATGACAATATTAAAATAAACGCTTAGAACGAAGCTCAGCATTTGAGTGAAAAAAGCAGCCGAAAAACGACAATTGTCGTAGCAGAGAACCTTGCGTCTGTTGCAAGAAATGAAGAAGAAGAATAAAAAACGCAGGCAAAAACGTGTAACCAAGTCTGGTCTTTACTGTGATTGTTGCATTGATGAGTTTATACACGGTGTTACCGTAATTACTTTCTTTTTACTATAAAGGATTTAGATCAGATTAATGTATCAAAACAATGAGGTCCGATTTGCTTATTAAGTTATTAAACCAAGTATATAAATCCGGGAGTTAACATGTAGGATATGTAGGTTACCATTGTTTTATACTTAACGCGCACATGAAAGTGTTTTAACTGATGAGCTATAGACGAATCCAAATACACGCATTCCTACACCTGACTAGCAGCCTTTAGTTGGGTCCCCGTCGGCTACAATGCATCCAAAATGTGAAATGATTCGGCCTTGGCGGAAATTTTAAACTGCATTCCATCACCAGATCACCCGTTTTACACCTTCCGCGAAAACACAGGTACAACACAATACAGTTCCAACAGTTGTGCAAATAAAAGCCGCCTTACACCTAGAGAAGGTCGACGAGGGTTAATAGAATAATACAATGGAGATAATTCCGCAGGTAATCCCGTCGCATCTATTCATAGATGTACAAATGGATGAACAAAAGGACTATGTATGAATAGATGCGACAGGATTACCTCTATTTATATATTATTCTATTAACCCTCCTCGTCTTTGCATCTTCTCCAGGAGTTAGGCGGCTTTTATTTGCACAATCGGGCGCTCAAAACCCCAGGTTGGTGCTAGCGGGAAACCAAAGATGGCCGACCAAATCCTGACCATGACTTGGCTCGTTGGATTCGTCTATAGACGAATCCAACGAGCCAAATCATGGTCAGGATTTGGTCGGACATCTTTGGTAGCCATAGCACCAACCTGGTGTTTTGAGCGTTCAACTGTCCAAATAAAAGCCGCCTAACACCTAGAGAAGATGCAAGGACGAGGAGGGTTAATATAATACTAGCTAATAATATAATGGAGATAATTCCGCAGGTAATCTCGTCGCATCTATTCATAGTCCTTTTGTTTGCAAGTCCATCAATGCATAGATACCGCGTGTAGTTAATCCGATTATTATGTCACTTCAACAGCGAATAGACCAGCTGTGTGTTTTGTCGAAGGAACTGTATTGTGTTGTAAACTTTAATCTTTCCTTTGTCTACCTGTGTTTTCGCAGAAGATGTAAAACGGGTGATGGAATGCCGTTTAAAATTTATGCCAAGGCCGAATCATTTCACATTTTGAGTGCATTGTAGCCGACGGCTACCCAACTAAAGGCTGCTAGTCTAGGAATGCTGAATTTGGATTCCTCTATAGACGAATCTAAATTCACGCATTCCTACACCTGACTAGCAGCCTTTAGTTGGGTAGCCGTCGGCTACAATGCACTCAAAATGTGAAATTATTCGGCCTTGGCGGAAATTTTAAACTGCATTCCATCACCCGTTTTACACCTTTCGCGAAAACACAGGTAGACAAAAGAATAACACAATACAGTTCCTTCGACAAAACACACAGCATGGTCTATTCGTTGTTGAAGTGACATATTAATAATCGGATTAACTATACGCGGTATCTATGCATTGACGTACTTGCGAACAAAAGGACTATATGTATGAATAGATGCGACGGGATTACCTGCGGAATTATCTCCATTATATATATTATTAGCTATTATTCTATTAACCCTCCTCGTCCTTGCATCTTCTCTAGGTGTTAGGCGGATTTTATTTGCACAATTGGACGCTCAAAACATCAGGTTGGTGCTAGCGGCTACCCAAAGATGTCCGACCAAATCCTGACCATGACTTGGCTACTTGGATTCGTCTATAAGTTCTCCTTTGGGTATTACGTGTCCTCTTTGCGCTTGAATTTTTTGTACCATATCGACAGAACTCTATGATGTAGGCTACTTCAATTTTTTTTTAAACCAGTAAAATCGAGCGTGTTGACGGTTAGATGTTTTGATAACTATTCATACAGGAACTATTTGGGTTTTTTTCTGCTCCGCATGATGATATTACCTCATTTTTCTGGACTGGTTATTGTTGATTTAAGGGGAAGCTGCACCAGCATTGTTAAGAAATAGGGGTATTTTAGTCTTTTTATGTTTTTTCTAAATTAAAAATCTATAGAATTTGGGCCTTTATTTGCTTTTTATTTGATTCAAATCGGACATTTGGTTCAGAAGTTGCAAGCAATCAAAGGGAACAAGGTAACGCGAAAAAGTCGCGAATTGAATTCTGTCCTATACTAATACACGTAATGTATTTCTTATGTATTGTATTGTTTTCAAGGGGCGATATTTAAGGAATTTCCAGCTAAAAATTAATTTCTGAATAATGTAATATGTTTATTGTCTATAAAGAGTGCTAATAATTAGTATAAATGTTATTGTTGTCAGAAACATGATTTTATAACATTTGATATGCATAATTGCTGCCTAATTAACATATTAAGTGTTTCTAGACTTAAAATGCCATTTTCTGCCAGATGTTGTTTCGCGTCATTTTTTACCTTGCGCGTCACTTTTCTTGGTAATGGTGTATCTGTTTGAGCTTATTTTTGGCAAGTATGTTGGACATACCTGTATCTAAATATTTATAGAAGGAAATTTTGAAAAACATCTGGTAACCATGGAAACGACCCGTTTTTGTAAATTTTCCGCCAAAATGCGCAAATTTACCAATTTTTATACACCGTAGCGTAACCGTACAACCTTTTTTTGAAAATTCCCTCTATACATTTTTTAATTAGACCTAAATTTGTCAAATAAAACAAATTTCAGACAAAAATACCAAAGAACGACTGAGAAAAATGACGCGCAACGACATCATGTGAAAATCCAACATGGCCGCCGTTACCATGGCAACCGTTATAACGACGATCATTTTTTTGGCTGGAATCGCTAAGTTTGATCAGCACACACATTCCCACCAATTTACAAGTGCACAGGTCAAATACTTTAGAAAATCACTTTTTTCAGTGCAGCTTCCCCTTAAAGAAAACCCACTACTCTGCTACAGATGAAACAACGTGCAAATTAGTTGTTATTCGGTCATTTGTAGAAGTGTAGATGATCAGCTGTCAGTATATGGGCGCGAATCGTCCTTAAATTCTAGTCCTCAGAAAGCAGTACTTAAAAGGGCACTTTGTGATCCACAACATCATCCCCAACATTTCTCAAATATAGTTTAGATTTTTTATGGCACTGGAAACCTCTTACTACATATTGTTTATGTAAAAAACATTTTTTTTTGCAGATTAGCTCGTTTCCCAAAAATATCGTGAAATTTGAATTATGTTCTGGTAACGAAATTACAACACATTGTGTATGTACCAGTGTAATACACATAATCATGCATAAAACGCAAAATCGGAATCAACTGAAATTTTGGGAATAAGATTTTTTGGTGGATATCAACTGAAAAATATCATAAAAAGAGGATATTAGGATCACAAAATACTCCTTTAATATATAAATATCTCCACCTCATCTCCACACACCCGCATCGACACACCTGTCTGTAACGTATTTCCTCCCCATATACCCGTCTTTGCAAAAGAAATGAAATGAGCAGAAATTATTTTTGGGATGTGCTCCGTACACATTTTACGGAAATACACGGATGTTGTTTGTTGTTGTTGTTGTTGATGTTTTGTTAGGTTGATAAAGAGTAGTCTTGATTATAAATAAAGCTCATGCGCTCGTCGTCCCCGTCTCACATTCAGCAACATGTGTTGGAAGTGTTCCGTAATTACGCTCATCTGGATTACTTTGGATAATGGCCACGTTTTCATTGAAGCTTGTGTCATGATCCTTAAAGTCTTTTTGGTATATTGGCACATTTTTTGGTGTTGTAAGAAGTTTCCATCTCTGAAAGAATTAATTATTCATTTACACATATTAGTCAAACAAGTTAATAATTCAGGTAAGGATTACTCGTGCGTGTGCAACATTGTGTGTGACGAATACAGTAATATGTTTATTTAAAAATATATCATATAATGTGACCGTACACCACGAATGAGCCGTAAAGTCAGCCCCCGGTCAATTTAGTTTTATTTCGTGTTTAGAAAATATATATCATAAGCTTTAAAATGGTATACCATTTGACTTCAAACGATATCCAGGTTCAACATGTGTCCCTTTCCACACTGCTGGTAATAAATATTAAACAGTCATAATTGGCGGTCATTTCAAATCATCCCCAAGTCAACGAGATTCAGGAATGTCCTCTCATTGTAAATTGTTGGTTATACATACCTAGACAAAATACAATTCTTTGTAACTCACCACTTGAACAGGATTTAGCCAAAGCAAACAAAGACGAGAGCTGTTTAAGAATTCTATATACATAGGTAGAAGCTTATTATCCTCTTCAGCAATAGGATAATTGATTGGTTTAAAAGGTGTTTGACTGGCGCTGTCAAAATGAGATACATGTCGCACCAAATTGAGGTAACTTTGAATACGACCTTCATGAACATTTTACACTGTAACTCAGAATACAATCTACCGACTTTACCGGTCGTTCGTGGTGTACGGCCTCTAATATGTTAATAAAAATGTATCGAACTGTGTTTGTATAAATAATACACGTACCTCTGTGAATGTTCCATCTGTAACCAATAATTTATACAGGGCATACAAGGGTATCTGTACCATAGATGCTACAGCCATACCCCAACCTAAGACATATCCCCAGGCTGGATACACGTACGTGTTGTTATACGTCAACGGCTCATACTCAATTAATGTGTAGAAAAATATAGCCTGTGAAGCAACACAAATTTAAAACAAAGAATGTGACTAAAATTTTGTAAAAACTTCTACCACGTGCCCAAGTCTGTTATTTATCAGATTTAAATAACATCTTTGAGTATCGCAATATCCTTCAATAATTAGTTTTCGTAGAAACATTTAAAGACTTTTACCAAATTATTTCAAACATTTGCGTTGTAGGAGATATCAAATTACAATCATTCCTACTTGAAAACTTTGCTCGGATACTCCACCACTTGTTGTGATTCAAACTAATACACGAGATCCATCCACCAGTTATTATTAAAATTGTTATTTTTTACAACTTTACCAAGGGCTGTTTTGCAAACGAGACCCACTTACCGCAGTAAATCCGGGTCCTGACACCACCCAGCATATTTGAAGCCACCTGCTTAATTTTCTACCATTCATTGTCTTGATGTCTTCTGCAAATCTATTGGCTCCTTTTACCAAGAGGAAATTACAAACAAACGCATTAATTGTCACATTGGAGCCCCGGGTGAAGGCACATGGATATAAAATTAATAAAGGTATAAGGTTGGAACTTTTAAAAGTATAAAAAGAGAATAGTAACAATAATGGGCCATTAATATCATTGACATAAAAATGTTACTACATGTAAAATCATTACATGCATATTTGGCAGAAGAAGGGAAACAGCACGACGAAGAAACATACTATGTGTTTTTTCTTACCATAAACCCAGCCAATTATGACACATTCGAAGAATGCTATCCATAACAATGCTGTACCACTGGCGGCATAGTAATCGAAGATTTGAAACAGATACATTCCGCCCTGCAATCAGACATGAATGAATTATCGTGGATTAACATTCAAATCTACAGTGTTAGGATTCAAGTCTTGGGTCATTAAAAGGATTTACATTAGAGTTAAAATAACGATTAGAATAACGTTATTTATATCTAGTAATTAATAATAATTGCCCCACTTCACATTTTACAATTGAATACATGAATACAAAACCCACCCAAGTCCATGGGAGGTGATTTTGAGAGAAAAACCTGTGTATCATTTTAATTCTTTCAGTTAGATTTACCTGGTCAATATGGTAAGTTTTACGTGCAAATGAGTGGATTAAGCTGTATTAGGTATGACGATGGGGTTCGTGGGGTTCATTTTAAATGCTGGACTTGGTGGTTTTTTTAATCATATACAAAGACAACAATGTTTAAATGAGATTACCACTAGTAAGATAATACAAAATAAAGCACACAGGTATGTATAATGTTGATAAGCATTCTGCCATGTATATAATATAAACCACACACGTTCCTTTATTAAACCCTTTTTTTTTAAAGTCACTTTCCAGCAATGAATGTGTTACAAGTGGACTTTTATACATACTAGATTTCAATCAATGTGTTACAAGACTCAAATCATGGAATTCTTTCATACATCCTTTTTTTCACATGCTCAATAGACACAGAGGATGAATTTGCGTTGTTCTGTCCTACCAGAGAAGATGTGAGGAAAAGGAGATAGATCCAGCTATCCTCAAATAAAATATGTGTGCTGCCGCTCATTCAAAAGTAATCACGCTATTCAGGTTTAACAATAAAATACAACAAAGGGGTTCGAACCCATGATGGGTGTGATACACAAGGGGGTGCTTACTAGTTTTAGGGGAAAGGCAGTGTCTGTATATCATCATACTATGCATACCATGCATGCAGACCCTAACATCCAGTTATATTTCAAATAAAATATGACCGAAGTTCCATGGCAAATTATAATTTCTGACACTTGTTGACTCTTTCAACCTCTACGATTAATGATACAGACTATTTTCAATTATCAAAATATCTTTATTAGGTTTCCAGGAAATGTCAGGAAAATACATAAAACAATAAAATAAACATGATCAACAATCATCCCTTTTCTAACAAAATCCTAAAACACTCTCCCTAAATAGTTAATATAATGTTCCAAAATGGGCGGATTTTGTGGAAATTTGTACACAACTACATTTCTTTCTTGTAGTATCCACATGTGGTATCCCATCAGAGCAACAACTACTAAACACACACGTGTCATATTTTCAAGGAATTCTCTATAGAAACATTGGAAGTATTTCCAATTCTGGAGTGAAAATTAATCAACCGTGGTCGGCAACACACATCACATCAACATGATCAAAGGTACTTTCAAGTAGATGTGTAACTACTTGAGAATAAAGGACTATGAATAGGTGCGACAGGATTACCTACGGGATTATCTCAAGGATGTAATTCTGTTCTCCCTCCTTACATCTTCTCTGGTCCTACATATGACAGGCCTATGTATAGCAACAATGTCCCATGCTTAAGGAATGGGTTCATTAAAGTAGCGTTCTCCGAAAAGTTTTTCGATAAATTCATTAATTTCTCAAAAAGTAAAAATCTCAGTTTAATAAATAACGGTTAAAATGAAAGCCATTATTGGGGGCCTAATTATCGTATCATTATAATAGGTCTGGCACCAATGCAAGCATTTGTTTCGGTGTCCCAAATTCATAGTAAAATATGCTGACGCTATTTTTTACAAATCGCCTGGAATTGCATATTTAGGTTTTAGCGATTGCTGAAAAAGACGGGTATATTTCTGAAAAGCGTTTCCGCTTGGAATGTAGATGCCTATTGTGGAGCTTAATGTCCGTGATTTTAATTTATAAGCTCTTTCATTGACAATTTGCAACGTCTTTTGCACACCATGCGGGTCGCCTGCTTGAATCCCGATATTTTAAAAATTATGTTTTTTTTAACCAAACAACCAGCAAAAAGAGTTCTCTAAACTGTCCTCTAACCGCAGATAACATTAGATCGACTGTGCTATCGGTAGAATTTAAACTAGAATCAAAAGTGTTCGCCAAAGTCATGTAAATATGGACTATCGCGGAATATGGCGTTTTAGTAAAAAGTTGCATTTTTGCCAGTGATTATTCTGTTCTTGCTATGAAGAACATTATGAACTTACCTCAAACATAGAACATAGTTGGCCAATATATTCCGGTTCGACTATGACTTATTCCAGATCCTTGATCTTTGCTATTGGCAAACTTATGAGCATATTTGTATTTTGTAAAATGGCGAAAATATTGCAAAACTGTCTACTCCACCAGCCATACTTTAACATCTAGTTACAACGTGTCATGCTGTCCTTTCCGATTTTGACAGAATGCCGTAAGCGTATTGGAATTCATATTCTGTCCTATTGATTTGAAACAATTGATTCGAACCAACGTCCTTGATTCTACTGTAATGTGTTCAGAAGTTTATGGATCTTGATCAATTGTGCAACAGCTGTGCTCAGTCTGTCGTATAATAAGCGTCTCTTTGTTATTTACATTAGATAAATGATTGGGAAATAAAGAGAGTTTATTATCGTGAGTTCTATATATGTTTTTTGGTTTAGTTTATCACTATGCACAGCTCCAAGATAAAATATATAGTGCGTTTTATTTTTTTTTAATTCATCCCATTATTTTGGCTTCAAATGGACATAAAACCATTTTTTACAGTTATTACTGATATTATTTCTTGACTTTTGGTAAACCGAAATAATAAACTATAAAACCATTAACTTATGGAATATATTTCCTATAAGGCGCGTGAAAGTCGATTACGAGTTTATCGTCCCCCGCCCGCGTCACTTTTTGGAAACCAAAAATACCCGTGTCAAATTTTCAAAATGCCAAAATAATTCATTATTTCCAAAGTATCAGTGTTTTCACCAGTTTTAGCAATTGGAAACATATATTTTTGTTTGTAAAACATATATTCATAACTTGGAAGCAAAACCAGGCTCTTTTCTAACTTTCCTAGTCCTTACCCATATAAAAACATGTTTATAAATCACATGTATGAGTTTGGCTTTAAATCAACACGCATTTTATAGGCCAATAATGAAATCTGATGAAATAGTGAAAAATGAAAAAGTCACCTCACCTGGAAAAAAGGACGATAAACTCGGAATTGACTTTCATGGGCCTAATCTATACTGTCATGTTGGTGCAAAGTAGAGCATTTGAGATTGTTCATCAGGTGGTAAAAGTTGTTCCTGAGAGCATCTTAAGTCCCGCTGCCTTCAAATTTCAAGCCGTAACAGTATCAGAAATGTTGAATGATACCAGGCAGCTGTTAATTGCCTAACCCACCCCTCCCCCATAAACCCCGGGCCATAAACACAACACATGCATGCCCCTCACATCCACACACCTCGCTCTGCTTTCACTTTGCAATGGAGCTTATAACTCCCCATTAAGAACTCAGGAAATCATTTTGTATTCTTACATGTCAAAACTAAGCATAAGCCTGTCATTATCTTGCTATTCGGGGGAGCACTACTAATGACGCCTACTAATTTCAAAAGACTATTCGGCAACATAATCAGTGATAAATATAATAAAAGTTGTAAATGAAACAATAAAAGCGTCTGAATCAGGATGACGATAGATCCAATGGGAAACAAGCGTGTGTGTGTGTGTGGGGGGTGGATGACAAACCATGTGATCTGGGTGATAGCGAAAGGGGGGGTCTTAATTCAGTGATCCCAGCTAAAGTATAAAATGGTAAAACAAATTTAAATTGTATATAAAATGCCTAAAAGTGAAGGATAAATCATTAAAATTGTCATTAGATATTTTAAAACGTTTTGGCAAGAACCGAGGAAAGCAGCAGTATTGATAAAGTTTAAGCCCCGTTCAAATGCTGAGCCCTGTCCTATATTTTGTTAATCTTTTAAATCAGTTATCTCCTCTTAGGATTGTTCTTCATTGCCAATGCCATGATTGCTTTTTATAGTCTGGTACAACAGTACTGTTATAATATGTTTGACATATTTTGGATTTTAGTATATTTTGATGTTTTTCATAGTGCAATAGTATTTTGGTCAAATGAATATTTGCGTGCAATATGATGCTTTTCTGATCTAATACTTTTTTTCCCTATAGATGCAATTTTTGATGTATTTTAAAATTTCTTAAAGTCTTTAATATTTTTAATATTTATATGTATGTTCAAATAAGTAATTTTACATGTAATTTGGCCGTTTGGCCACGATATGTGAAAAATAAAATACCGAATATAATAATAATATCTGATTTCTTTACATACTATGTACAGAAATTACAGATTTATGTAAAATAACTTATTTTGTCTTTAATACAGGGCTTAATGTTTGCACATCGAAACTAACAAAGGTGCTGGGCAAGGTGCTAAAATCTAAATTTTGCTGATTCATGGATTTCTACATTCTCCGGATGAAATTACTGAACAGGCTTTTTACAGCCCTACATAGGCCTACTACGCATCAGTCACCTTCGCCATCCTAGAAAATAACGCCACTGAGCTATTATGGAAGTCCCCGGACAAGACAAATTTCAATACCATTTAAAGCTCGAGGTACTTGCCCACTGAAGCATGATTAATAGCTGCTAGTATTGCATAATATTGTAAAGCGTTTTCTATCGGAAAAAATATAGTCTGGTCAGTACTAAAAGCGCAGAGTGATTTAAAAATATTACTATAGTCTGGTCAGTACTAAAAGCGCAGAGTGATTTTATTTATTGCATTTTTAATTAAAAGAACCACTTTTTAGGTAAGTTACACAGCTGAACTTGTGATAGTATTGAGATACAACAATATCATGGTATAAACAAGAATATGTTCCTTTGGTAAAAATTTCTATTGTCTCTACCCTTAACTCAATTTGGCCAAAGTGTGGGTTTTGTATTCATATAATTATCTTGTGAGTTCTGTAAGCTAATTCGCTGAATTTATATTGCTGGCGAAACTGGCTGCTTTGGAGGTTTTTGTCTTGAAATGAGAAATGAGAAAATTAAACGATAATTACTTAATTTAGTTCGAGATTTAAAGATATTGGATATATTACTTATAATATATAGTTAATCAAAACAGCTGAAGATATATTACTTACATATGTACACATGCTCAACCCAGCCATATAACAGATAACACAAACTGCAGCAGCGAACATTTCACGTCGATAGCCCTTCCTGAAGATATGTGGAAACAAATCAACGAAGGCAGTCACCAGACCCTCGACACCAACAAACTGCCATAAAAACAACCCTTATTAGGTAATTTGAAATACAACAACATTGCCAATGACTTGTCCTTAAAGGTTGGGGAATGGCCTAGACTATGTCCTAGTCGATTTTCGGGGTATAAAAATGTGTGAGTAATCATGAACTGGAAATATTCTACAGTAAGCCAAAGAATTAAGGTACCAGTTGTGTTTACCCCTGTATATCCTAAATAAAGACAAATATGTCAAAACCTGTACTCTTTAGCTCTAATTGAAGACGTTATTTGTAGAAATTGGTTGAGAATTAAAGAAAAGACGATCTAAAACCTAATGAAGAAACGAAATCAAAAGTTGCACTTTTTTGTTCCAATCAATGAAAGCACGACGCGACGCTATGTTTAATATGCTAATCAAAGGAAGCATGGCGCTAGTCCTCTTGTTCGCGAACGCTTTGTGTATAAATCAATAGGGTATGTGGAGCAAATAAAACTGCAACTTTTAAATGGCATCTCCCATGGCTTTTTGGATCGTCGTGTCTTTATTTCGTGAACAATTTTAAATAATGAGGTCTTAAATTAGAGCTTAAAGATACAGCTATTGGCTGTTGGTAATACAGGAATACAGGGGGTGAACATAACTGGTACCTTAATTCTTTGGTTTACTGTATACAGATGTTTATCACTAATATTCAATAAATAGTCATAAAACGGTTTATATAATTAAACACAATAATGGCTCAAAATGCCAAAAATTACCGATCACCAGAAGGGAATGATAGATGCATATCATAGTGAAGTAAAATATATCCGTGAAATTGCAGGATAATTGAATATTGACGAGGGATCTGTTCGATATAATTTGAGAAAAAAGAAGATTCATGGCTCAATGGACAATCGCCCGAAATCTGGACGGCCGAAACAAACAACACCATGATAATAATAACAACCGAACCCAAATAGCGTTTGTATCCATCATTGTTGATGATGACCAGCAGTGCAGTCGGAATAACTGCAAATCGATCATGATAACTTTTTAACAGGGTATTGACGTCATAATGAGCCTCATTAAACAGCGCCGCCACTTTTTTCAATCAAATTTTACTGTGTAATTTACCGACAAAATATTTTTTTTAAGAATCCTGCAATTATACCTATTATTGATTAAAGGGTTTATATTTTAGTGACAGTTAGGTTTGATACGTTTTCCATTTGTAGTAGTATCATTACAATCTAACATTTTCTGCGGTTGTAGGGGGTGCGGAAAGACAGTTCAGCGCGGGAGTACATGTATTTGCCGCAGCGTGAATAGTTGGTTCACTGTTGAACTTACCGGACGGAATCCAGCTTTCCCTTCTATGTCAATATATATTAGGGTAAAACTATGTGAATATAACAATCCATTTTCTGGAATGAGGTGTATGTGCGATGTTGCAGAAGCAGGAAAAAACAATACAACATTGGTCATTCAGTTTTACAAGCGTATTAGACAAACAATTTACCTGACTGTCTATTCCCAGCAGCAAAAGCATGAGGAAAAATAAAATAGCCCAAAGTGTTGGTATAGGCATTTGTGTTACGCCCTCTGGATATACAATGAATACCAACCCGGGACCTGGGATGAAGAAATGGAATAAAGTAACGGAATTACATCATAAACTACTACTGAAGTGCAACTTGGATATGGTGGAATTAGATCAGAGGACTAATTCAAAATTTCCTCGCGTATGCTATGGTAAATCCGCCATGTTGGTTTGTCGTTCATGGAGGGCAAATAGTGAACTTCCGGCATTTATCGGCAACAGTCCGAAATGGACTCCTGACACTTTTTGTATTTGAGCTAGAGCGTTACAAAGGTGTGCACATGTCTCGCGTTTTGGGGACACGAGAACGCAGACAACGATGCACTTGAAATCGAAGTTTGCCGGACGCTTGGCGAAATACTCCGGAGCTACACGAATGTGCCCTCCCTCCACAAATAAAAAACAAAACAAAACAGAAAAAACAAGCATAGTTAAGATCATATGTAATACAAATTACCAATATGTCTTACCGGACGCCGCCACCTGGTCTATGCTAATTCCCTGTTTACCAGCCATAAATCCTAAAACAGAGAACACTGCCATGCCTGCGTATAAACTCGTGGCACTATTTACACATGCAAATATGATTCCATCCCTGTATATTCAGAACATTACAGGTTAATGTAAATCAATACATCACAAATACAAAATATGATAGAGATCTTGCACCATTTTCCGTCGCTTTCAAAATACATATCAGGGTTTGTGCAATGCAAACGTTTTGAATCAAATATCTTAGAAAGCAAAATGGTGTCAATACATTTTTGTCTCATAAATTATCAAAATTTACAACAGAACCGAAACTAATATTCAATAAAAATAAAAATCGTGTTACCAAACCGTTTCCAGAAAATGTTAGTAAACGCATCAATCAAGCAACTGTACCTGAAGAAGTTTCTTTCTGGTTTATTATAGCTTCCTAGAGCCATCATTGTCCCCAAACCAAGTGAGTAGGAGAAGAAGATTTGAGTGGTTGCGTCTAACCATACCTGTGCTAAAATAATGAGGGTTAATTCTGTTTCGTAATACAATAATAAAAGGACGAGTACTATTTGTTCAACACTTTACCAGACTAATGAGCTTATTAATTCCGAATAATATATCAAAATAGTCTTTATCAACGATTGCCTGTAGCTTATATGGAGGCAATAGGTCTGCTATCGTTTTGAATGATTTTTGTGTATTGATTCGGTTTTGCTTGACATTTGAAAAACAGTTTATGATAGAAATACCCAACGTACATTACCTGAGAATCGGCTAATCTTGACCAATCAGGAGTAAGATAATAAAAAGTCCATCTACAGCATTGTCCAATGTGACGGAGAAACCAATAAGAATTGTTAACAACACGTATGGGAAAGGTGCTGTAAAATACACAACCTGAAATGACACGAAATAACATTATATAAATTAGATATGTCAAGAACAAAAGTGACATATCTGTCTGTAAAAACTTGATTTTATTATCTTTTGCTTACTTGCTTTGCTTATGTCGACTCTTGTAGTCGGGCTCCCATAATGGCTCTCCACACTGCTATGTCTAACATACAATTTTTGATGTCTGGGCCTGTTAATCACGTATCATCTGCCAACATCTTGATATAATCCTTCTTGGGTGGACCTCTTGTTCGCTTTCCATGTTTGGGCTGCCACATAAGAACAATTGAAGCTGTTTCCTCTTCGCTTCTTGCACAGTGTCCTGCAAACTTTAACCTTCTAATCCTGAGCCTCTCAGAGATTGCTAACAGATTCCCATACAGTTCTTGGTGGTGTGTGTTTGCCATGACATATCTAGTGCCTTCCGCAAGAGATGAGTATAGCAGCCATCCATAGCTTTTCTCATTTTGGTTGTTATTGTCCATGTTTCAGCGCCATATGTTAGTACCGATTCTACAGTGGTGGTAAATAACTTGATCTTTAGAACTCTTGGCAGATTACTTTTCAAGATCTTGTCCATGCTGTTGCATGCTTTCAAAGCAAGTACCTTTCTGATGTTGAAGTCCTTCTGCACCTAGATATTTGAAGTCATGAACTATCTCCCATTCGCTTCCGTCCAATGTTTTTATTGAAGACGGTGTTTCCTTGTACAGCATTGCCTTGGTTTTCTTGGCATTCATTCCTAGTCCTACTTTCTGTGCAGCAGCTTCAACAAGATGAAACAGTTCGTGCGCGTTGTCAGCTAGAAGAGCAATATTGTCTGCCCAAAATCCAGGTCTGTGATTGTGCGCGGGCCTATTCGCCTACATTTACAGCAACGAAATGTACTTAAGTTTAAAGACAACATTGGAAATCACATTGAATTTCTTTTCCGTACGTATTGTTGATCATTTAAAATACAGCACTGAAATGCAAATAACTATTTTCTTAAAGCCTAATTACATTACTCAATAAATTACCTTCCCTGAACTTTTGACACCTTTAAAGATGCATAAATATACAATAACCCAGGCGAGTCCCAGACTTAAAACCATCTGCCAGTTTAAACCACCAGGATCGTCGATTCCTTCCGATAGATGAATTTGTAGAATTTTGCGCCTGTGGGCAACAATATTTCGGAAAAAAGGACAAATTATGCATCACCGGTACTGACGTCCAATATGTTACCGTATACTGATCGAGTGACTATACGTTATTGACTTGTCCAGAAAGAGACTTATTCAAGCAACATTGATAACGGTCCCCTGTTGTATTCTGGGATATCAAGGTATATCGTTGTTTGTATTTGTTTGTTTTTTTGATTTTTTTTTTTTTTGTTTTTTTAATTTTTTTTTGTTTTTTTGTTTTTGTTTTTTTTGGGTTTTTTGTTTGTTTGTTTGTTTGTTTGTTGTTGTTTTTTATTTTTATTTTTTTGCTTTTTTTGTTGTTGTTTTTTTGTGGTATTTTTGCATTTTTGACACTTGAACAAAAAAAAGTCCATATAGGTAAGGAATCAAATTATGACGCCCTATAGACGAATTCAAATAGCCAAGTCATGGTCAGGATTTGGTCGGACATCTTTGGGTAGCCGCTAGCACCAACCTGGTGCTTTGAGCGTCAGTTGTGCAAATAAAAGCCGCCTAACACCTAGAGAAGATGCAAGGACGAGGAGGGTTAATAGAATAATAGCTAATAATAATATATAATGGAGATAATTCCGCAGGTAATCCCGTCGCATCTATTCATATACATAGTCCTTTTGTTCGCAAGTACATCAATGCATAGATACCGCGTGTAGTTAATCCGATTATTATGTCACTTCAACAGCGAATAGACCATGCTGTGTGTTTTGTCGAAGGGAACTGTATATTGTGTTATTCTTTTGTCTGCCTGTGTTTTCGCGGAAGGTGTAAAACGGGTGATGGAATGGGATTATCTCCATTATATATATTATTAGCTATTATTCTATTAACCCTCCTCGTCCTTGCATCTTCTCTAGGTGTTAGGCGGCTTTTATTTGCACAATTGGACGCTCAAAGCACCAGGTTGGTGCTAGCGACTACCCAAAGATGTTCGACCAAATCCTGACCATGACTTGGCTACTTGGATTCGTCTATAGGCTATACAACCTTTGAGCCCTTGAAAAAAAAACCGAGGTTGAAAAAAACCCAGGAAATACCTTCAAATATGCGTGTATGTAACTGATAAATTACTTCCTCTTTGCAGTGCAGTATAATTTCCCTAAATAATCGTGTCAACTTTAAAAGGCATTTTCCTTGTTTGAAATTTGTCCTCAGGTTTGCCGTTAGTTGTCACAAAAACAAGTAGCCAAATTCTGGGCTTTAATCGCGGTGTTGGCATCATTTATCAACGACATGCCGTTGATGGCTGTTTTATTCGGTTTCCATCTGACATCCTCTACAATTGATTTGAGCGCCGGCGGATTACCGTCACGAACCTATTTTCGCCGTGTACCAGACTAATTGTACATTTGGACGATACATTAACGCTATTAAACAATACTATGGTAACATGTCACTTACTCCCAGAATTCGACACTAGCTGGTGTGTATGAACTTGCATTCCTGAGCGTCCCATTGATACAAAGCGTAACATCAGTTGTCATCATCGGTTCTGTTGTTGTAGGAATGTCCGTAGCACCTGGTGTCGGTGCACATGCCGACTTATTGTTATTGTACTGAATATCCGGATGTAGGCAATTCTCTGTATTCCACTCATTATCGCAATGTGACCAGGGTAACTTTGCGGTAAATGACATAAAGAGGTAGTAAAGAGACCAAGCAAGGATGATATTATAGTAAGTGTTGACTAATGTAAGAATCACGATGCTGCCATGACCTGCTCCTGTAAAGAAGATAAACAAACATAGCAAACGTTCGATAGAGAGTACATGAGCTAGTTTTGAACGAAACTACATTATACCAAAAATATTGTCTCGAGCCGAAAAATTTGCATATAATACATAATGATATTTGTCTCCACCGGGAATTAAGCCGGGACCCTCTTGCACAAGTGTCAACACCTTAACCACGCGTCCGTGGATATAATTAGTTTTGCGGGCGACGGGAAACTCATCGTCAATTTTCATTTAGCCTTATCATGATTACCCAGAATGATCTTATGGGCGCACAACTTAAATTAACTTGTAAAATATTACGGGAAAATACGAATCATCTTATTCACCTTTTGCACTGAATCAACGTTTCGTTTCTTGGTGTCATTTGTAAAAGTAAATCTCAATGGAATTGTGGAACTTTTTTAATCAGAATGAAATAGTTGAGTGGGAGTAATGAATAATTGCAGATACAGATACCTTTAAATAGCGGAACTAAATTCCAAGCCGTTATTCCTCCACTCTGCATGTACTGTCCAATCGCTAATTCTAAGATAAGAATCGCGATACCGGCAACGATCAGACATGTGAAGTAAGGAATTAGAAATGCACCTGACGTAAAAACGAACAAGTAAATAGGTTCGATTAACGAACAGTGTAATGAAGCTGTGCTGCAATTCAAATCTGAAAGTGTGTCGCCAAAAAAAACACAATCTGAAATGGTACTATGATTTCCTGTATAAAAAAATACCGAGCACAACCCTTTCGTGTAGTTTTATTATGTATTCATACACTCCGATATCAAAGCAGCCAATCACAAAAGCGGTTAGAAAAGTACGTTGATTGTGTATAATGGCACTCTGACGGTAGATGCATATATATTTGGACTGTGCGGAAAAAATGAGATTATTCTGATGTGATATGGGCCTATAGGTCAAATTGAAACCTATGTGAAAGCCGTTATTAAAACCAGTCTGATTATTCCTAACCCGTAGATACGTTCTACATACTGCTGTACTCAGACTTTATTTCAAACTATAACACTCACTGATTTGGTAAATAAAGATTTGATAGATAAAGCAATCAATATATCATGTGATGACATGTTCATTAACCATGACAGCAGAACTAGACTTTGCTCATGATGGAATGATAAATAATGCAGGGGGGTCCAAAAAGAACTTTATTCACTTTGAAAGCTTACTATCTCAAAGTTTAGAGCAACTATTCCCAGTATTGTTACATATTCTAATACTTTCTTTAAAATGTATCAAAATGGCAGTTGTTACATCAGGTGTTCAAAAATCACCCACACACCTCACTGCTTTTAACATGTCTTTGTCTCAAAGTGTTTTCCCAAAAATCATTTTCCCAATCCTGAAGGAACCATCTCTGGATTGCAATGATTTGGTCAATTATATAGGCCAGTGTCAAATAAAGTTTGTATCTAAGTTGATTGAAAAGGTTGTTTGTAAACAAGTTAATCAATATAGTGAAATTAATCAGTCTGCATAAACATCAAACAGGAGCACTGCGACAGCGCTCATCAAAGTCAAAAATGAGATGTTGAATACCGTAGACAATTGGGAGGGGGTGCTACTTGTGCTTCTTGATTTGTCTGCGGCTTTCGACACCACTGATCATGATGTGCTGCTATCTAGTCTCGAAAAAAACCTTGGTATCTCTGGAAATGTCCTGAAATGGGTGCATTCATATCTTAACAACAGGTTCTGCCACATGGGCTACCACATGGCTCAGTTGTAGGTCCGCTTATGTATGTCATCTTATCGCTTCCTACAGGATAAATTATTCGCAAATATGGACTAACTTATCACACGATGACGCTCAGATTCTGACATCTTTTAATTCTAAAGAACTCAATGCCCTCGATGAAGCTCTTCGCAAACTGGAATTAGAAGAGATTCATTCATTGTTAGAGCACCAGCGCAGTCAGCTTTGGAGCCTTATTTCATCCTTATACAGATGAGCACTTCATTATTATGCCTCTTTGAAGGTGACTCGGGAAGTATTTCTTGAACTGCATATCTCCTTGTCTTGGCTAGGCATCTTATTCTCTGAGGTCTCTGGACTTACGACCAGACTCTGGTGGGTTAAACCGGTTTTAAGGGATCCCAACTGTCCCGCTTTCATCAGATATTGGGCACTCCATCCTACTTTCAGGCTAGGATCAGAGTGGCGTAAAACAGCGTGCCAAGCCAATGTCCCTATATTACCTAGGAGACCCTTGAGCTAGAGTCAGCTGAGCAGAGCTTGCACTGCTTGAACTGGGATGTGCAATGTCATTAAGGACAATGACTGGTCACAGGAACCTAGTCTTACAATCAGTTGGAGTGTCATTTGGCATGTTTAGGTATGAGTGTCTTGTGCTGGCACGTCTTCTTTATCTTCAACTGGAGACGGTTCCCAGCTTTGAATCAGGTCTATCTGTCGGAATGCTTTGTTTTGACGGCATAACCATATCATATTGCTGGTTCTGAGTGCAGTTTTAGGGGCCACATCCATGATGTTACGTCTCTTGGTACTCCATCTTGTTTGTTTTTTTAATGTGTTTTTCTTTCTTGCATTGGCATTTGACAGGTTTTCTTGTCTTGGGACTGTCAGCTCAATGATGATAACTGTATTGGTCCTTTCAGATTAGAATATACAGTCTCTGTGATTATGGGAGGAAATACTACTTGCTTATGTTCCTCATCCATCAGGAATTCCCAGTCATTGGCCTTCTGTTGTTGGATCTCTTTATGGAAGAGGCAGTGCTGGATTCCGGTAGGTTACACCATCTGCAGTGCGGAATTTGATAGACGTCACATAGTTGGTACCTTCTGGAGGGACACGTATTTGATTTGATTTGATTTTATTCGGTATCTCCATATTGCACATACAACAATACAAGGTAAATAGATATAAAATGCATTAAGATAAATAACATATAATACACAAAAAACAAAGCAAGGAGATATCACAGGATAGCCCTTTAAGCCCAAAGGCTTATTTCCGAAAGGGTCCTTTATACATTGAAGGGCAAAAGGCATACATACATATAAAACATACAACGAAATATATATATACAAGTGAATATTAAAAGTAAAATAAAATCTTTAAACATGATTTAAATCCTTAGAAACTAAATTTGGTTAAAAAGATGAGTTTTTACAGACTTTTTGAAACTTGGTTTATTAGAAATTAAATTGATTGCACTTGGTAAGTTGGCCCAATCCTGAATGGCATTATAATAAAAAGAGCCAGAAGTGATGGTAGTGGATTTTGGAACACGGAAATTTTGAGCACTGTTTCTAGTACTGTATTGGTGCACGTTTGAAACTCTGGTAAAATTTGAACTAAGATAGTCTGGGCCAACTTCATTAAAAATATCAAAAACATGGTTCAACCTGAGTTGTTTAGCCCTATTTTGTATGTTAAGGAAATTAAGATCTTTCTGTAATATGATACATGCAATTCTTATTTAAAATAAATCTGATAACTTTGTTTTGAGCAATTTGAAGGCTTTTACTCATCTGCTTATGTGTGCCAGCATGCCAAGAAGAAATAGAGTAATCAAACAAACAAAGTACAAGAGCAGAGCATAAAATTGTCTTGATATTTTGATCAAGAAACTTTGCCTGTCTGTAAAGAAATTTGAGTCTAGAATTTACTTTTTTTATGACACCAATACCCATTTCGTCACCATTCAAGCATTGGTCAATAGTAAGGCCTAAGTATGACTTCTGATTTGCCTCTTCAATGAAGGACATTATGCCATTCGCTACAGCTTTCAGTGTCTGATCATGTCTCCAGTTGTATCTACCACTCTGCAGAGAATAGTTGCATCCATTTAAGATATGGAATAGAGTACAGTTGTTATGATGACACAAGTGGCAGGATCCAAGGTTGGTCTTTCCTAGAGTCTCAATTTAGCTGGTGATGGAAGTTGGTCGTGGATGGCATTGACATGGAAAGATAGGAGCTCTGGTGTCCATACATAAAGGAGCTTCTTCCAAGATGTATCTACTTGCATGGCAGAGTCCCATCTGAGCCATTGTCCTTGTTTGGCGCAGCCATAGAGGAACACAAGCATGTCATCTTCATCTACATCTTTTACCAGACTAGTGAGGCATTTCCTGTGTTCTTGGGGTTTCATGTCCTTTGGTAGTTTCTGGTTCTTTTTGAAACCAAGGCCTGCTCTGTCTGTTTGGCCTCTGCACATCTCATTCAGTATCAGATGTCGCTCTCTCTGTTTTAAGTTATCTGATTCCATTGGAGGCAGTCTTTGTAGAGAGTCTGTGTTTCCACATCTATGGAATACTTGTTGAGATGGTGTGGTGACTTGCATGCATTTTACAGAAGCGGTGAGTCTTTTAAGGTGAAGCCCGTACTTCTTCCTGATAGAGCACTGTTGGTGGTACATCTGCTTATTTCTGCCCATCTTTTCAAGTATTTGGTGCAGGTTGCTGCCAAACCATCGATGTACGTAATTGGGAAGTTGTAGATGGTAAACTTACATGTCATTTTGGGTAGGATTGCTTTATCAGCAACTTCATGATTCCATTGATTTCCTTATTCTTCAGATCTTTGAAGATAAGCTTGCCGAGGAATCAAATGGGCTGGTTGTAGATACTCCATCTATTGTCAACTTTGGATCTTATGCCACATATTGGACTTTACGTCCCTCTTGCTTTTGTTTCTTATTTGGGACAAATCTCTTCATAGCATGGGGTCGGCTTTGCCTTCATTGATCGAGTCAATCTCAGGAAGTCATTAACGACGTTGACCAGTTTCTGACAGTCTTCTGGGCTTCTTGCAAGTAAAGTAAGGTTATCAGCATAAGCTTTGACTGATGAATCTTTCATGCAGTGCCCCAGATGGCTGTGTTAGTCAAGAAGATCAAGGCAGAGATTGAATACAAATCTACAAATGACTACACAAAACAATATTACTGGCTTTCAAGATCCTTTCCATGAAGGCACATAGACTACAAAAACATTAAAATAGCCTACAATAACACATCTGCCACGAAATTCTGTTTACATTTTGTTATATACTAAAGAAACCGGAAAGTCCCCGTTCTGTTAAAAGCTTACCCCTTCACATCCATATTAGGGACCGATCGTTATTTACGTCAGGGGAGAATGGGCGTTTTGGGAAAAATATCGACAATATAATATTCCCGTTCCCCTCTCGCGTCCGCTCAAAATTTTCGGATCCCCCTTGTTTTCCCAAATTTCTCCGTTTATAACTTAACAATCCTCTCTCCTGGTTCAACGAAAAAAATTCGCGTTCCCCCCTCAACACCCCCAAAAAATATCGGGTTCCTCCCTCAAAATGCCCATTCCCCCCAGTCGTAAATAACGATCGCTCCCTTAAGCAACAGCGTTTTTTTCACATGATGGAAGTGATAACCTTGAGTCAGCTGTAAATTCCCGAACAATAAATAGGTCTGACTGACTTTGTTAATGTGATTACATAAAAGGGAATTCCTAGCTCTCTCGACACAGGAGACTGAGGAGAGTGTATGGTTTTGAATAGTTAAACGGTCGCACGGAATCGCAACCGCTCTAATCGTATCATACAAAAAAAAAGGCCGGATTAAATAAACTAAACACGGCTGTAACTTACCTCCTCCATTTTTATAACATAAATATGGAAACCTCCAGACGTTTCCAAAACCAACGGAGTATCCAATCAGGGCAAATATGAAATCCAATTCGCCACTCCATGTCTCGCGTGCTTTAATATGCTCACTCTCAACATTATGTACTGCCGGTAATTTACCCTGTCCGTCCACCACCAGCTTTGTCCTCAATTCACTTGTTGAGTTTTCTGCCATAACTCCTTTGGAATTATGACCTTGATATTATTGCAATTGCAACACGTAATCCATTATCTTGCTGGTAGTACTTAAACTATAGGAGCTAGGAGTTAGTTATGGAAGTTATAGAACTAACATTGCACGTGTGTAAAGATATTGCAATTGCTATAGAATGCTACATGCAGTAGTATGCGAGTTTTTTTTTTCTATCACGACCTATAGCATGGTACATGTTTGCAAAGGGCAATCTCGTGTGAGTAAAGTTTCCGGTTAAAGTCCTTTTTAATAATAAATAATAGGAGACGTTATATATATATATATATATATATATATATATATATATATAGGTGACGTTAATTCGGGAAACATAAACTAAATAATATCTGAAAGATGTTTTTGGTGATTTAGGCATTAAGGTAGTACTACACCCCTGATAATTTATGACTAATTTTGCATTTTTCTTAAAAAATAACTACACACTGGTAACAAAAGTTATGTATATTATAGGGACAAGGAATCCAATTACTTCATTGAAATTTCAGTGATTCAAGACAAGTGGTTCATTATGTTAAGAAATGAGGTACATTCTAGCGGTATTACATTATATTTATAACACAAATTGGAATTATTAATAAACTGAAACATTTTGTACCAAGACATGTATTGTATACCCTTTATTGTACACTTGTTCTACCATATGTTACCTATGGCATTATAGCGTGGGGAAACGCATGTAAAACACATTTGGATCGAATTTTTAAACTTCAAAAACGTGCTGTTAGGAACATATGTAAAACTAGTTTTGGGCACCATAGCAGACCATTATTATATTGAATGTATATGAATCTTATAAATTGGAACTTGGTGTAGTTATGTACAAACATATTAATGATGACTTGCCAAACATATTTAAGGAATACTTTTGTAAAAGACATGAAATTCATAGCCACAAAACTAGGAAAAACGATGATATTCAGAAAAGAAAAACAAACTTTGCGAGTAAATGTGTCAGGACATCAGGGCCTTCCCTTTGGAATGACCTTCCTCTCGAATTAAAAAATGCTATGAATGTTAAGGGGGTACTACACCCATTGCATTTTATTGCATTATTTTGCATTTTGTGAAGAAATGAGAAAAAGAAATTGGACAAAGTGGTATGCAAAATGAAGGGGCAAATCTTCTCGTTCAATTGGTGGCATCAGTATCAATGACGCGTACATGCTTCTAATGGTATAAGCCAAAAAGTGGTACATCACTGATGTTTTAAATTCACTTCATGTTGGAAAGCTTACTATCAACGGATTTCGTTAAAATTTTGGATATGTGTTGCTAACACATTAGGGAAATAATATTGATATGTAAAATGGGAATAAGTGGTCCCTGATTTCTTTTATGACTTCATGAACTTGGTGCTCCACAACTATCAAAAAACGAACCGGTTAAAATGCTTCTATTTTCAATGTTGAGCTATACTTTGTATTTTGAACTTGCGACACTATTTCACTGAAACTTAATTAAGCCATAGGTAACAGGTTATCACAACCACACTACAGCAATGTTGAAAAAGATTGTATTTTTGTCACCTATACCACCATATTAGGTAGTTTTCCGTAAGCTTCATTTTTGTGATTTTGGTAACTATTTTATATTTATTTGCCCAATCCATCTCAACTAGGCAATCTAAATTGTACTCACCATTTACATCCCAAGGTATTTTAGTATATCTACCTCACACATTTCCATTATATATCCAGTAACAGACAAAATATCAAAATTGATGCCTCATTATGACATGTATGATATCACAGACTATCACATGTATTCAGAATTGATGCCTGAATTTGACCTGAACCAATTGACCTATAACCTGACCTTTGATGACCTTATAGCCTTTTTTAATCTCTTTTCCTAACAACACATTATGGAAGATACATACATAGTGTAGTATTAAATTGTCTATGTGGAAGAGATTAGGCCTATTTAATTTATTCAGTGTTATAATCAGTGAGTACATTTCCATAGATAGTATAACAAAGGATTTATTGTATTCTATTCATGTATTCTACTTGGACATGTTCAATAGAATAAATTATGGTTTGTTATGAAACACACATCTCAGTTACTAGGTTACAGTAAACAAAAAATATATAGGGCTAAAATGATTTTCTAAAATGGTTTAAAATCACTTTGTAGGTAGAGATATTTTATAAGTTTAGGACATGAGATGATGAACATAGTTATGTAGTTCATAAATTTGCAAGAAAAAAGAGAAGAGGGGTACTGATGAAAATCAGGGTATTATTCCCCCTTAAAACTTTCAGAAATCAATTTAAGAAATATTTATTGAATCAAACTTGGTTGTAATTTCATGTACATGCTTCTTTAGAGCGATTAATGTCTTAATTTATCTACAAAATTTGTATGCTAATTCTATATTTATACATTAATGCTTATGTCATTTCAATGATGTTATATTCATTGTGGTGACATAAACATTATTTAAATCATGTTTGTTTATATTATGTCTTAGGGGATGATCACTTCTGGCCTTCATGGCCTTTTGATCATCTCCTCCATGTCATTTTACTCGTCTTTTTCTTGTCTTTCCGTGTGTTTTTTTTATATGCTTGTTGTTTAATGTTGTTGTTAATGTAGACGATGTGGAAAATAAAGACTTATTATGATAAATAACGTACCGCTTGGAATCCTTGTATAATATACATAACTTATATTACCAGTGTGTTATTATCTTTTGAGAAAAATGGAAAAATAATCACACATTTATCAAGGGGTGTAGTACAACCTTAAGGGTGCTGAATTTAAACCCGCTGCATGTAGAAATTTTTATTTTGTGAAAAGTGCTCATGATATTTTGATTTGATTTTAAAGGTCAGATCTATTGCAAAAACAAGTTTATCTCCATTCGAAGAGAATAATTATTACATTACAGAATATTGTTCTCATTTGGGAAACAAAGCCGTACACAGTATCGTTTGCTTTGTAATATTTCATCCACTGAAAATATAATAACTATAGTATTGCAATATCGCACAGGGAAATCAGATACATGAGTTTGTGGACTTAACACGGTTTATATACTAGCCTGAGATTGATCACGATGAAATTCTAAGCTCAAAATATTTTTTATTTTATTTTTTAGTCCAAATATTTCTCATGATATTGATATACATATGAATTGTAATATCACAATTTACTAACATATGAAAAAAGAAGCGGCTGATTTTATCCTTATGTTTAAAACCATTAAATTTGTAATACTTAATTCAGAGATTTTTTTCTGACAACAACAACAGTATACGTTCTGTGCATTGAGAAAGTTTATAGTCCTTTCTCTCAAAGCAGGCACATCTCATTTCATGACGTCAACTTTTTTCAAGGTCACATATATCTCGTTCGAAGGAACTCATCGCATAAGTTGGTTTTTGCGGAATATCAATTTTAAACGTCTTATTTTCTAATAAAAGGAGTCATTACAATCGCAAATTTCCAATTTGCGAGTGTTCTGTTTTTGGTCAGTTCTTCTTCTTTCTTTCTTCTGTCAAACGAGCCATCGTAGCCATATTCTCCATTGTTGTCCGAGCAATATATATGACCTTTAAAGATACACTACATGATACAGCTTTTTAGACCTTGTTAAAAACCCTCCAATGTATTTATATCGCCACAAAAATTCATAATAGTTTGAGTGATGCAAACACAACACAAGATTGCAAAGAAGAAAAACAAACCAGATTTCCCTATGGTCACCCTTTAGTGAAGTTTTGAATATACATGGTGCCCGGGACATGGTGTTTTTCACATTTACTGGAAAATTAATGCAAAAGCAAATCTTGCCTGGTAATTGAAACATTTTGAGGCCATATTTTATAAGGCTAATAAATCAGCTAATGTTTGTTGTATTTACGTAATAAATATTTTAATGATGTTACAAATATGCTGTGCATATTGTGATGTGCCCTTAGTAATTTGTTTTGATCATTTATCTTTGTTTACACTTCATTTCATGAAAGTTGGAATTCCCACTTGTCAAGTAATCACAATAAACAAAGTCATTGCTATTTATGGGTTGGGAATTCCCTATATAAAATGGATATGACATCATTTTGGAAATCTCCCTGGAAGTGTTTTAATGTGAAAGGTGTATGTTTATATTTATGTGTGAAAGTGTGAATGAAGTAATTGGCTATTAATATAATGGGATATTTTGGTGCTAAGTATGACATAATGTAAACATCATTTTAGTGGAGAGATAGTACTACAGTGCTGTTGTGGGCTAGGTAATTTGCTTACTGTCCATATGCCTAAAGAATGGTAATTGCAAACCATACATATATTTAGTCAATTTACTACTAGTATCCAGTAACAACCGAGAAGATCTAGAACTGATACGTCAAAGTGTGTACCTCTTCCAAGAAAAGACTATGTTTTTCTGTCCAATTGCTGAAGTCAGGTTTATGAGACAACACTTCTGTCAATATAAGTGGAATCGGGGATGCAAGGCAGGCCTGTTTTCCATTAGAAATTGCGTTAAAGGGGTGAAAAGAGCATTATTTTGGAGATTGGTATCTGCGCGAGGATTTTATACGTTAAGGATAGAAAGTCTTCAGTGGTCTTCGCTGAACAATGATCTTTGCAGGACAAGAGAATCAAATCAGGCAGGATATACAGTAAGAACATTGAGTAACAGAACTTTACAACCAACAGCAAGAAGAAGGTTGCTGGTTAAGTAACTTTCCTGATCTATGTATTTGATTGATTGTAAAGTGTATGTATTTATGTTCATCAAAATCATTGTTAAATCATCATACTTTACTTTGCATTAAAGATTTAAATATTGTTAACTTAATCAAACAGTGTGTTTTGTTGAGCATTCTGAAGTGAATTTGGGTAAAATGTGTGTTTTTAGTCATAATCAATATCATATACCTTATATATAAATTCCTGTCATCTGGTTAAAAGTGCGGTCATTGAATTAGCTATGTCCTGAAAATGAACTAGGGACAGGTCATGGAAACGAACTTTGGACCGGTGTGAGTCTACGCATGCGCAATCGCACGTACATCCATTCGGTATGTAAAACAAATATTGACTGATTTATATTCGGGTCATGGTTAAAATTATAGGCCCGCGGTAATCTCAAAACCATGCTATGACCCTCATGGTTTTGAGATCACTTTGGACCTATAATTTTAACCCTGTCCCTCATAGCAGTCAATATTTGTATAATATTTATCGGTATCGTTTACCATGCTGACCGTGCTAATGCGGTTCTGTATTTCCGGTTTGGACTTTGAAAGACGATTGCATGGTTAAGTTCCATTCGTATAATGTAAATCATCATATTTTTTACTCGGCAATGATCATGCAAGTGTTTTAACAGACAGACTCCAGTAAAAGCTTTTTCTTTTCCTTTGGGTATCACTTGTCTCTAGAGTTTTGGACCATGTTAATTATTGAGAGAAATCTGAGATGTACTTGCATTCTTATAAAATCAGTTATATCGAGTGTTTTTGACAGATAAATGTTTTGATAATATTTCAGACGGAAACGATTTTGTTTTTCCTGCTCCACATGAGAGCTATCACCTCATCATCCTGGTCTGGTCATTATTGATTCAAAGATAACCCGCACATGATGAAACAACGTGCAAATTATTTGAATGTTTTGTCAGGACGTGTCAGGCATTGTTGGATCAGCGCGAAACACTCGTATTTTATAACGCAGTGAGGAAGTTCCCAATTCTTGTATTTCCTAATGGAAATGTAGATGTAGGTGAAAGAAATTGTGGATAAATGAAAGAAAAAGTACAAGAAGAGGATTGAAAAACAAACAAAAAAGATAACTGACAGCAGCTAGTATGGAGACATAATGATCACCATCATTTGGGTATAGCGGTGAAGTTGAGGGATATTCCTTATTGTTATTCAAAAATGTAGGACTGTTTGGTTTGCTCACTCCTGAGATTCGGTCTTTGACTGCTTGACTGCGATAATTAACGGTCTGAATGAATTGTATTAAACATTCTCTATACATACGTGTTTATAACCAGATGCCATACTGTAAGATAAAAATAAAAAAAGGAATTTATACGTGAGCGACGTATAAATCTATCATATGTGGCTTTTATCTAATTGCTTTTCTAACTTAGCGTGCAATGCACAGATTACGGAAAGTTGTTTTAAATTCAATATTGCTATCGGCGTCGGCATTTGACTTTCAAAATTCATATCTCGCTAGATAAGGACTGAAAATAGAAAGATGCAGCATAAGACGTTATCCCAATAACCGAATTGATGCTTCGTTGGAATTCAATGTATTTGAATGGTTCAAAAATTTGCAGCATTAGCAATGTTACTGCATTCTATTCGCATTCATTCCCCCTTCAATATACGACTTTTTAATATTTCAAGGAGGAGCGAAAATTTGGATTTTTTAAATGCAATATCAGTGAGCCTACTGTGAATACTTGAATCCTTGTCAATAATCATTATTGTAAATTATGTGTAAATGACCTGTGTGAACGATGCAATTTGATGTAGTACGTATAAGTCAGTCACTCTACCATCTCGAAAGTTTCCAATGGTAAACCCGAGATACAAAGTGACTGATAACTGAGTGCATAGCAGAATAAAATAAGGAGCAATTGACCAAATACGTGCTAAATCACCCTTTAATAAGATTATTTCGTTTCATTTAACTTCGTATCAATTTACGCAATTTTAGATAACGGAACAAAGCTGTTGGACTGATTATCGATATTTCTTGACTTGTACTTATTAAAATATGTTTTGTACTCAGATTACGTACCCTGTTCTGAGGACCTACATGTATACTTATCCTCTATCCAGTTTTACCGACATAAGTACAAAAATGTATCACTTATATCGCTATGACGTCATAAAGTGAGCACGCCAATGCAAAATTGGTAAATGTGCAAAAGTTTAGGTAAAATTGATTTGGGCTAAATATTCTACGAACATGCGATTGTCACCGGATTTTCTCCTAAATATGAAAGGAAATGGCTATTTCAAACTACCAGTAAAACCTACTAACCATCCAAACTACTTATCTATGGTAATTTTTGATGGTCTATCCTACCCCGAGTAAGGCGTTGGGGGAAAGTTTTATTACTAAACTGAGCAAAAAATAAGGATCTACGATTAGCTTAAGTCGTTTGAGTTAGCGTCAATACCAGATAATACCATCAGAAGGTTGTCACACCCTCCTTATTTTTATATCATAAATAATTTATTTGTATTCTGCAACACATTCATTTCTCAAACGGGGCAAACACAAATTCTAGTCATTGAACCTTTTGGAAACCATTACTTATCATGCTAATGGAGAAATACTCGAATGTAAGTTCATACGTGCTGGTGACAAACAATTTCTAGAAGCTTAAACTGACTTTCAGCACCAAAATTCAGTAACCTGGAATTTTCGATGTGTGCACACATCCTCATCAGAAGAAGTCCTTAGATGTTGTGATGGACTTGCCCTTTTATTGACCATTGGCGACTGTTGGTCTAAATCGCGATCAAGGACTGGAATTGCCAACCTTATAGAACGCCCTCATTCGACCAAAAGTCGTCAATGGTCAACAAAAGGGCAAGTCCATCACAACGTCTTAGGACTTCTTCAGATGAGGACGTGTGTCACACATCGTAAATTCAAGGTTAGTGAATTTTGGTGCTGAATGTCAGTTGAAACTTCTAGAAAATAGAGAAATAGTAAAAGTCTATTACACAATTCTGAAGTCGCTTTCAAGGACATTGCTAATCATGAGGCTTTTTGATTTGCAATTAGAAAAAGATGTTTAATTTAGACTTCAGCAAGCAAATACTTGAGTTATTTTAAAGGCCAAGTTCCACAATATCCTTGTATGATTTTTCATCTGTTTGTATCCAGATATCCAAAAGGTATTTTATATTTACTTGCGCGATGAGAGTGACACACAATTGCATATAATCATTTTAGTATTTATGTATCTATCTCTACAAAAGCGTTACTGTTCCTCTTCAGGTATTTATTTGCCCTCGTTACTCTAGAAATTTGGACCCAGTAAATTGAGAGAAAGCCCCATGAGATACAATTGAATTTTTTTTTTATATAATCAGTAATATTGAGTGTTTTTACCACTTATCTGTGTTTATATAATGATTAATACGGGAATAATATGTTGTTTCTGCTCCGAATGAAAGCTGCTACCCTATCTTCCTGGTTTGGTTATTGTTGATTTAAAGAAGAAAATCCGTACTACAGGTGAAACAACGAGCAAATAAGTGAATATTTTTGTTAGGACGTTTTGACCAGTAAAGAGGATAACTGAGCAACTATCGTGACTATAGACAGGCGAGAAACGGGGGAAAGTATAGAATTTGTGTTTTGTTGGTATTGCTAGAGCTGGGAGTATAGACTTTTTACATAGATGTAGATGATGACGAAAAGCCTTGTAGCCGAGTCAAATGAAGAAAAAAGCTGCATCGGAATCCCTTTTACATGCACTCATCACTAAAAGGTCGCACAAAAATTCACGGGAAATACAAGTAGTGGAAAAAGGCCTAATTTGCCTTAATCCCAAATGGCCTCTTACGCAGGGATAAAATTTCAAAGTTGGTAAAATCTTGTTAAAAAACCATACCAATGTATTCCTTACGTCATACGGATTCAGAGGAATACTTTGGTATGTTTGACCAATCTCGTCATTTTACATCTGCGTAGCGATCTTTTTGGATTCATGCAAATTACACTCTATTCCACTACTTGGATTTTCGGGGACTTTTGATGTGTTATTTAATATGCTTTTCTGAAATGAACCAGTGATTAAATGGACGTTCGTGCAATTAGTGGAGTGTTAGCCCATTATTTTCCTAAATTTTACTCTGCTTTTGTTCGAGTTAGTGTCTGGTATTATTGTGTCAATCAGAGATTGACACAATAGTACCAGTTCTCAAGGAAAGATAGTAAAAGAAGAAAGCCTAAATGGTGTCTGGAGACTTGAGATCAACTCTGCTTTTAGCTAGGTCATTTGGGTAATAACAGTGATTTTGAAAACATATTTCCCTTAGGATTTTACAGTAACGTGAACTGTAGCGTTTAGTACGTTGAACGAATTATTATGTTTCTGTAGCAAAAAAAAATACGATTCGGACTTTGACTCCCGGGATGTATTGCAAGCTTTCTACAAATGGAATAATGTACATGCACTATTATATTATTAATTTTTGTCTTTACTCTTGTTTTATACGTGCAATGCATTGGCAAAAAAATTTGTTTTAGAATAATTATTGCTTTCGGCGTTGGTCATCCAATTTTTAAAATGCATACTCTCGCTGGCCAAGGGCTGAGGACAAGAAAGTGGTATCATGGGACCTAACGCCAATAATCTAATTGATGCTTCGCTGAACTACAATGTGTCAAGAAGTTTATCTAAGCATAAGGCAATAGTGCATATCTGAAATCTGTTTTTTCTTGCGCTTTAAAAACTACATTTTTTATACATATTGCACGTTGCGTCTTGATGATACAAATACGGCATATTATATTCTACTTGTAGGTTGATATCCTTTTAAAACAAAGTATTGCTCACCAGACATTGAACTGAAACTGTCAGCCATATGTTCTGATTCGATAAGTCAATATAACAGCTTTCTTGCTAGACACGTAAATCGAATTAATGGCATTCCTACAAAATAATGGACGAACAGCTGATAACTCGTGTCTTTTAGATACGATCATTATAATACGTTTATGTAGTTGCACGAACATTTCCTCTTATTTCAAATAAATGTGAATGTTAATGTGTTTCAGTGATAGATCCAATGGTGCCTTTTGGAACAAACTACTTTATATTCTTATGGTTGCTCAGGCTCTTCCGTTTGTGTTAGATATCCTAAAAAGAAGTTTGAAATGGTATTTTGTATATGTGAGGCTATCCAATTTCATGCAAAATCAATGCTAAATATGGTGTAAATTTTACAGCGTAGAGAAATGAAATATAATTACATAATTTTCTACTAAGAAGACGTGATGAATCATTGTTTATTAACATTATTGCGAGGATGGTCTTTCCACAACAACAATAACATGGTGGAGTGAAATTCATTTAATCCCACACACCGACATAGGGCCAAACAGTTGCTGGTCTGCTCTCAAGTGGGCAAAATGGAAAGGTTGGGTCAGTCGGTCGATTTTTTAACCTGCAGTTTTAAAAATCCCCACAAATATTAAATGACCACTGGATACTTGTTGGATAATCAATTTAAGACTAATATTTCAATACAATTTTAATTGTAGTGAAAACCTTTTTTGAACGTATCAATAAAAATTATCATTCAAAACAATGTTAGCCTGATTTTGCAGGATTTAGGGTCGGTCGCTGATGGCAACACAACTTTTCTTTGGCCTAGTGGTTCTACTCCGTGGGTTCTACAAATGGGCTCTTCCAGATGAGAATTCCCTGTGGTATAGATTTCAAATGCAGCTACCCATGCAGTGAACCCCCATTTGAATTTCACACTTTCCCTGTGTGAAAGAAGGTCATATCTTCCATATAGGGGTGTATGGAAATTAGAGCTAAAAGATGAGGCTTTCATATTATTTAAACACTAAATGATGGTTTAAAAAATCATCACATTCGTTGGTACCCGCTTTTTATGGGACACCTGTGTGATTCCAAGTATTCTGGAGTACCAATAAAGTAGCTGTGCAGTAGTGTACCACTAGGCGGCAGCAATAGGAATGTGGTGGTGAACATTTCAAAGATTCATAAGTATTGGATCACGAGGAAATTAATTCTAAAAAAACATTAACAATTTAAGTGGATCAAGCTGTTTGGGAGTTACAGGTTTATTTAGCCTTAGAAACCGCATGACGCCAATCTGAAGCAGTTGATGGTTTGTGGTTGGGCGGATTAATGTTTTCCGGAGGTGTTCGGATCAGGTGAACGGATTATACCTGACGTTGTCTAAAGTCCCTATATACTGCTCTTCAATATTTCCGCCAAGAGCCAATAGTGTCGTCTTAGTAACGATTGTTGACGTATGTGGAGTATTAGTGTAACACAGAGATTGCAATGAAAAAACCAGTAGGTTTTTCTAATCTAAGGTATTTGTTTTGAATTCTGTTTGCAAATGTCGAATATTAGGCTACATCTTGGGCCAAAATTAAGCGCTGCATCTTTCATGAATGTTTTTGCCGAGTTCAATAACGGTAAGCTTAAAGTTTCCTTTATGTCACATATTTCATGTAGCGTCCCTTAAAGCCATATTATAACATTTTATACAAAATAGATTAGCATTTCTTTGCCATAAAATGTTAGCTGTTTTACTGTCAGATATATCCCCGTTTATTTTTGAGCCGAACAACTATTAAAGCAAAGAAAATGGGAATTTACTACCAGCGCCGATGTCGCCAATACGTATCACTCCTTCGGTCGTGTTTAGTGCGATCCTTTAACGTACGCCATGTACGTACTGTGTTATGAACATCGTGTATGCGTTCGACTAATAATTCCATCGTAATAATAAATCGGCGGTTCCTGCGTTTTATTCAAAATCCACAGCACCTAGAGTCTTGATTTTGGTTTAATAAAGTACAATATAATCGTGTAAAAAAATTGTTTGACAACTTTGAGGGCGTCCTCCTCACCATATGTTATAATATGGCTATAAATAGATTGTCTTACCATTGTATTATGCAACACATTAATTTTTAAAACGGGGTAAACACACATCTTAACTGGTAAGTGAAGCTGCTTGAATTAATTACTTATCGCGCTAAGTTGCTAGTTATGGAAAAAGGTCATGTTAATAGAGATTTTTAACAATGCTAAACCATACTTAAAAGTATTATTTAAGTCGCTTTTCAGGATACAGTTCACCATAATGTACTGTGATAATTCTGAAGTAGTTGTTTTTGCAGTTAAATTAAGATAATTTAATGTATTTCTTAGCAACTCAAATTCAACATATTCAACAAGTTAATATTTGAGTTATTGAAAACTATCCAGGTTCCATTCGTACGCAAGTTATCATTATGCTTTTTCATATTCAAAAAAGCATTTTATATTTAATATTTGCATAATGAGAGTGGCACACAAATATCATTCATCATGATAGTTTTCTACATCCCGATAAAAGCTCTTTCAGGGAAATTTGAGATACATATGAATTATTGTGTAATCAGTAATATCGAGTGTTCACCAGCTTTCTGTTTTAGACTGGTTCTATTTTAGAAACATGTGCTTATTATTAAGCATCAAGCGGCAAGTTTGCGTAAAAGCTGGCAAACCAATTATTTTGGTTAATTCATGAATTCAAAAATCTTGGAACTCCGTGACCCTAACAAAAGAACTCAAACCCCCTGCATGCTCACATAGGGGGCAAAAATTAAATATGCTCCAAACTCACTAAAAACAGTATAAAAAATAAATTAATATAAACATAGTTATTAATTATTTGTCTAGGTCTAAGGATCACAAAAATGCAAAATATTTGCGCGTAAGACATAAGCCTAATAGTTACACATTTATCAGGCTCAACAGACCCAAGGTCAATTTGCATGTTATACAGGGTGAAAAATTAAAGTTGCTTCGAATTTCGTAAAAATGGGTACAAACTGTTCCTCAAGTTCACGGGATTAAGAAAGTTGCCAACTTTTACGCAAACTTGCCGCTTAGGAACGTGATTTTTCCCAAATAGAACCAGTCTATTTTGATAATCATTCATACGGTCACGTGTTGTTTCTTCTCCGAATGAAAACTGTTACCATCAACTCACCAGACTGGTTATTAACTTCCTTTAGCATAACTTAAAGGGGGATCCAGTTGACCAGGCAAACTTTCAAGGACAACCCAATTAAGTAGGCTTAAAATATAATCAAGTCAATGTTCACCTCTATACCACCAAACTGTGTACAGCTCCCAACTTAATGTGTTTTCCAGATATTTATAGTGGCCTTTAAAGCAATTTCAAACCTTTGCTTTATTGAGCTGGAAGTATGAACTTTTGAATTGCTTCTCGTAGATAATGGCCAAAGGCTTGAATGATTATTTGCGATAATGCAATAGTAACTGTACTTAAGGAACGATATCAACAGTAGATAAGCTGAAAAGAAACAATAACTGAAGGCTGCTCGTTTGTCGATACATGTGATCAAGTTTACTTTTATCTACCTCATTTGGGCATTAACGGTGAATTTTTAAAATATATTTCCCTTATGACTGTACACTTTACAAATAAGAGAAATGTGTTTTCAAAATGAACAGTAACACACTCTCTGAATTTATACGCTGGCGGAGTGATGTAATAACTACCATAGCAATAGGTAAAAACACTTTTTGAATATACCGCGCTGCACTGGTACGTTCACGAGGTACCTCTGTTGAACCAAATCATGCTGATCACTCGCACCTGTAAGATTAGTATCTTTGAAAGACCGGTATTGTATTCAATCTATGATTGCAGACATACACAGGCGATGAGTGCAACCTGCTTATAGTGGAGCGCGATGTATTCAAAAATTGTTTTCACCTATTGCTATGGTAGTTAATCCGATTATTACATCACTTCGCCAGAGTATCTTTATTTACGTTTCGTACGTTGAGTGAGTTGATTTAATTGAAAAAGGTCTATCTTTGCTCACTTCTTAAAGATGAATCTTTGTGATCCACCGCATCATGATTCGTGCATTACTCCGTATGTTATTTAATTTGACGTAATTAAGTTATAATAACATGAATAAGGTCGGGTTATTGTGAAATTGGACAATTTGATAGTTCACTCAGAACGGTCATTTATGAGTCCCTCGATAAAGCTTTTTAATTCAGGTTGCGTATTTGATTATCATGATCGTTCTTATTTAATTGGTAAATTATTATCTTGAGGCTTTATACATTGCGCGCGCTTGAGGTTTGATAAACAAAGTGCAGCCCAGTATAAAACCTTTCTACGTAGTTGTACGCTCGTAGGTTGATTAGAATGAAGTATGATTCGATCACCAGACATTGAAATGAAATGTCAGCCATATGTTCTGAATCGATAAGTCAGTATCGGGTTTCTATATAACTAGACACGTAATCGAATTAATAAAGAAGTTTCTACAAACATGATCAAGTATATGATGTAAGAACTTGCGATCATTATTTTGGATATTGTTATTACTTGCAGGACCAAACTTTTCAATCATTTTGAATTCCAACGTAGTATAAAACGCAGATGCTACGTTGAAATATGCTGATATTACCTCATGTCGAAGTTCATGCAACGCACCCAATTTTCAGGATGAAAAAGTCTCATTTTGATAGTAAAGTCATGATATATGGATGTAGTGATCTTTAATCTACCAAAATATATGTTTTTGGGCAACTATAATATTTGGGGAGCACAAAAATACAATTAAGTTTAAGCAGTATGTTAAGTCAAAATTTTAGTCAAAATCTAAAGCGGGCTGTTTGAATTAGGCAGAGACTCAGTAACCTGCACTTACTGTTAATTTTTCAATCACTGTGCCCTCTATCGACTAGATTAGATTAAATAACATTTATAGTCCTTATTCCAGCCGACCTGTTCTCCTTCATGACGAATGAACACAATCCAGTTTGGAACCGAGACTAGCAATATTTAACACCGTATTAACGTACGTAAAAACGTACGTGAAAACGTACGGTCCACATGCTGCGTTTGGAACATCGCAATCTCTCTATTAAGTAATGAATTAATGTGTAACTATCAAATAATATTTACAATGATTAAGCATGAATAAAATAGTGTAAGTGTATAATTGTGGCGCTAAATGGTGCCTAGTCTCTTAAGCTGCACGTTTTGTTTCATCGCTTTTATTGCCTTCATTGTACATATTTGACTTGGCCACAATAGGTCACAGCTTTGAACATCTTTAGTTTACCGTAATCGTAATAAATGAAAATTATTTTCCTCATTTCAGTCCAAGGCAAATCTTCCAAAACTTTATTACCCATAACCTAATACGCGGCTACTTAGCTATGCATTTTACCCGCAAACTCAGAGGACAAACTTGGATACCGAATCACGCTTGGACCCCAATCTGAAACATGATTATTTTAAAAACAAAATCTTCCATAAGAACAGTTTATTGTGTCGATCAGAGTTGTGCAATATAATTTATATAATACACATCCCAGCAAACACCAAACGTTTTCGACATCATCCGCAAAAGGTTGTCAGAAAATGTTTAAATGTCGGGTTATGTTAAGGGTATATTAAGGGTATAAAACGTATCATCACATTAACACATTTTACAACACAAATGTATCACAGAAAACCTTTGTATATATATAAAGGGTATAAAAACGTTTTAATAACATTCCAAAAACATTTTTGAAACGTGTTACAAAACATTCTAAACAGAAAATATTTTGCAAAAATGTTTGCCCAAAATATTTGCAATAACGTTTTCATGACCCGACGTTTAAATGTTATTAAAACGTTTTGTAAAAAACATTTTAAGAATATTTATGTGTTTGCTGGGTGCAAATATTCTAACATAATGTTATTTTAAAGTGTTGACTAAATATTTGGCAAAAATGTTTGCAAAAATAGTTTACTATAACATTTTGAAAAAACATGTGTGGGGGGGGGGGCAAACTTGTTTTGGCGGGCCGAGGGGGGGGGCAAACGATTTATGGCAGGCCGATGGGGGAAGCGATTTTTTGGCGGGCCGTTCGGAAATGTTACCCCCCCCCCTCCTCGGGCTCATCATTATTGCACAGCCCCTTAAGGGGGTACTACACCCATTGATTTTTTTTTGCTTTTTTTTGCATTTTGTGAAGAAATTACAAAAAAAATTTGACAAAGTGGTATGCAAAATGAAGGGGCAAATCTTCTCGTTTTATTGGTGGCATCGGTATCAACGTAGCTTACATGCTTTTAAAAGTAGAAGCCAAAAGGTGGTACATCACTGATGATTAAAATTCACTTCATTTTGGAAAGCTTACTATCAACGGATTTCGTTAAAATTTTGGATATGTGTTGCTAACACGTTAGGGAAATAAAGTTGATATGTAAAATGGGAATAAGTGGTTCCTGATTTCTTTTATGACTTCATGAACTTGGTGCTCCACAACTATCAAAAAAGGAACTGGTTAAAATGCTTCTATTTTCAATGTTGAGCTATATTTTGTATTTTTAACTTGCGACATTATTTCACTGAAACTTAATTAAGCCACAAGTAACAGGTTACCACAACCATACTACAGCAATGTTGAAAAAAATTGTATTTCTTGTCACCTATACCACCATATTGGGTAGTTTTCCGTAAGCTTAACTTTTGTGATTTTGGTAACTATTTTATATTTATTTGTGAAATCAATCTCAACTAGGCATTCCAAATTGTACTCACCATTTACATCCCAAGGTATATTAGTATATCCACCTTGCACTTCTCGATATATATCCAGGTAAAGACAGAATATCAAAATTATTCCTCATTATGATACCACAGACTCTCACATGTGTATTCAAAATTGATGCTTAA